>NW_006399952.1:4897667-4905587 GCF_000299155.1 Elephantulus edwardii
TTAGGTATTTCTGTCATGACAGGAGTCTAGAGCGATGGCTACATGGTGGAGTGGACCTGGGGGAGGGTTTGTAAAATAATGAAAGAATCTTTTCTTTTACTTGACCAAGAGGGTAATGTCTGGTGGGGGGGGAGCCTTGGGAGGGGACAAATCTACAACAATGAATGAATGGAAGTCCAAAGTCTCTGTAAACTTTCATTTAAAAAAAAAAAAAAGAATTGCCCACCAGAGGGTTCCAATGGCCAAGTTTTCAGTAATCAATTGCTAGGCCTTTCTCTCATGACACCTCAGTGAGGACTCAAACCTTTGACTTCTCTGTTAGCAGCTAAACATTTTTACCATTTAGAGACCCCACATTGGGACCATCTGACTGAAATGTAAGGAGTGAAGGGAGACCCACAAGTCACTGGATGTGGTGGCAAGAAGCCCAAGCAAAGCAACATTAAAGTGCTCATCGTTTTGCTGGGTTTTGTTCACCACGTTACTAAAAATGGCAGTATTTTTATATGTGCTTGAAAAACAGAATGAAGTCTTTTTTTTAATATATGACACTGGCATTGGTTTCATTAATTTGTACAATTTTATATTTCCAAAACGTTCAACAGAGGAATGTGCCCCTCACCCCATGCCATGCTCCTGTGCCCCCTCCCTCACACCATATATATTTAACTAACTCTCCAGGACACAGGCTATTTTCTCCTTCCACAACAAGCAAAACAGAACAAGAGTTCTCTGTACATGTGCCATCTGGTCCCCCCAAAAGAGCAGCCCCATTTTTCCCAGAGACCCCTTGCTGACTACCCTCCTCCCTCCCTCTGGAATTCTCATTGTCTGGCGACAGAAGGACAGATTCTCCGGCCATGCACAGGGATGTCACTCTCCGCCTTGCTTCAAGTTTTGATTTTATGAACCAATGTGGAAATGCGGTTTCATCTGCCTTGGGTTTATATCCTCTTTCCAAAGTGTATTTAGAAGAACACAAGTCCTTTGAGCTGTCTCTCACAAACACGGTTTGAAATCCAATTTGGAAAATACTGCAGCCCACAACCCTCCTCCGAGACTCAAGGACTGCTTTCATTTCAAAGGTTCTGTGAGTTCCCTGGAATTCAGTTTTGTTTAACTCACCTTTTGTCATATTCTCCTGATCAAGGGGAGGTTTTTAATGCTGTATAAACTCCTACTAACATTCTTCAGCATAGATATTCCACAGAGCATAGCTTGAGAAATATCACTTTAAAATACAGTAGAGCATGATCAGTGAATTGCAAAACCAATCTACATTGATCCCACAGTTGTTATAACAATATAACTTCAAATCATTTGGAACAGATTATTGTTAAATGCTATCAAGTCGCTTTCCCCTCACGTGTCCCCCTACATGAGAAGAATTGCCTCATAGGGTTCTACCAGATTCTCAGCGTTACAGAGATAGGTTGCTAAATCTTTTTTTCTCACAGGACAGCCCACCTTTCAGTTAACCAAGTGCCTTTGTCTGTGGTTTTCCTCTGGCTTGTGCCAAAATAGGAGCCCTGGTGGCTCAGTGGTCAAGCGGACAACGGACCAGCAGTTGGAACACACCAGCATGTCAGCTGAAGTATTTTTGTGCATCCTTAAAGATTTCTAGTCCTGGAGACTCTGCAACAGGCAGTTTCCCTCTGTGCTGTCTCATTGCTATCGATCAGAATTGACTTGCAAGGCGCTTTGGGTTTTGTTGTTGTTAGGGGTTTTTTGGTTGATGCCAAAATACTGACATTGGAAGGTAGATGGTGCTGTAGTTAAAGCTAATCATTTGTTTCTCTAAGGCTTCCTCTCGGGCAGCTCTTTGAGGGGTGGGAGAGGGTTCAGGGAAGGCGACAGCAGAGTCAGAGCTGTGTTTTAGTGAGAGCTCCTGGCAGCCCTGGGACAAGCACTCAGCCGCAGGCAGTTGGAAGCAGCAGCTGCAGTCAACTGGGAGAGACGTCTGGTTGATCGCTTCCATGGTGGTTTCCAGTGAACCATCCCTTCCTATGCTGACACCCCTGCACAGGGTGACCACTCCAGTCCTCCTCAGAAGAGGGAAGAGTCTCTCTTCACACTTGTGAACCTGCCCTGACCTACTGATGTGATTGTGCCAACAGCATGTGGCAGAAGTGACCCTGCATGGCTGCGAAGTCTGAGCTCCTTTCTCCCTCATGTACTTGTTGTTGCTGTTGTCAGCCTTGAAGCGGATCCCATCTCGTGGTAATCCAAGAAGACAGAGTGGCACTGCACCAGAGCGTCTCCCAGACTGTAATCTTTACAGCAGGAGATTGCTAAATCTTTTCTTCAGTGGGGCTTCTGGATAGCTTCAAATTACCAACCGAGCAGTTAGCCATTCATTGCTTCACCCTGGCTGCTTTAACTACTCATTGAGTCAGTTCGGACTCTTGGTGCCCCTGCAGGAATCTGCAAATCTTTATAAAAGCAAACTTTCTCCTCTTTTTTGCTGTTGGTGGATTCAAACCACCAACTTTGAAGTTTAAGCAGCCATGTGTTTTAACCACTATACCACGGGGATCCTTTAAACCAGCACATTACAAATAAGTGGTCTAGCTTCCTGGATGATGAGAGGAGAAGTAGAGGAGAAAAGAGGAAATTTCCAGCTGATTGCAACCATTCAAGGGAGCCCAGACAATGCCAGCAGAAGAATGGTTACATCAGACGTGATAAACTCTTGTCGTTTTAAGCCACTAAATTTTGGAGTAGCTTGTTACCCAGCAACAGGAAACTGAAACAGATGATACTTGCTCTGAACTAGGGCAATATTAATAACTTTCAGGGAAGTTGGTTTCCAATTTGCAGCACGTCTTTGGAAGAGAAGCCTGGTGAGCTACTTCCATAAAGATGGCAACCAAGAAAACCCCATAAAGCCATTCTCTAACCCACAGGGTCAAATCAACCTGAAAACAACAGCTTCTGTCACTGTCACGTGACATGTTCTATCCTAAACCAAAACCCAGACCCAACCCGAGCCTTTAAGTCAATTCAGACTCACAGTTACCCTCCATCAGGATTCCATCAGGTTTCTAGGTATCTTTAAAGGAGATCGCCCAGCTTTCCCCAGGGATGGGGCTGTGGCTGGATCTTAACCACTGACCTTTTGGTTAATAGCCCAATACTTTATGACCTATGATATATATATTTTAGGCAATGGCTAAGCATCCTTGCATTCATGGAGCTTGTACTTTAGTAGGGGAGTAGACTGGGAAGTGGGGAATTACTGAGTAGAGAATTAGTGGGTGGAGTTGTGAGTGAGGGCAGTAAAGAATGGATTCTACATCTTCCAGCCTGGAAGGTTAAGGCAAATATGAGACCAACCAGAAGCAGGCCAATCTGACTGGAGCTCAGCTTGCCCCAGGGGCTACATTCAGAACAATGAACTGACAGTTGTCTGAAGGATTCTGCAGCTCCAGAGTATTCAAGATAAGATAAATAGGTTGGGGCCATTTTGTCCTGTAAATTCTGGTTTGTATTTGTTGAGTGACTGCTCTGTGATGATCATTCTGAGATACAAGGAGATACAACACCAAACAGGACAGTAAGGAAGTGTACCGCTTCATCAAGAAGGCAGAAGAATCCACTGACACAGGTTGTCTAAAACAGCAAATGCAGGGCTCTGTTTGAAATAGATGTGAGGCAGGGGATTTGGTTAGAGGCTATGGCTGAAACGATGATGCTGAATAAGATCATCTCTGGAGTGTATAAATGGATGAAAATAGATGTTGTTTTTAGGTGCTGTCAAGTCATGTATGACTCATAGTGACCCTATGACCAAAAGGATCTGAATCCTGTTTTATCTTATGGCATCGTTACCATCTCTAACATACGTGAGACTGTGCTGCAGTCATTGTCAGTCGATCTGTAGAGGGTCTTCATGTCTTTTGATGATCCTCCTCCACTTTTCCAAGTAAGATGTCTGGTAGGCCTGGGAAACATTAACACTCTACAGAGATGCAGAACAGTGAGAGTGTAAGGGTGCCAGGAGGAGAGGGAGAAATGGGGAAAGGGGGAAGAACAAGGGGGCCAGAAAGAGAGAGACAGAACTTGTCACCCTTTGGTGTTGACCCAAGTTCACAGGGACAAGAGCTTTGTGAGGAAGCAACTGACTAAAATCACGGTCAGCTTGTTTTGGAATAGAAACAGTACTGTCCAGCGAGGCCTGAGATGTGTTGTGGACCCCCTGACTGTCCAAAGTGGACACAGAAGGCCACTCCACGAGAAAGCTGCCTCCAAGAGGACACAGGAGAGCATTGCACACCCAAGTCCGCAAGGAGCATGGCTTCCCACAACTTGGTTTGCTCATGTACCACCCCAGGGGTCCTGTGAACTGGACAACTTGCACATTCTGCTCTTTTCTTGATTAAGGTCTCTGGATGAAGCAAATAGTTTGCACTAGACTACTGGGACCTCTCCAAAGTCCTGAAGAGCAATAATGTCATTTTAAAGCCTGAAGTGCTCCTGATCCAAACCATGATCTTTTCAATTACTTGCTATGCATCAGAGAGCTGGACAATGAAGAAGTGACAGGACAAGAACCAATGCCTCTGAGCTGTAGTATTGGAGAAGAGTTCTGAACATCCTATGGACCGCCAAAAACCCCAACACTATGTCTTGAAAAAGTGCAACCAGGGGGCTCCTTAGAAGCAAGGATGATGAAAGTTCCTGTCACATATTTTGGGCACGTTATTAGAAGGGTCCAGTCCTTCTAAGGGACATCGTGCTTGGAAAGGTGGAGGGTCAGTGAAGGAGAGAAAGACCCACAAGATGGGCTGACCCAGTAACCATAACAACGGGCTCAAGGACAGCAGAGATGGTGAGGAGGGCACAGGACAGGGCAGGGTTCAAATCCATTGTTCATGGTGTCACTGTGAGTCATGGTCAATAACCTAACAATAACAACAATTAACTGAAAAGTTAGAGGTTCAAACCCACCCAAAGGCATTGTGGAAGAATGGTTTGGCAGTCTGGCCCTGCAAAGTCTACAGTCAAGAAAATCCCAAGAAGCAGTCTGCTCCATACCACATGAGATGCCCTGAGTCAGAATCAACAGTAATTTTGGCTTTGTGTGTTTTGTTTTATTTGTTAAAGAATATCACAGAGTCGCTTCTCTTGGAGTCCCACTTTTCTTGGAGCTTCCCCTGTCTTTCTGTGTTGTTGTTACTGTGCCATCAAATCAGAACTGATTCCTAGTCTGATCCTCCAGCAGATTGTCATAGGCTGAAAACCACGCTAGAGTTGATTGCCCATCTTTCCGCTGAGGAGCAGCTGATGGTTTCAAATCAGTACCTTTGGGCTGGCAATGCCTTCCCTAGGCTACCTAGGTGGGGGTTTTAAGTAAATTGTGAAACCAAGACACAGAGATCTGTGGCGCTGACTCTACACCCAGCTTTCATTATTTGCCCTCCTGAGAAAACAATGTGACTCCTAGCAACCCTATGAGCAAATGGATCTGAATCCTGTCCTATGCTATGCCGTCCTCGCCATCTTTAACAGTTTCAGGGACCTGAGTTGAGTGAACTATAAAAAAAAATCTGGCCTGGCTAGTTCAGCTAGAAATTGAGGGAGGGAGGCAAGAGAGTGAAGTCATTGGATTGATTCCACTGCATCATATGCTCCGTGCCTGCAGATGGCTGTGGGTTGGCTGCATTCCTCTACTGAGATTCACAGTTTCTGTGGAGACTGCTCCACCCCCTTATACCACTGAGTTGATTCTGACCGATAGCAACGGTATAGGACAAAGTCAGACTGCCCCATAGGGGTCCAGTTACAGCAGCAACTGCTATAACTTTCCTTCCATTCAGCCATAGCCCAGAGTCCCACCACTTCGGAGCAACTGGTGGGTTCAAACAAACGACCTTTCCTCCTGGATCACAGCCATAGGCATAGTTCCTGCCTTCGTGTCTCCCTGCTTCATACAGTGACCCATTCTAGGCTCTGAAAACCACTCTCTCATATTTAATGGTTGTACCCTGAGTAGCCACAGTATTGCAATATTCCTTGTTACCAACTCTTAATTCTTAAGCTCTGCACACACTTCCCTACCACCGACAGTCCCTTATTAAATCCTACTCAAACTACCCAGTTTGAAGGTGATACCTCGTTCCTGCAGGACCCTGAGAAGGCATGTGCTATATATTCATTGCCGGTGAATTGGAATCAACTTATAGCTGACCCTCCATTGGGTTTTCAAGGCCAAAAATAGCACAGGACATTATCCTTCTTTCATTCTTGGATCTTCTGGTAGATTTGAACCACTAGAGAGGCAGGGCCTTTAAGTTAGCAGTGCAATTACCTACCTCCTAGGCCACCAGAGCTCCTTGAGAATATGTTAGAGCATCTTACTAGCACCTCCCAGTTCTGGTGACCTCATGCTAAGAACCTCTCCAGAGTACTAAAGAGCAATGATGTCAGTTTGGAGACTAAGGTGCACCTGATCCATGCCATGGTCTTTGCAATTGCTTGTTATGCATCAGAAGTAGAGACAATGACTAAAGGTGATAAAAGGAGAATTGATACCTTTGAGTTGTGTACTGGAGAAGAGTATTGAATATACCGCAGACTGCTAGGAGAACAAACAGGTTTGTCCTAGAGAAGGTGAAACCAGACTGCTCATAGGAGGCAAGCTCCATCTGACATACTTTAGACATGTTGCTAGGAGGGACCAGTCCTTGAAAAGAGCCATCATGCTTGGGAGTATGGAGAGACAGAGCAAGAAAGGAAACCCTGGATGAGGTGGATTGACTCAGTGACTGGGATAATGGGGGTAGGTGTATCACAATAAGATTGGCTCAGGATAGAGCAGGGTTTAGGACTGTTGTACATGCAGTTGCCTCACTATGAGTCGTAAGACTGGATGGCATACAACAAGTGATAAAATACTGTGCTGCCAACCAAAAGTCACATGGTCTGAATGCATCGGCTGCTCCAGGGAGGAGGGCAGGCAAGCTCCCTCCTAATTTGTTGTTGTTGTTATGTGCCTTCGAGTCGCTTGCGACTCATAGCCACCCTATGTACAACAGCCCTAAACCCTGCTCTATCCTATGCCAATCACATGGCCTCTGACACACCCATCCTGATTACCCCAGTCATTGAATCAATCCACCTCATAGAGGGCCTTCCTCTCCTGAACTATCCCTCCACCCTACCAAGCATGATGTCCCTCTCCAAGGACCGGTCCCTCCTTACAACATGTCCAAAGTATGTTAGACGGAGCCTCAGAATCCTTGCCTCCAAGGAGCCACCCGGTTTAACCCTCTCCAGGATGAATCTGTTTGTTTTCCTAGCAGTCCATGGCACCCACAATACTCTTCTCCAGCACCAAAGCTCAAAGGCATCAATTCTCCTTCTATCCTCCTTAGTCATTGTCCAACTCTCTGATGCATAACAAGTGATCTCAAAGACGATGGCCTGTATCAGGCGCACCTTAGTCTCCAGAGAGACACAGTTGCTCTTCAGTACTTTGGAGAGGTCCCTAACAGCAGGCTTTCCCATCACAATACGTCTTTTGATTTCCAGGCTACTGGTGCCAAGAGTGTTGACTGTGGAGCCAAGCAAACTAAAGCTGTGAACAATCTCAATCTCTTCACCAACCATCCTGATGCTGCCAGTTGGCACAGTGTTGAGAGTCTTTGTCTTTTGACATTGAGCCTCAATCCATATTGGAGGATGCAGTCCTTGACTCCCTCTGAAAACAGCCGGAAGGTCAGCTGGCCTTGGTTCTGACTGGAACAAAGATAACAACATATGCTAGATGCTGTGCTAAGAACTTCACTTGCTTCAGCTCAGTTAATCTAAGCAACAACCTTTGTTGTTGTTGTTGTTGTTATGTGTCGTCGAGTCGTTTCCGACTCATAGCGACCCTATGCACAACAGCTCTAAACCCTGCTCTATCCTGCGCCAACC
>NW_006399952.1:4906327-4926038 GCF_000299155.1 Elephantulus edwardii
AATAATCTGCTCTGCATACATGTTGAAAAGGTATGGAGACAGGATGCATCCCTGGCGTACACCCTTCCCTATTTTGAACCATGTAGTGTTACCCTGCTCTGTTCTGACTACTGCCTCTTGGTCCAAGTATAGGTTTCATATTAGCACAATTAAATGTTCTGGGATTCCCATTCTTAGGTGGCAAATAGTTCAGTGAAAGCTGAAAAATTGGGAATTCGGGGAACTGCCTCATTTTTTGTGCATCTAAATTTTTCACCTTCCAAAGGGTGCAATTTTTTCTATAATTTATTTTTGTGGAAAATATGCTCATTTCCCTTTTCTGATAGGCTTCCACCTCAACTAAGTTCTGCCTTTCACATTTCCTTTAGTCTCCACTTGATCTAGTGGTAGGGGGCTGTGCTGCCAACTCAAAAGGCTTGCGGTTCAAATCCACCAGCTGCTCCGCGGGAGAAAGAAGGGCAATATTCTCCCCCGTGGTTTGCTGCTTCTGACAACACTCTATAGGGTCAACCATAAACCGGTTCCAACTTGACTGTGCAAAGCAGCAATAGCTTTGGAAACGGAAAACCCAGAGGCCATTTTCTCAGTCTCACCCAACCAGCAGGGGGCAGAGCTGGCGCACTAAACGAGGCCTCCCTCTCTCCAGACACCAGGCTCCAGACCTCCCCACTCCGAGCACTGTCTGTGGGGTGTCCTCCCACGGAACAGACTCGCCATCTCTTGGCATTTTACTGAGGCTCATGCGGGGAAAGTGTCTGCATTTTCCCCAGCAGCCACTGACCGACATCAGCGAAGATTCCAGAACCCACTGAGCACAGCAGACACCACACTTGGCTTTTCAATGTTTGCCTTGAAGATGCAGGGAAGAAGAGAAATGCATCCTTGGATGTTAAAAAGCTGCGTCCCTGAATAATGAGGCCAGGGCTGGGGAGGGTGGAGAACCAAGAATTCCTCTACATCCAGCTTGCAGCATCTACTACGCTGTGCCTCCACCTGTGCTCTCCGCCTTGGAAATCACTGATGGGTCTTAATAAATATTGATGCCCCGCACAGCCTCATGAATATTTACCCTTGTCACCATTCTTCACCCAGGGTTTAAGAAATGAGCCATCAATTTCCTGCTGTCAGGGAGTGAATGTGCAAGATTCCGTAAGCGCAAAGCAATCAGATGTGTTTCGCCTCCAATTGGTATCTTGAGACTGGTAAAAGAACCTGTGTGTGTTTAGAGATTTGAACAGTAATATCGTGTTTTTCGTTTTGCTTGATTCTTATTTATACCTTCAACAGAGGAAGCTCTCAACCCTGCTCCCTCTTACCCCCTCAAACGCCATGGCTTTCTTGAAAGGTGGCGGAGGTGCAAAGCTTTCATGCTTAGAAGTTTCCCGGCTGCTGAAACAGAAACAATGCAATCTCTGCAAGAGGGGGTGGAGGGGTGGTGGGAGAGAGAGAAAGAAAGGAAAAAGGAAAGGCAAGCCAGTGCAGTATTTCCAGTCGGTGGATCTGTAGGGAAGCAGCGCTACAAAAGCCACACACGCCCTGGCTTCACCCCCTCTGCCTAGCCTAGTCCCAGTCCCTGGCCAGGGTTAACACCCTGAAATTTAAGCCTCCTGTTCTCTCAGAAACAGTTGCAAAAACAGGCTTTCACAATCAGTGATCCCGCAGGGTTCTGAGATGCACCAAATTCTGTTGGCGTAAATACAAAGCAGCCTTCTCTGATGAGCTTTTCTTAATTCACTCCTTGCTGCTGAAGTTAGTAATGGATGATGCTAGGTCTTACAGGGGAAGAACTAGCTTGGAGTTTCCCCCTAATGAATTTAAACCTCCAGCAGCACTATTTCCGGTTGCCATTATACTGACCCTCATGCATAACAATTCCATGTGTGTCAGAGTGCAATTTAGGGCTTTGCAATAGCTTCATTTTTAGAAATGGATTAACAGGTCTTTCTTCTGGAAGCTCCTCCACACACTGTCCGTAATGGGTAAACATGGTATTTGACACGACTATGGCACAGTGTTCAGTATCACAGCACCTCCAAGTTATTCAGTACAGCGAATAGACAGGCTGCTGTACCACTTAAAGAATGTTAATGCTACATTAATAAATTTGGCCCAAGGGCCCTACAGAATTTTGAAGACACACCAACAAATGCTATTGACTATGAAAAGCCAAGTATTCCCTCTGCCCTTGGGTCCTTGTTGGCTAAAATGGACAAGAAAAAGTCCAGCCAGCTGACACCTGCTTGTAGAGGGGAAAAAACCAGTAACGCAAAACCAAACACAAACCTCAATCTTCCTAACGTGACCCTCATCAACAAGCACGAAACCAATTTCTGGAGTAGAATCCCTGCACGGGAGCCTCCAGGCCAGCAGCAGAGGCTACCTGTCAGACAGAGGCTTTGGTACTCCACCTTATGTGCCAATTTTCCTCATAGTGTGTACTTTCCCTGTAATAAACCACAGCCATAGGTATGACTGCCTAGGGATCCTGGGAATTCTAGTGAGTTCTTGAACATGTAGGTGGTTGTGGGATGCTTCCAAACAAAGCTAATACAAGACGAACCTCAGCTTGGGAAACAAGGCTGTCTTCCATGTGATCTCTGATCCTCCAGCAGGTCAGCCTCAGCTTGCATTCTCATAGAAAGGTCTGGAAAAGCATGGATGCATTCAAGCTCTTTTGAGGCCTCGACCTGAAATGAGACTCTGTCACTCCATCCTGTTATATCGGCCAAAACAAGGCACAAGACAAACTCATATTCAAGTGATGGGGGCAGGGAGGGAGCTCATACACTTTGGGATAGAGGAGATAAAAACCCCTCAATGTATGTGAATACAGGAAGGCTATTAGTTGGGACATTCGATACACTCAATCTATTCCATACTGTTAAGAGTTTGGACACTATTCAGAAGTCAATAGGGAACAAGAATTATTGTTTTCAGAATGGTAAAATACAATAGCGTAAGTGATGCTTTGAGTTCATTAACTGATAGTGGAAAGTAAAATGGATTAGCAAGGGGAAATCCTAGAGATGAACAAGCAGTTAAAAGCTGTAGGCAATTGTTCAGGAATGCAATTACAAGCAAGAGAAGTACCAGCTGTAAAACCAGGTTATCTAACTGAGCTAGGAGGAAACAATGTTAATGAAACTCTACCAGTGGGTAGTATTTATATTTATTCCTTCAAGTATTTACTTGGACATGCTGAGACCACAACAGACAAGAAAGTATTTGAGTTTCTATCTCCAAGAAGCTTACATCTAGTTAGGAAGATGGACAATAAAACGTAAATCAATTCCTCTTCCAAGTAAGTCAGATTGTCCTTGGTTTTAAAAGAAACAGAAAGGAATTTCTAAGAAGGAAATATTTTAGCTAAGTCTGAAAAGATGAGAGAGAAGTGTTATCGTTAGATGCTGTCGTCTTCTATGACTCATAGTTGTTGTTATGTGCCATTGAGTCGTTTGCGACTCATAGCGACCCTAAACCCTGCTCTATCCTGTGCCAATCTCATTGCCTCTGACAAACCCATCCCGAGTACCCCAGTCACTGAATCAATCCACCTCATAAAGGGTCTTGCCCTCCTGCGCTGTCCCTCCACTCTACCCAGCATGATGTCCCTCTCCAAAGACCTGTTTCTCCTTACAACATGTCCAAAGTACGTCAGGCGAAGCCCCAGAATCCTTGCCTCCAAGGAGCAGCCTGGTTTAATCATCTCTATGATGAATCTGTTTTCTTGGCAGTCCATGGTATATTCAATACTCTTCTCCAGCACCACAGCTCAAAGGCGTCAATTCTCCTTCTATCCTCCCTAGTCATTGTCCAACTCTCTGATGCATAACAAGTGATTTTGCAAAAACCATGGCCTGTATCAGGCGGACCTTAGTCTCCAGAGAGACACTGTTGCTCTTGAGTATTTTGGAGAGGTCCCTAACCGCAGACTTTCCCATCGCAATAGGTTTTTTGATTTCCTGGCTACTGGTGCCAAGACTCATAGTACCTCTAAGAAAAACAGATCTGAACCTTGCCCTATTCTGTGCCGTCTTCACAGTTTCTGGCATGCTCTGATCCACAGTTGCAGTCACCATGTCAATGCATCTCATTGATGGCCTTCCCCTCTTTCTCTGACCTTCTGCCTTTCCCAGCATGATGCCTTTTTCCAGGGATTAGCTCTTTCTAACTGTTGTTGTTGTTATGTGCCGTCGTAGCGACCCTATGTACAACAGCCCTAAACCCTGCTCTATCCTGTGCCAATTGCACTGCCTCTGACACACCCATCCTGATTACCCCAGTCACTGAAAGGGTCTTTCCCTCTTGCACCGTCCCTCCACCCTCCCAAGAATGATGTCCCTCTCCAAGGACCCGTCCCTCCTTGCAACATGCCCAAAGGATGTCAGACAAAGCCCCAGAATCCTAGCCTCCAAGGAGTTGTTTGGTTTAATCCTCTCCAGGATGAATCTGGGGTTTTTTTTCTTGGCAGTCCATGGTACATTCAATACTCTTCTCCAGCACCACAGCTCAAAGGCATCAATTCTCCTTCTGTCCTCCCTAGTCATTGTCCAACTCTCTGATGCATAGATCTTTCTAACTACATGCTCAAATTATGTGAGGCAAAGTTTCATCATCCTTGCTCCAACAAGCGTCCTGGTTGCCCTTGTTCTTTTGGTAGTCCATGGTATATATAGTCAAAACTCTTTGCACAAACAACAATTCAAAGGCATACATTCTTATTTGGTCTTCTTTATTCACTGCCCAACATTCAGATGCATAAGAAGCAATTGAAAATACAATAGGTTGGATCAGGTGTACCTTAGTCTTTAACATTATTTCCTTGTTCTTCAGTATTTTAAAGAGGTCCATGAAATCAGGACCAATGCAGCATGTCTTTGATTTTTTGAATGCCATCAACACCATGATAATGGTGCTGATTGTGGATACAAGTAAAATGAAATCCTTGACAATCTCCATCTCTTCTCCATCTATCATGATGTTGTCTTTTGGTCCAGTGGTGTGGATTTTTTTGGAGGGATGTGTGTTAGGACATAATCCATATTAAAGAATGTGCATTCTTTAATCTTCTTAAGTAAGTGCTTCAAATTCTCTTCACTATCTGTAAACAAGGTTGTGTCATCTGCTTAATGCAGGTTGTTGATGTGTCTTCCTCCAATCCTAATGCCACATTCTTCTTCATGTATTTCAGCTTCTCAGATTATCCATTCAGCATACAGATTTAATAAGTAGTAGAAGGAAGTAGCCCCACAGAAATTAGGGCACTCTAAGCAGGAATATTGGCACGCACAAACCCCACTGATCTTGGAAAGAGTATGATCTTTTTTAATTGCTATCAAAGGTCTACAATATGTAGAATACAGAGAATGAGGGAAGATGTGCCCTATGAGGCAAAGAACAAAAAAATATACCAGTTCATGCAGCACAGATTCTCTGGCCACAAGTCAGTCAAAATTCTATTATTATTATTATTATTATTATTATTATTATTAATTTTAATGCAAGAGGTAAACATTTACAGAGACTTTGGATTTCCACTTGTTCATTGTTGCACTTTTCTCCTTGCCTACCCTTCCCCCATCCAGTTTGCTCTTCTCTTTCAAAAGTAAAAGAAAAATTCTTTCACTATTACACAATCCCTCCCCCAAGTCCACTTCACTATTCAGCCTTTGTTCTGGACTCCTGTCATGACAATAATACTTAATCACATATCCCTTTTAAACAGTTTTCTCCCTCATCTGTTTCAATGCAGTATGCATTATTTATCCCATCTTTCTCAGTCTCCCCCAACCCTGATATCAGTCCTATTTTACAACAGTGGCCCTATGCAGTATTTGTCCTTTTGTGACTGAGATGTTTCACTCAGCGTATTGTCCTCCAGGGTCATCCATATTGTATAATATTTCATGAGTTCCTTGTTTTTCAATGCTGCTTAGTTGATGGGCACTTAGGTGGCTTCCAATTCTTTGTTATCGTGAACAAAGCCATGACAAACATGGCTGTGCATGTATCTGCTTGGGTGGCAGTTATGATTTCTTTGGGGTTGAAATTTTATTCTAAACATAGAACTAAAAATAATAGAAAAGTGGTTGGCATTGAAAAGGAGAACTCTGGCATTGAGGGAAAAGAGTGGAAATGGTAAGATGCTCTCGAGCCTTCCTACTCCGTATCATCCAAAGACCAACAGAATAGGATGTGTCTGGAAGCGTTCAGAAAAGAGAATCTTGGGCTTCTCCCCAGGCCTAGAATAAGAACAGTAACTATAACAATATCACCAGGTGATTCACTTGCATATTAAAGTTTTATAAGCACAGGCTGAAGCATCATGGTAATTTCATTTGGGTAATGACTGAGGAGATGGAGCTGTGGAGAGATTGTCTTAAAGCTGGTAACAGGCATGCAGAATTTGAATTGGTATTAAAGCTTTAGTTGAAACCGAAAGAACAAAGTTCAAGACGTGAAGAGGTAAGTATCAATTAGATACAACAACAGATCATCGGTATTTGTTGTTAGAGATTTTTTTTTTTTTACATAAATCCAGTACCCTGGAGAGCTCCAGGGAAGATGAGCATCTGTCAGAAGATGAACATCTAAAGATCTCTAAAACCATTACTTTTACCCTCAAAATCCTGAATTTATCCTTAATTGTATTCCTTTGGTGAAAGTCCATTGATCACTGGATTAAGCTTTAGGATTCTTGGAAAGCATCTGTATCATTCCAAGAGCTTCTGGTTCCGTGTGATAGAACAGTCACGGTGTCCACTTGATTTTCTATGGTCGGGTGCTGTCATGTTGATTCTGACTGATAGTGACACCATATGACACGGTAGGACTGGCCCACTAGAGTTTTCTTGACTGTAAAATGTTATGACATTCTCCTGAAAAGTCACTGAGTGGGATTGCCAATCTTTTGAGTAACAGCTGAAGTAGATACACAAGTGACGTGACAGTCCTGAAGGAATACCTTAGACCCAGATTAGAGATGGAAAGGAGACATATTTCTTGATATCACTTGCCCTCAGGAACCCTACACCTTTTGTGTAACCAGGAACTGGAGATTGTCCCAAGGACAGAGATTCAATCCTAAAATAGAAACTGTGCAAATATTGATGTAATTCTGAAAGCTGAAAGGGTCATATTTGGGGAAGAATGTGAAAGAAAAGTAAACAGAACTTAGTGAAGAATCAGAGAAAGGGGAGGATGAAGTCCCAGACTTCCATGGCTCACCCATTGTTCTCATCTGTCCTGCTTACAATGGTCTGTAGCAAATATAAACAACACTGTCTAAAACTACTTATTTTATGAGGTACAAAATAGCATTGCTCATTCTGAAATTAAAGGCAAGAATAAATGCTGGAAACAATTGAAACTTTATATATTGTTGATGGGAGTGTAAAATGGTACAATCATTATAAGAAAAGGTTTGACAGTTTTTATTAATTTAAGCATATACTGTATGGTCACATAATTCAGCAATTCCATTCTTAAGTAAAATATATCTCCTAAAGAATATATATACATAGTTTGGAAATCCAAAATCTCTGTAAATGTTCACTAAAATTATTAAAATTTTTAAAAGTATATACATATTTTATCATAGCTTTTTCCCATTTAAAAAAAATTTTATTATTGATTTCAATGAAAATTTACAGAGACTCTGGGCTTACATTCATTCATTGTTGCACTTTTCTGCCCTCCCAACCCTCCCCTCTGGTACACTACCCTCTTGGAAAAGTAAAAGAAAAACTCTTTCACTGTTTTACAAACCCTCCCCCAGGTCCACTCCACTATTGCTCTGAACTCCTGTCATGACAAAAATACCCAATCACATGTCCCTTTTAAGCAGTTTTCTCCCTCATCTGTTTCAATGCAGTATACATTATTGAACCCATCTTTCTCAGTCTCTCCCCAACCCCAAGGTCAGTCCTGTTTTACAACAGTGGCACCATGCAGTATTTGTCCTTTTGTGACTGAGATACTTTACTCAGCATAATGTCCTCCAGGGTCACCCATTTTGAATAATATTGCATGAATTCCTTTTTTTTAATGCAGCGTAGTATTCCATTATATGAATATACCAGAGCTTCTCTATCCATTTGTTTGTTGATGGGCACTTAGGTTGTTTACAACTCACAATAATATCATAGCTTTTTTAAAAATAATTTTTTTATTTTATGCTGGTTTACTTACATTTATCATAGCTTTTGTATAAATAAATAGCCCAAAACAAGAAACAACCCAAACATCTCTCAAGTAGAGAACAGATAAGTATATTTCAGTAATGGAATATTGTGTAAAACCATTATTGTAATAACAGGATCAAGAAATATGAGAGGGAAGAGTGGGGAAAGAATTGATAGATAATGAACATTGCTCTGGAATAGGTGAAAGGGAGGAGATTCTGAAAGGAATAGATGGTTAGGAACCATGTATGTGTATAACAATTAGTAGCTTTACAAGGGGAATTGAAGAGGGATGGGAGGAAAGTGCATGCCTGAATAAATTTTTTTAAAAGGAGACAGAGAAAAAAAAACCCAGTGAACAGCTGATATACACTAAATATGAATCTTAAAAATGATATGGGTAAAAAAAAACCAAACCAAACTATATGGATATAATGTGGTGCATCAAATACCATTGTGCAATAAAACTAATGTACAGATATATGCAACAATATTCCATTCAAAAACAAGAAGCTAGATGGCAAAAAATTAGTCATATCATATGATTCTGATTCTATTTATATTATATTCTTTACAAGATCAAAGAACAGAAATTGTAAAAGGAGAAAGCTCAGAAGGGCAGAAAATGCTAGATGGATAAATGGAATCTAGAATAATAGTGAGGAAGTGGGAAGATGCTGTTACAATGCAGGGACTGTGATTAATAGTAAACAAAATATGAATGATAGAATGGAAAACTAGCTTGTTCTTTAAATTTTCACTTAAAGCACAATAAAAAGTTATTTTCTTTTTGGGTTTTTTAATGATTTTAAAGGGAATACTATCTATAGTGATGATCCAATTTAAAACTGCTGTGTACTAGATGAGATATAGATTGAATGCAAGGAGACAGAAAATAAGTTCCTAGGTGAAGGAAGAGTTAGAATTGGTTACTTAGAGATACACATTTGGCAGAACTCAGCTAATTGTATATACAAGATCTATCTATATTACTGTGTACACACACACACACACACACACACACACACACACATATATATCTAAAGTCAACAACAAAAATAACCCACTGATCTTTCTTTGTCTCCAAGGGTACCTGTACCTGGATCTGTTGGGTTGTTTCACCTCTGAAAAATTTGTGAGGGATACTCAACAATCCTTGTGGTTAAGCATAAACATGGCAAAGGAATTGACTGGCAGTTTGCCAAACATGGGTATAAAGCTGGAGGCAGCTGGAGGCAGCTGGGCTTACAAAAGCTTTTATGCAGGCTTAGAACAATAGTCATAGCGTGTGACCATGAAATTGTGACATCCCCACTGGAGCCTGTGTGTCATTGGAAATCTCATTTTGAGTGGACTCTCATCTCCTTCTAAGCCACAAGAGCCTGATGAATTGCTCAGCTGCTGTTTCAGGCAGTTCCGGTTTCAAAGGCAATAGGGGAGGGGGAAAAAACCTCAGCTGCAAAGAAAGAGGAGTCAAAGAACAAGACTAGAGAATAATGTGGCCACATGCCCCTGGATCTGCTCTTCCCCGCCCCCCTCTCCTATTATGAGTTGTGTCCTACTTCTAGTCGAGTTCTGGAACAATTCCCACCCAAAGTGGGCCAATTTAATCAACTTGTTCTGAGTACTTTCTGTGAATCAAGGCTCTGTGTCATGATCTTGGAATGCAGATAAAAGGCAAGGTCTGAGGGACTCAGCCTGGCGGAAATTAGGCCATTTTCACATCTGTCATCTCATTTGATCCTTTCCACTTTACCCAAAAACTAACTCATCTTAGTCAACTGCTCGCAAAGTTCCCACAAACCTTTCAGGAACTCCATGCAATCAGAACTATCATGATAACATTAAGTTTTCCCCTTCTTCATTTTAACAACATTCATGTTAGTGCCTTCAACAACTCAACTACTGTGGAATCAATTCCATCATACAGCTGACCCTCCATCTGGTTTCAGAGACAAAATGGCAATGGAAGGAGATTTTCCATGGAGTCAGGTGGGGGGCGGGTGTCAGATCACAAGAGAGATGTACGACCTTTGTCGTGAAAGCACAGCTCGATACACACTATGTTACTACAGCTCTCTTCATGGTGTCTTAGTATGAATCAAATCGTTGGTATACAATACTAATTGTGTTCTCTGCTTCTAGGAATTTTCAGAAATAACCAAAATTTAATGAATGAGGAAACTGGGACTCAAGTAAAATTAATATGCCCATTATTACCTGACTGCAGACTTTTCTAAGATTGCAGACTTGCCCAGTGCAATACGTCTCCTGATCTGACTGCTGGTACCAAGTGTAATGATTGTAGATCAAATAAGATAAAGTCATAGACAATTTCAATCTTTTCTCCATCTAGCATGATGTTTCCTTATTGGTCCAGTGGTGAGAATTTATGTTTTCTTGATGTTGAGATGCCATGCATATTGAAGGCTGTAGTTTTATCTTCTGCAGCAAATGTTTTAAGCCCTCCTCACTTCCAGCAATCAAAGTTGTCATCTGCATAATGAAGGTTACTAATGAGTCTTCTTAAGTCTGTAGTCAAGGAACATCCCAAATTATTGAGAAGCAATGATGTCAGTTTGAGGACTTAAGGTATGGCTGATTTATGCTATGGTCTTTTCAATCACTTGCTATGCTGCTAAGATCTGGAAAATGAATAAAATGACAGACTATTGACGTCTCTGGGTTGTGGTGTTGCGGAAGAGTACTGAATATCCCATGGGCTGCCAAAAGAACAAACAGGTATGTCTTGGAGAAAATTCTGTCAGAGGCCTTCTTGGAGGCAAAGATGATAAAGCTTCATCTCACATACTTTGGGCATGTTGCTAGGAGAGGCTATACCTTGGAGAGAAACATCATGCTTGGAAAGCGGAAGGAACAGCAAAGGAAAGGAAGAGCGCTGACCAGGAGGACTGACGCGGTAGCTGCAGCAATGGGCTGAAATGTGTCAGAGATTGTGAAGATGGCACAGGATAGGACAGGGTCTGCTGTTCACAGGGTCACTATGAGTCTTACTGTATTGGACAGCACCTAAGAACAGTAACATGATTACCTAGTAAGTAGTAAAGCTAATGGGAGAAGGATGGGCAATCTCCTCCTGTGTGATTTACTGCCCCTGAAAACCTGCTGGAGGGTCAACTACGGGTCAGTTCTGACTTGATGGTACACAATAACAACACAACAGAAAAAACTAAACTTGAATTCAGATTTCTGTTGTTGCTGTTGGTTCCATGTATTTTTCTATTACATGATGAGAATTTTATTAAATTAGCCTCTGTCCCTTCTGCACTATCAGTTCATTGAGGGTGTTGCACCATCTTGTCAGTAACTTTGAAGCAGGTTCTGATCCACGGTGACTTTATATAAAACAAAGCGTAAAATGTTGCCTTCTACAGGAAGTAGGGGAAAGTTCCATAGCTTACGAACTCTTAGTTTTAAAGAATATTGGGCACTCACAAGTACAGTATTGTTGGCCTCAAAGGGGACAGGGGGGGAAAAATCTTGCGATCAAGTTCATTTTTGCTCATTGTATCTTTGTAGGACAAAACAGAACTACCCTGTAAGCTTTCCAAGGCTATAATCTTCATGGATGCAGACTTCCAGGACACTTTCCTGCAGAGTAGCTGGTGGTTTCTAATCCCTGGCCTTTTATTAACAGCCGCAAACTTAATCATCCCACCACCCAGATGGAACAGGAATTAGAGAAATTCTGAGGACCCAGGGGGCAAAGGACAACCTCTTCCCAGCATCTGCTCCGACATTTTTCTACCATTTCTTCTTTTCACTCATGACTCAGTTTTCAAGGGGAAGAGAGAGCCTAATTAGTTTTTACTCCCACAATAATTCCAGACTCTAACTTCTGGGTTAGCCGCTTTAACCTTTAACACATTATACACTATGCTCCCAGCATGCCTTGTTCTGTGTGCTTAGACAAAGTAAAACATAACATGTTGTGGAATGCTTTGTTAATTAAAAAATATGGTTACAAATAATAAATCTCAGGAATTACTCCTTGAATCCTTTGTTCTCCCTTTGACCTTGGTTCTGGCCTGATATCCCAGCCTCTTAAGCAACGTATTCTTTCTGGCTAGTTCCTGCTGAACAGAAGCAGAGATCTGGGGCTCAGAGGCTGGATTGGTATGGCCCAAGACCAGTAGCCAGGGGAGAATATGGATGTCACAACAGCTGGTTCAAGTTGGTCATTTCTTTTATCCATGGGCTAAAAGAACCTGCACAGGTTGGCAGATTTTAGAGACAGAGATGGGAGCAAAACTGAAAGAAAGCTTAGATGAGGTTTCTGACCATCCTTGAGTCTATTGGCAGAAATTGTCAAGATTTCGAATGGTATTAAAATGAAAAGTCCCATTTTTCAGACTATTGAGAATTGTTATTTCACTGGTATTGCAGCAATGCTTGGTTACAGTAAAAGATTAGGCCCAAGTTTGAAAGACATTTAACTACCCATGGTGTTCAGGTCTGTGGGTGAGGGCAGTCGAGATTTCAGAGTGTCCTCTGAAAGTTGGAAGCCTCAGATTATGTGAAAAGCTGAGAGATTGTGTGGGCGTCCCCTATCGCAACCAATAGCCTGGAAGTGCTCAGCACTTGGGTGGACTCCTGACACAGGTCTGCGGTTTTTTTAAATATGGGACAGATATATATGCGCAGACAGGAGTCCAGTGCAGACAGATGTGAATCCCAAGGGAGTTCAAAATATCTGGAGGCAAAATGCCTTGGGACTGTTCTGGACAGTGCCTGGACATTTTATAGGCAAATGGTCCTTTCTGAGAGAGAGAGAGAAGTCAGAAAAGAAGTCTGAGAAAATGCCTGGCAACTGTTCTAAACAGTTCCTGGGAAATTTTATGAGCAAATGGTCCTTTCTGAAGGAGGAAAGTCTTTTCTGAGTCAGAAAATGAGTCTGAGAGTGCAGAGCAGAAGTCAGGAGAATAGGGAGAGGTAGAAGTCATAAAAATAGGGGCAAAATTCTCTATGGGAAGAGGTGCCAGGTAACTCTCAGCAAGGACTCTTCCAGAATAGAGGTAGCAGTGGACAGGAAGAATGATTTTAGAGCAAGTGGACAGTACTAACAACCAAATATAAACACCAAATGGATGGAAATAGACAACAGAGGGTCTGTTCCTTCAGTCCATGCAGGCAGCCCTCCGGCCGTGCCCCTCGCAGGGTAAAAGTGTGTCTAAGCGATAGGCTTATCCAAGTCAAGCCCAGGCCCAGCTGGGATCCCTAGAGGATCCTCCAAATTACCACTAAGCTGTATGAAGACACCACAGAACCACAGGTGAGGACCCAATCACACTCTGTGGCTTCAGAGCAGCATCAGCCATTGAGCCTCTTCACGAGCACTCAAAGCACTCAGTCAGCAAGCAAACACATAAAAGAGGAGAAGAGGAGAGAAATGGGACCATTTCTGTTACATTACCGTTCAATGTCTTGACACCATGCAAGTCGGTAGGTTCAAGAGAGAGTGAGGGGCACCACACTCATCTCAAAAGAGGGCAGGGGAGCAACATACTTCAACTCCTCTCCCCGGTTTTGACACCAGGATGTTAGGTCTTTGCACTGAAAATAAGGCCAAGGACTCAAGGAAGGGACCAGAGAAAGAAAGGGGTCTCCCGGGTGGGATTCTTTGGTCTGCAGAGAGAGAAACAGACAGGGACAGACCAGGGAAATACAGTACCTTAAAGTGGATTAAGCCAGGTTTTATAGTAAGGGTCTTTAAGGAGGGAAGGAAGGGAAATTCCATTGTGGTTTAGCCAGGTGGGTGGTCTTCTAGGGAGAGGAGAGAGGGGTACTCCAGTATTTGAGGCTGTTCACTCCCTTTGTTGACATGTTGATATTTCTTGAATCCTTTGTTCTCCCTTTGACCTCGGTTCTGGCTGACAATTAGCACGTGGTCTTTCTTTGCTGGAGGAAGGACCTGTCCACAGAGGCCTGGTTGCCTGTGGCATCATCCAGGTCCTTCAAGAAAAAAAGACAAAACCCAAAACACCCAGTCACTGTTGAGTCAGTTCCCATTCACAGTGACCCATATATGCATTGAGTTTCAATGGCTGATTCTTTAGAAGTAGGTTGCCAGGCCTTTCTTCTGAGGGAGCTCTGGGTGCACTTAAATTTCTCACCTTTAGATTAATAGTCAAGCACTTAACTATTTACCCCGCTGAGGGGCAATTCACCAAGGGATCCTCTTGGGGTCGTCCTGGGAACTAAAAAAAAAAAAAAAAAGCAAGGTTCTAAATTTGGGACAGAAGAGCCAGCAAATAGCAAACTGAAACCTGTCTTTGTTACTGATGCTGGGTGAGGGAACAGACTCGGGATAATTGTCCTAGTGAGTCTGCTAACCTCAGCCTAAGGGTAGCATGTGCCCAGGGGAAGATGGAGTCAGCAAAGCAAACACACACACTCCAGGCTGCTGGCCTCTTATTGGATCAGAAGGAGAAATCAAGAAGGTCAAGACAGATTCCACCCATTCATGCTATGGACAAGCTGCTTCCTGCAATAGACAAACATCACCCACAGTCAAAGGGTGCAGGGAGGAAAGGAAAGGATGGGGAGGAGGCTGCCTATATCAAGGGGAAATCTTTCACAGCACTGTCCTGCTCAAAGAGAAGAGGCAATCCTGTGTTTGTCAAACTTTAAAACTAATGAATATTCATGATGGCTGCAAAACTTCATTGAAGTGTGCCAGTTTAGAAAACAGGGGCATCTCCAATATTGATGCCAGCCTGCCAAGCTTTGGGTACTAAACATGGTTCATTTGCAAAATATGGTTAACCAAGGGCCTGAGCAGGTCTGGCAGGGCTGCTGCTAGGAATAGGACATGGGCACAGAGTGGCTGGCCCTCCACTGCCTCCAGTATCTGTGGGAGCCTTCTAATAAATGCCATTTGGATGTGTTGGTGGGATGGTCTCCAATGCCCACAGTACTGGTGCTCTGTTCCCATCCCCGCCTCTTCTGGGACAGGACCTGGGCCTGGAACCTCTTCCCAGCTGGCAGGAGACTCCCTCTGGCAGGCTGTCTCCTGCCTAGATGTCACCTCCCCCAGCTTTGTCCTGGATGTTCCTTGGATACCCAGACACCCTGAGAACCACTGTTGCTTCTCTTCCCTGCCTCCCTTTTTGGAGGCAGATATTGAAACCAGCATTTTCTTGAGCCCTACAAACACTTACCCTTTGAGGTGAAGAGAACAGGGCTGGTTTGACAGCAAGAATTAGTGGGAACAGCCTTTCTGGCTCCATGCCCTGTGCCTCCCTCTCGCCATCCATTTCTCTTGGACTTTCCCCTCATCTTGTTCCCACTTCTTTCGTTTGTTCTTCTTCACTGTCTACTCTGCTCCTACTTTTAAAAACATTTTTGTTAAAAAAAATCTTCTTTGTTCCCTCAAGTCCCAGATGTTGTTAATACAGTTCTTGTTGTTATTATGTGCTGTCGAGTCACTTGCAACTCATAGTGACCCTATGCACAAAAGCCCTAAACCCTGCTCTATCTTTGACAACCTCACTGTCTCTGACACACCTACTCCCATTACCCCAATTACTGAATCAATCCATCTTATATAGGATCTTCCTCCCCTGTGCTGTCCCTCCACCCTCCCAAGCATGGCATCCCTCTCCAAGGACTGGTCTCTCCTTGCAACATGCCCAAAGTATGTCTGATGGAGCCTCAGAATCCTTGCCTCCAAGGAGAAGCCCGGTTTCACCCTCTTCAGGTCAAACTTGTTTGTTCTCCTAGCAGTCCATATTCAATACTCTTTTCCAGCACCACAGCTCAAAGACATCAATTCTCCTTCTATCATCCCTAGTCATTGTCCAGCTCTTTGATGCATAGCACACAATTATGAAGACTGTGGCCCAGATCAGGCGCATCTTAGTCTCCAGCCTGATGTCGCTTTTCAGTATTCTGGAGAGGTGCCCAACAGCCAACTTTCCCAGTGAAATTCATCTTTTGATTTCCTGGTTGCTGGTACCAAGAGTGTTGATTGTGGAACCAAGCAAACTAAAGCTGTTAACAGTCTCAGTCTCTTCACCATCCAAACTGATGCTGCCATTCGGCCCAGCAGTGAGAATCGTTGTTTTCTTGATGTTGAGCTTCAATTCATATTGAAGGCTGTAGTCCTTGACTTTGTGCAGCAAGCGCTTCAGGTCCTCCTCAGTTTCAGCAAGCAGGGTTAAAATAGTTCAAGATGTAAATACAGTATATACTTGTTTTTCTGCTGTATGTATTTTAAAATGAAATTATTTAACATTTGCTTAAGCATGATAGCATAAACTAGACATGAAAATAGCTTACTTCTTCACTGTTTGTAGCTTTTCTTTCACTTTGTGGATTTTCTTTTTGAAGTTCTTTGTGGTAGTTATTTTGATTGACTAAAGAACTAAACCATATACATTCATTGATTACTCATTCATTACTGTCCAGTCGAAACTTACTCTGCTGATCCTCCATTGGGTTTCCAAGGCTGTATGTTGTATGGAAAGAGATTGCTTCTATTTCTGGGTGTGGAGCTGCTGCTGTATTTGAACTGTCGAGAGTTGTGGCCTTTGTTTTATTGGCATAACTCTCTAAGGTCTATATCACCAGAGCACAAACCCTGAAGGGTGAAAGGAGAGCACAGAAGAGGAAGACCCAGGATGTAATGTATTGACTCAGTGACTGGAGAAATAGAATTAGGTCTGTCAGAGATGATGAGATTGGCTCAGGATATGGCAGGTTTCAGAGCTAATGGACATAGGGTCACCAGGAGTCACAAGCAACTTCATGGCACATAACAACAACAAAAACATGAATCTAGAAGTATTTTTCAGTTACTTTGCAGTAAGAAGAAATGTTGATAAATACTGCTTGCATTGGTTTTCTACTTACGGCTCTGGTTTACTGTTTCTATTTTCCCTCTAAGTTGTTTGTTTTTGTTGTTATTTACCTTTTCCTCTTTCCTTTTACTTTTTCTCCTTCACCACTTCTCATGTGTTCCCTCACATGGTGGCATTCTGGTGGCCTAGATATGTACGATGTTGTTGCTTGTCACTGAGTCTCTTTTGACTCATTGGGACCCCATGTGACAGAGTAGAACTTCCCCATAGAGTTTATGAGGCTCTAGTCTTTACAGGATGCATACAACAACAGCCTCCTAAAAGTTCCTCTGCTGATGCAACTACCACCTTCAATTCTTTTTTCTGAACTTTTTTTCTTTTTCTGCACTTTAGACAGAACAATTGTCTCATGTGACTCCCTTGTTCAAGACTTTACACTGACTTCCTAACATCCAAAGAATAGAGCCCAAACTCCAATATGGTGGACCACAACCTTTGCAATCTGGCTTCTGACTGATTTGTTTTTTAATTGATTCCTTGTTCATTGATTCAGCAAGCAAATGAACTTACTTATTGTATACCTGCCCTAAACTCTAGGGGTCCAGGGAGAAATATTTACAGATGGAATGATATATGATATCTGGTCTTTTCTTCAAAATAACAAAGAACAACAATATAGAGAAGGTCAACAGAAATGGTTGCACAAGCTGAAGATTCCAATCAATGTCCCTGAATTACATATGTAGCAATAATTGAATTAGCAAATATTGTACTACGCATATGCTCATTACAATTTTTAAAACCTCAAGATAAAAATAATGAGATAGGACATGGAGGAAGGAAGATTTGGAGGTTATGGAAAACATAGAGGAAATAAGGTCAACCATGAGTTATTATTGAAGTTGGGTACACATTTCAATAGGGAAGTTCATTATATTTTTCTCTCCACTTCATGTACATAGACATTTTTTTTTTCATTTAAAAAGAACAATGGTTGAAGAGGAAGAAAGAGTTGGGAATATGAGGGTAATATGAAATGTAGAGCTAGTTGTCTCCATGAACAATGAATGGCCTCTTTTGCCATGAGACCAGAAGATCAAGTACCTGGCTACCTACCAATAATGAACATTCTATATAAAAACCTTCAATCAAAAGGGGGAGTACACAAAACAGAATTTTAAATCCTTATGAAATGTAGACGTTTTGGAGCCAGAGTGGCTAAATGAACGCCTGAAGCTATTGCCCTGAGATAATCTTTAAATCTTCAACCAAAAATATCCCCTGAAGTAATTTTAAAATAAAAAATAATTTAACTATATGACACAGGATAGGATAAAGTTCAGATTTTCTGTTCATAGCTTTTTTTAAAATTTTTTTGTTGGATTTCTTTTTTAAAAAAATTAATTTCAATGAACGTTTACAGAGATTTTGGATTTCCATTCATTCATTTTTGCATTTCCCCCCACCCACCCCACCCCCATGCCCAGCTCGCTGTTCTTGAAAAGCAAAAGAAAAACTCCTTCATTGGTATACAATCCCCCCGTGCCCCCCCACCCCAAGTATACTCCACTCTGCAACCCTCATTCCGAACTCTTATGATAATCATAATGCCCTAAAATATATTACTTTTGAACTGTTCTCTCCCTCATCGGCTTCAAAACAGTATACATAATTTATCCAGTTTTTCTCAGTTTTACTCCCACCCTGATATCAGCCTCATTCTACAACAGTGGCACCATACAGTATTTGTCCTTATGTGACTGACATATTTCACTCAGCATAATGTCCTCCAGGGTCACCCATTTTGAATAATATTGCATGAGTTCCTTGTTTTTTAATGCAGCATAGTATTCCATTGTGCGAATATACCACAGCTTCTCTAGCCATTCGTTTGTTGATGGGCACTTAGGTTGTTTCCAACTCTTTGCTATCATGAACAAAGAAAGCCACAATAAACATGGTTGTGCATATATCTGCTTGGGTGGCAGTTATGGTCTCTTTGGGGTATATTCCCAGTAGTGGAATTGTTGGGTCAAATGGTATCTCTATTTGCAACTTTTTGAGAAAGCGCCACACCACTTTCCACAGTGGTTGCACCATTTTACATTCCCACCAACAGTGAATAAGTGTTGTAGTTTCTCCACAACCTCACCAGCATTTGTTGCTTGCTGTTCTGTTAAATTTTGCTAGTCTTACTGGGGTGAGATGATATCTCATCGTTGTCTTGATTTGCATCTCTCTTAGAGCTAGGGATTTTGAACATTTCTGTTCATCGCTTTGAGTCATACTCAACTCGACAGCACCTAACAGCAACAACAAGTAAAAAAAAATCTGCCTTGATTATTACAATCTTCTAAGAATTATCTGTGTAGGATCAAAAGGATCCCTGGTGGCCTAGTGGTAAGGAGTTTTGTGGCTAAGCCAAGGGCAGATGTGTTGAGTCTAACAGTTGTTCCACAGGAGAAAGATGGGCAATCTCCTCCTGTGTGATTTATAGTCTCTGAAAACCCACTGGAGGGTCTGTTCTGACATGACAGTATATAACAATAACAACAATATATGGAATCCAAGTGATAATAGCAACTCAAAAGATTAGTTAGAACCTTAGGGGGTCTGCTTTTTGCTCTAGCAGATCAGTGGTGACAATTTTGTCTTTGATTTCACTGATTCTGTGTTCCATCTCATCAACTCTGCTCATATGTCCCT
>NW_006399952.1:4931577-4932784 GCF_000299155.1 Elephantulus edwardii
CCCAAAATCTCTGTAAATGTTTATGAAAATTAATAAAATATAATTATAGAAAAAAAAGAACCTTAGGGCGTGACAGGTTCATACTAATGGGTGAGGAACAACTCAGAAAAAGAGGGAGACAGAGGATATATAAGTCAAAGAATATAGCCAATGACACTGAATTGTACAGGTGAAAGTGGTTGAATTGATGTATTTCTTGCTGTGTATGTTCTCTGCAACAATTTTTTTTAATTTACTCATTTTATTGATACCTTGCAATTGTTCTACATTTTACCACATTATATAGAAAATACAAGCTACTTTGTAAAACCAAAGACAAACATTGAATTCAAAGATAAACTATGTTTTACACAATGGACCCTTTTCCCATAGTAAATATTTCATTTTAAATCTCTATTTCTTTTGTTGAAATGATTCTTTTACATACTCCCTAAGTACATCTGCATTACAAACATAGCACAGTAATTCTCAGAAATTGTTTCTAGAGGCTTGCTCTAAAAGCATACAAGCAGGAAGGGAGAAAGAAGAAAAAAAAAGTTTAAATCGCACACAATAACTAGCATATCAAATACATTTAATAAAGTAGGAATTCCTTTTCTCTGCAACGATTTTTAAAAGCTAAAAGAGGATGTTATTGTTGTTGTTGTTGTTAGATGCCATCAAGTTGACTATGGCTCACAGCGACCATCTGAACCCTGTCCTCTCCTGTGCCATCCTCATCATCTCCGTTCAACTGAATCCACTGTTCCTTCCAGTCACTGTGTCAGTTCATCTTGTGAAAGGTCTTCCTCCCTTTCGTTGATCCCCCACCTCCTCCAGCTTGATGTCTTTTTCCAAGGACTGACCCCTCCTAACAGCAAGCCCCAAGGATATGAGACAAAGCTCCATCATCGTTGGATGTCAGGCTGATGTTTCTTTGTATTCTCTTCTCACACTACTCTCAATGGACTAACAGGATCCTTTGGGCTTTTCACACACTCCCTGTGCTTAGAGTTCTTTATCTTCCATCCTTCCCACCTGTCCTAGCTGACTCGTGTTCAACTTCAAAGCCCATCATAAGCCAATAGAACCCAAGTTTATTGCAGCTTTGTTCACAATAGCAAGGAGTTGGAAACAACCTAAGTGCCCATCAACAAACGAATGGCTAGAGAAGCTGTGGTATGTTCGCACAATGGAATACTATGCTGCATTAAAAAACAAGGAACTC
>NW_006399952.1:4933555-4940889 GCF_000299155.1 Elephantulus edwardii
AGAACTGACTTTGACAAGCACTGAGGCAACTGGACAATTAAAACAGACATTTGGATGGCGGGGATGAAGAACAAACTGGGGAGGAGAGTGGAGAGAATGGTGCAGCAATGAAAGAGTGAAAGCCCAGAATCCCTGTGAATGTTCATTGAAACTAATAAAATTTAATAATAAAAAAAAGAACGTTCTGTATGAAGTTGTTCCTGACCCTCCCAGACAGACTGAGGGGCCCCGGCTCTGAGACCCCGTAGAACCTTCACCTAGCTTTGCCACAATTCATCGTCACTGCTTGTCTAATCCTTGGCTGATCCTCCAAGACCACAAGTTCTGTACACAGAGATTGTTTCTCTCTTGCTCCAGAGCCCAGCATTTCGTACCAGAGCTGAGCACATGGCTGAAGCACAATAAACATTTGCTGAAGGAATGAATAAAGTTAATTATGCAATACCTCTAAGAGAGCACATGGCACAAAGCTGCCATCCCTGAATGGTCTGGTATGCAATGAGAAGGGACGTGAAGGAATCGCCTGGCTCCGACTGGCAGGTCAATGCCACAGCCCATCTCCCCAGCTTGTCTGGCTTGTCCACCTGAGCCACCAGTGTCACCATCCACAAGGATAGTGTCATACCCACTTCCTGGACAAAGAAATCTTGAAGCTCATGTTGCAAAATCCAAACTAATATCCCCCTCATATTTCTTCTGGTTGTTCAGTTGTATATAAAATGGGAGAAAGACTTGGCAATCTCCTTCAGTAAAGATTTCAGCCAAGAAAAACTTGTGGGGCAGTTCTCCTCTGTCACAAGTGGTGGTTATAAGTGGAAATCTAACTCAACAGCACTCAACAGTAACAATGCAAAGTGATCTAGTTAGAAGCCACCCAAGTCTCAAAAACAGCATTTACTGAAAGTCTCTTTTCAGTAAAAGATCATCTAAATCCACTCATATCTTAAGATAGGGCATTTAAATAGAAATTGTGTGAAATAACAGGTTTACTAAAGGAGCTCTGGTGGCCTAGTGGTAAGGAGCTATGCTGTCAAGCCAAAGACAGGTAGTTCAAATCCACCATCTGCTCTGGGTGAAAATGATGGACAAGCTCCTCGTGTGTGACTTCTCACCTCTGAAAACCCTCTGGAGGGTCAACTATAGGTTGATTCATATGGGAAGCCAAACTTTATACCAAATATTATATGAGAACCCTTGTTCAGGAATTGAAGGAATTACAGATATATAAACTAGGATTTCTTTTGTGGCAGATCCTAGAAAATGAGCTGTTTCTTTCCTGCAAGACAGGAGACAGCAAGGGGCCCCCTACAGAGGGAGTGTTACTTCCTGAGCTGAAGTTCATCCTGAGGTATCAAGGTTAATAGTTAAGGGCAAACCAAATTCTTACATTTGTGGACCCCTCCTTCCTGAGTCAAGCAGAAGGTTTTCAATAGAAAGAGCTTGGCTTCATTTGCATTGAATTCTCTTTGTGATTTACTTCCTGATAATTTTCAATAAAGACACAGAGAAGCTTGGCTTGGGGTCTTCAGTCGAGAACTGCTGACCCCCTGTTTTATGCTCTCTGCTCTATCACATTCCTGGCTGTTTGTCTCTTTATTAATAATTATAAGATTATTCTATTCTTTGGGACCCTCGGTCTGCAACATTCTAACAAGGGTTTACAGAGATGAGGATAGTGTGGGAAAGGGACTCACCAGGTTGCTTTAAATCATAGTCAACTATGTCACCTAACAGTAACAGAAGTGCAAATGGACATGTTGCTAGGAGAGGCTAATGCTTGAAGAGGGACATCATGCTTGGAAAGGCCAAGAGATGGTGTGGAAGAGATGTTACAGAGTAGAACTGAGCTCCATACAGTTTTTCTCAGCTATAAATTTGTGTTTGAAGAGCAAGGTACAATCCAAACCATGACCTTCTCAAAAAATTACTATAAATCTGAAAGTTGTAAATCCAAAGTCTCTCTACATTTTCATTGAAATTAATAATAAAATTTTTTTAAAAAAATCTGAAAGTTGTCCTATGAATATGAATGATGAAAGAAGAATTGATGCCTTTGAGTTGTGGTGTTGGGGAAGAGTGCTGAATATTCCATGGTCTGGCAAAAAAAAAAGACAAATATGTCTTGGAAAACAGTCAAGGTGCTCTATGGAGGCAAGGACAGTTAAATTCCATCTCGTATAAATTGGGCATGTTGTTAGGAGGAAAAGGACAACACACTTGGAAAGGTGGAGGGTCAGTGAAGGAGTGGAAGACCCTCAATGACATGGATTGACACAATGGCTATACTGGTGGGCTTGAGTGTGTCTGAGATGGTGGGGATGGCACAGGTTAGGTCAGGTTTCAGATCTATTGTTCATTGGGTTGCTATGAGTCAAAGTTAACTCAATGGCACTTAACAACAGCATAAAAATGGCGGTGGGCATCCAGTGGTGGAATTCTTGTCTTTTTTTTTTTTTGACATGAAGGCAATGGGGTTTTTTTTCCTACGTAATTTTTTCTTATTCAGGACTACAACCATTAACATGGATTGCATCACAACTTTTTAAAAAATCCTCACAATTTGACCAATAGGCAACATCACAATACATGAAAAGATTGAAGTCTGCAGATTCATTTTACCAACTATGGATGTAGTATCATATATTTATGGTAACAGCAGTCAGGAAATGTAAAGACTTGTTGTACTGGGAATATTTGCTGTCAAGGACTTCTCTAAATTGCTAAAGAGCAAAGAAAAGCTTAAAGACATCATTAAAGGTCATGGTCAAGACATCATTAAAGGTCATGGTCTTTACAATTACTACACATGCATCTGAAAGCTCAATAACTAATAAAGAAGACCAAACAATTGTGACGTTGGGGAAGAGTAATGAGTTATTCCACAGAAACCAGGTTGGATATCCTCAGTCTGTCAGTGGAAATTCTTAAATTGCTGTGGTGCTGAACAGACGTTAAGGGAGCTTCTAGACTGAGAATTTAGGAAGAAAGGTCTGGCAACCCACTTCTGAAAAATCAGTTAATGATAGCCCTACAGATAATAAAGTTCAATCCTGTGGTGCATGGGGGCTCCATGAGTCAGGAACTGACTCCACAATAACTAACAGCCAAAGTTTAAAACAGTTCCTTTTCATGACATGATTGTTGCTGTTGTGTATCTACAAGTCAGAACTGACCATAGTTGACCCTCCAGTGAGTTTTCAGAGGCAGTTAATTGCACAGAAAGAGAAAGTCCATCCTTCTTCTGTGGAGCAGCTGGTAAACTTGTACTGCATAAGATTCTCACCCCTGGGACAATTGGCAGTGTCATAGTAGATGATGAAGAGATTGAGATTGTTGACAGCTTCAGTTTGCTTGGCTCTACAATCAACACTCTTGGTACCAGCAGCCAGGAAATTAAAAGATGAATTGCATTGGGAAAGTCTGCTGTCAGAGACCTCTCCAAAGTACTGAAGAGCAATGACGTCAGTCTGGAGACAAAGGTGCGCCTGATACAGGCCATGGTCTTTGCAATTATTTGCTGTGCCTCAGAGAGCTGGACAAGGGCTAGGGTTGATAGAAGGAGAATTGGTGCCTTTGAGCTGTGGTGCTGGAGAAGAGTGTTGAATACATCATGGACTGCTAGGAGAACAAAGAAGATCATTCTGGAGAGAGTAAAGCCAGGCTGCTGCTTGGAGACAAGGATTTTGAAGCTTCATCTGACAGACTTTGGACATGTTGCAAGGCAGGACCAGTCCTTGGAGAGGGACGTCATGCTTGGGAGGGTGGAGGGACAGCACAGGAGAGGAAGACCCTTGATGAGATGGATTGATTCAGTCACGGGGATAGGTGTGTTGGAGAGAGTAAGCTTGGCAAGAGATAGAGCAGAGTTTAGGGCTGTTGCATATAGGGTCCCTATGAGTTGCAGGCAACTCGATGGCACATACCAACAACAACAACCACCTTGAGATTGCAGTGCAGTTTCTTAACACGAGAGCTCTCTATTACATGATTATATCTGTAAATAAATTAATAATAAACTGTTAAGTTGAAGGATACTATAAAGGTTTTTAGTAGCTTTCCTAGACACCTTATTTCTGAGTTCTTAAAGTGTGAACTTACAAAGCTCCTTTATACTAGGACTAGAATCCTGTCCTCAGGCCCTGTCCTAAGGATGAAACCTTGACCCAGGTGCCCACTTCCTGCCTGCCTATACCAATGACTCCTTTACAGGTTCTCTTTCCTCTTCTCTGATTCCTGATATAGATTAATTTTCTGGGAATAAACTAGACATCTTAGAACGCATAGCACCAGGTCAGTCCTCCCCAGAGCCAGATCTTTTCTTTCCCTACTGCCTTTTATATGCAAAACTGGCTGGGCTTTCTCAGATAGTTCAAAACTGTGACAGTTGTAGTTTATCATTCTAGCACTTTTTTATGGCATATTTTCCAGTCATTTCTGAAATTTATATAATGCTGTATCCTTAATCATATAATGTTAATTTTAGGGGATAGATTTTTTTTACTTAAAAATATGGAACACTTCACAAATTTGCATATCATCTTTGTGTAGGGGTCATGCTACTCGTCTCCAGATCATTCCAATTTTAGTACATGTGTTGGCGATGCAAGCACTGATCATAGAATCTCAAACAAAACTTCCAATCATAACAATGTTCCTTTAAAAAAATATGATTCTAGGATACCTTGTGGAAAAGCTAAATAACTCCTCAACAAACCACTGAATGATAAAAATATTACCAGTAGAATCATACCCCGTCGAGTTTCAATAGCTGTACAATTTCAACCACAGAAAATGATCGAATCTTTCTTCTGAAGTACTTCTGGGTGGTTTCAAACTGAACCAAATATCAGCCAAGCAGAATCCAAGGAGATAGTTATCAGTTGTTGTCAAGTCAATTTCAACTCATAGGAACCACAAATGTCAAAGCAAAACTTCCCTACATATTTTGTTAGCTGTAATCTTTACAGGAATACATCACTAGGTCTTACTTTGGTGGAATGACTGGATGGATTTGAACTGTCAACTTTTCAGCTAGCAACCAAGCCGTTAACGCAATTAAGCTGTACCACTAGGACTCCCAGGGTGACAATGATTTTCTATATTCCAATGGGGTCTAAAGGATGCAGAGCTTGCCAAACAGTATCCTAAAGATCTGTGTATTTCAATGTATATGAAAATAAACTATAATCAAAGATTGAATTCTCGTTGAGGATATGCCTTCAGGGGGAAGTGTATTGATGTCCGTAATTTAAGACTCATTAAAAACTGAGATGAGTTGACAGATGAACAGAAGGCCTGGTAGACAGGTGACAAAGCAATGTCACATAAATGTTAACGGTAGAAGCAAAGTGGCAGATATATGATTGTTCACTATAAAATGATCTCAGCTTTGATAAATGTTTGAACAGTTTTTTTATGTCAAAAAAGTGAAAGGGAAAAAAAAGCCGTAAGCATAACTCTTAACTACACATATGACCCCTCAACTTACACATACAAATGGTCTAAGTAAAAATTAATTTAGTACTAAAAACTCTGAGAGAAAAAAGATTATCTGAAAGATACCAAGATGTATTTGTGATTTTTATTTTAATCTGTGATGTTTAAAGGATTATTTAGTATTAGTATCTGCTAGTATCTGTGCATCATCTGGAAGAATTTAACGAGTTAGATCCTAAGTGAAACACCCTCTGTCACGTTTAATTTGGGCCATCACCACTGCAGTTTTCAGAACAATCCACCAGGTGGCTGAAAAAATGAATTGCAGAAATTCCATTTCCGATTCAAATGAATAATAGAAAACGTTTCATCAATTAAAAAAATTACAGGCTATTAACATGAGCTCTGGTGACCTAGTGGCAAGAAGCTGTGTTGCAATCCTGAAGACATGCGGTTCAAATCCACCAGCTGCTCTGTGGGAGAAGGATGGGCAATCTCTTCCCATGTGATTAACTGCCTCTGAAAACCCACCAGAGGATCATCTATGGATTGGTTCCAACTCAACATCACATAACAACAACAACAACATTACCATGACACTCATATTACAGGGTACAGAACTAAATTTGTAATTTAAATCAGAACTGTAATGTTGCATTAAATTTACTTAGGGAATCTCATTGCAATGAAGTTGGAATCACTTATAACTGACTCTCCAGTAGGTGAGGGTTTTTAAATTCCAATTTCTAAAATAATACTTATTTTTTTCATTATTGAACATTTATTCCCTCCTCTCCTCCAACCCACCTCACAATGCACCCCTTGTTCCAGATTGCTGTCATAAATATATTGTTGTCATAGTCATATATTCCTTTAGGATAGTTTTCCCCTCATCTGTTCTAATGCAGTGTTCATTATCTATCCACTCTTTTCCCATCCCCTCCATGTCTGCCCTATTTTATAGCCGCAGTTTATAGACGGTGTTTGTCTTTTTTGTGCGTGAGATATTTCATTCAACGTAATGTCCTCCAGGCTCACCTACATTGTGTAATGCTTTACGCGTTCATTGTTTTTCAATGCTATGTAAGATCCCATTGTGTAAATGTACCATAGTTTTTCTATCCATTCATTTATTGATGGGCACTTGGGTTGCTTCCATTTCTTTGCTGTTGTAATTAATAATGCAGCAATAGACATAAGTGTGCATGCCTATGTTTGAGTTATGGCTCTGGTTTCTTCAAGGTATATTCCCAGTAGTAGAATTGCTGAGTCAAATGGTCTTTCTATTTCAAACATTTTGAGAAAGCGCCAGACTGCTTTCCATAGTGGCTGTATGATTTTACATTGCCACCAGCAATAAGTAAGAGTTCCAATCCCTCCACAACCTTTACAGCATTTGATGTTTGTTGCTCTGTTGAATTTTAATATTATTTCTGGGGTGAGATGATATCTGATAGTTGTTTTGCTTTGCATTTCTCTGATAGCTTGGGATTTTGAACATTTCTTCTTATGTTTGTTTGCCATCAGAAAATCTTCTTTGATAAATTATCTATTCATATCCTGTAGCTATTTTGTGGTTGGGTTGTTTACCTTTTTCCTGTTGAGGTCCTCCAGTGGATTTTCAGACTCAGTATAGTAAATTGCACAAAAGGAAATTGCCCATCTCTCTACTGCAGAGGAGATGGTGAATTGGAACCATGCACCTTTGCATTGGCAGTTCAATTCCTTACCACTAAGCCACCAGAGCTATATGCATAGATCAGGTTTATCATGAAAAGGGTGAAACCAGATGAATGGGACCTACTAAGACTCAAATCCCTATGCACATCCAAAAACTTCTCCAGTAGGGTAAAAAGGGAAGCCACTGACTGGGAAAAAGTATTCAGTAATATCATATC
>NW_006399952.1:4942279-4996736 GCF_000299155.1 Elephantulus edwardii
CTTTCCCACATATTTTGGGCATATTGTCAGGAGGGGGCGGTCCTTGGAGAAAGATACCATGCTCGGAAGTGTGAAGAGTTAGCACAAGAGAAGAAGGTGCTGGATGAGATAGGATGACATAAAGTTTGTGGCAATGGGGTCAGGTGTACCAGAGATGGTGAGGTTGACTCAGGATAGGGCAAGGTTCAGAGCCTTTGTTCAAGAGGTCGCTATGAATCAACCATGTTGTTCAATGGCACTTAACAATAACAACATATACATACTCAAATTGTTGTTGTTGTTGTTAGGTGCAGTCGAGTCGTAGGCAACTCATAGCAACCCTAGCACTGTTCATACATAGAGTTTCCAGAGGCAAACCATTTCAGAAGTGGATGCCACTCCTGCTTCAAATTATTTTATATAAATGTTGATTTCTATGACTAGATCAAGCATGTCTGTTCCACTGACATCAACAGGAAGTAGCCAGAAATTCAAGTTGAATTCATAGGAAGATGTCAAATGAATGATATCATTGTTAAAATTAAATGGATCTTCGATTGACAGCAAGGAATATCAGAGAGATCGTTACAAGTATTTTAGTGACAATTAAAAAGTATTTGACTTTTTAACTAATTATAAATAACATTACAAAGAACAGAAATTACAGAACATTTCTTTGCGTTCATGAAGAATCTGTACATAGACCAAAAACAGCTGTGTGAACAGTCTAAGGGGATGCTGCACAGTTTACAATCAGGAAGGGTGTTTGTCAAGGTTGTGTACTTTACCTACACTTACTCAATCTGTGTGTTGAGTGAACAATACAAACAGCTGGACAATATGAAGAGGAATCTCACAACCTGCAATCTGCAGATGGTACAAACTTGCCTGGTGAAAACAAAGATGAAGCACATTCTGATAAAACTAAAAGCCTTCAGGACAGATTATACTTCAACATAAAGAAAACAAAAATACCTAGTATAAACGACATCATGATAAACTGGAGAGAAGATCGAAGCTGTCAAGGAGTTTCTTTTACTTGGATACACAATCAACACTCACAGAAGCAGCAATCAAGAAATCGAAGACTTAAGGAAAAGTTAGCACACACACAAAAATATTTTTGGATGGTTACCATGGATGGACAAACAAAGGAAGGAAAAGGGGGAAACTCAGCAATATGACAATTTATGTATAATAAATTGGGTGAAGAGAAAGGGTGGGAGCAGAGGGGTGAGGATGGACAGCGGTGAGGTGGGGTGGGGCAGGGGTAGTTAATCACAGGGTTGCACAATTTGATGGATGGAGGGAGGAGTGGGTAAAAGAAATGGGAAAGATCTGGTGTGAAAAAGAATGCAAGCAAACTTTATAGGTAAACCAGTATAAAATAAAAATTTTATTCAAAATAAATAAATATGTTGGGGGAAGGAAAAGTGATACAAAATAAGGTGTGATTAGCATAATATCACTTAAGAAAAGGAAGACATGGAGAGATGCACAAGACTTACAAACAGCAAAGGACATTACATACACAATCTTACACTATAGGGAATAATATTAACTTATATATGGATACATAGCCAGACAGGTAAGATGAACAGTTATGGGTAAATGAAAGAGACTATACTCATCACCATGCATAGGTTTGGTAGATTATATTCATATATGATGCAAACAGATTCACATAGTACATTTGTATTGTATATAGAAGAGTCAACAGGGGGTAAAGTTATATACATTTTTTACTATAACCAAATATTCAGAAAAGAAGTCCTTCATCATTAATCTCACCAAGGGTTTTCCTTTCTTGCCCTGGCCATCTACCCTTCCAAGTAGGAGGTCTTTCTCCAAGGATTGGCCCCTCCTGGCCACATGTCCAAGGCATGTGAGAGTGTTTCACTTTCCTTTCTTTAAAGCAACACTCTGGTTTCACTCTTTCCAAGACAGACCTGTTCGTTGTCTTGGAAGTCCACAGTGTACGTTCAGTACTCTTCCCAGCACCACAAAGGCATCAATTCTTCTGTCATCATTAGTTATTCTCCAGTTCTTATATGCATAGCAAGCAATTGAGAAGACCACGGCTTGAATCAGGCACACTTTAGTCTCTAGACTGTCATTATTGCTCTTTATCACTTTGGAGAGGACCTTGACAAAAGATTTGCCCAATACAATTCATCTTTTGATTTCCTGACTGGGGCTGGTGCCAAGGGTGTTGATTGTGGATCCGAGCAAAATGAAATCTTAACAACTTCAATCCTTTCTCCATCTGTCATGATGCTGCATATTGGCACAGTGGTAAGGTTTTTGGTTTTTTGGGAGTTTTTTATTTATTTTGTTTTTGTTTTCTTGATATTAAGGTATAATCCATGCTGAAGGCTGTAGAGTTGCTATTAAGTCGACATCAACTCAAAAGCATCTAACAACAACATAATAGAATAGGTCTATTTTTGTTTTCTGAGGAACCACCACACTGTTTTCCATAAGGGCAGTACTGTTTTTGCATTGGCGTTAGCAATAAACAAAGATTCCAATTACCCCATCTTCTTACAACATTTGTTATTTCCTGGGTTTGGTTTGGGTTTTATCTTAACCCGCCTTGTGGAAGTGAAATATCATCTTATTGTGGTTTTGACTTGCATCACTCTGTTGGCTAATGGTGTTGGCTACATTTTCATGTATTTGGTGGTCACTAGCATATTCTTTTTGGTGAAATGTTTTTTCAAGTCCTTCTTCCTTTATTTGATTGGGTTGTTTTTTATTGCTAACTGACAGGTGACTTAAACTCACCATAAAGCAGCCACAATTTCAGAAAAGTTCAATAGTTGTCTATTTTTCTTTGGAAGTAGGAGGAAGATGAGTATGAACATAAAAAAACTTATGGAGCTAGAAATCATTTAGCTAATGGACTGGCTGTCATTTTAGATCACTGGAAAGGATTGCTCATATTGTAATTCTGCGGGTGCATCATGCTACTGAGAAATTTTCAACATAAAGGAGTCTAATATAAAGGATAATCTGCTACAAGATTCAAAGAAGCAGCTCTCAGTCTTCAGATTCATTGCAGTGATAAGACCAAAAGTTTGACTTAACATTAAAATCTAACACTTTGTTTTACTTTTTTTTTTTTAAATGTGAATTCCTTTTTGTCCTCATGATTTTAGTGGGAGTTTACAAAGAGATTGGTTTTCATGAATTCATTCATGCATGTTTTCCTCTCCTCCCTTTCACTTTCTAGTGCTTGTCCTGTTCCAGATCATTAATCACCACACGTATAATGTCTGATCACCCGTTCCTTTGAGACTGTCCATCCCTTCTCCTGTTCCAGTGCAATGATCAGTATCTGGCCATTCTTTTCCTGCTCTCCATCCTCCTAGCTATTCTACTATTCTAACAAGGGTCTTAACTTTGTGATTCAGATATTTCACTCAATAGAATGTCTTCCTGACTCATCCGTGTCTTACAAGTTCATTGTTTTTTAATCCTGCATAGTATTCCATTGTGTGGCTGGACCACAGTTTCTCTACCCATTCATTTGTTGATGGGCACTTGGGTTGCTTCCATTTCTTTGATACTGTTAGTAGTGCTGAAGTAACCATGAGTGTGTATGCATCTCTTTGTGTCATAGTTCTGATTTCACTGGGAGAGAGTCTCAGTAGTGGGACAGCTGGGTAAAATGGTATTCCTATTTTCAACTCTTTGAGGAAGCACCAGACTGTCTTCTAGAGTAGTTTCACCATTTTACATTCCCACCCAGCGAGCTGTAAATTCCTTGATATACGTACCACCGGTATAGAATAAGCAAAGCAAACAGGTGCTGTCGAGTTGGAACAAACACATAGCCGAACTTCCAGAGGTTGCAAATTGTACAAGGGAGATTGTCCCTCTTTACCTCAAGGAACAGCTAGTGAATTCGAACTGCCTTTCTTTAGGTTGGCAGCATGATTTCCTACATAATAGCAAAGGAGAGGAAGACCCTCAATGAGAGGGGTTGACCCTGTGACTGCAGCAATGGGCTCAAATGTAAGAGATGGTGAGGACGGCACAGGATAGGACAGGATCCAGGTCTGTTGGTCATAGGGTCACTATGAGTCGTATTCGACTTGACAGCACCGAACAGCGCTATAATTACCAACTTTGAGATGTGCATCTGGATACTTCATGGCAAAAATCACGCTTTGGGAACAGAACATGAGAATCCCCTCAATTCCAGAGCTTTCCCTTAGTCTCTGTTAGACTCATCTAGCAAGTTGGCTCATCCCTTTCCTAATGAGGCAGCAACCAGCTATATCAGCGTTTTTTGGCCCACACCCTCCTTTAACTGCTTATTCAACTGCGTTTCTGATATTTTGGACCTGCTAAATATAGACTAGCTCTTACCATGAATCGTATTTCAATACATGTTTATAGCCTGCAGTTTTAACTCGGCTATTTCTTGATCACTGTTCAGATTAAGTATATTATTATGTATAATATATTATGAAGAAACAAGTGCTGTTTTAGCTGAAAGTTACATTCAAATAATTGCAATAATAATGGAAGAGTTAATGATAGTTTGAAGATGAAAGAACTCAAGGTTCTTACTGTTATAGCAAAGGTGCATGCCATTGAACAGCAAAGGAAAAAAAATCAAAGGTTAAAATACCTGTGTTTCTCCAAAAACTTTGACTCAAAATTACAGGTATTATCCTCCTATTTCTTTCAATTTCTTTCTCCCCCCGCCCCTCTCCCATGTACAACTATCTCTAAATGGGCGGAAAATAATCTAAAGAAAAAGAAGTTTGAATTTCATCTTAACAAGCCTTTTGTCAATACAGCTATTTGTGATATCATACACTGTCTTTCCAGCCAGTTATTTTCTAAACCAGTCAACTGCTTGCAAAGTAGCCCTCTTTTTGATAAATAAATAAAACCAGAAAATCACAAACTCACTGCTGTCGAGTCAGAATCATAGCTGACCTTCTGCAGGTTTCTGAGGCTGTAAAGCAAAAGGGAGGAGACTGCTAGTCTTTCTCCCTCAGGGCAGATGGTGGATTTGAAAGGCAGAGAAGGTTAACCTTTGGGTTAGGAGCACAGCCCACCAGAGCTCATTGACTAGTCTATATCCTCTTGAAAATGTCAACTTCAATTAAGGGTATTGTTGTCGTTGTTATGTGGAGTCAAGTCGCCTGCACAAGCCTGTCCTGTCCTGAGCCAGTTTCACTGACTCCAACACACCTATCCCCATTGCTCCAGTTACTACTTTAATCCATCTCATCTGAGGTTTTCCTCTCCTGCACTGTCCCTCCACCCTTCCAAGCATGATGTCTTTCTCCAAGGACAAGTCCCTCCTGGCCACATGCCCAAAATATGCCAGGTACGTGTCACAGAGGAATTATTATCCCTGTTAGCAAGTGTAGAAAATGAGGCTTGGTGAAATAAATGAAACATTTCTTAAACTGATTAGTTAGGGTTGTTAATTAATCTAAAGAAATAATGAACAAAGTCATGGGGTCTAACCCCTTCATGGGCCAGATATTGATGCAATATTTAAGGTCATGGATTCTAATAAACCAAAAATCTGATACATGTAAGCTACAGGCCAAAGATGGATCAAGCCAGAGAATGGTCTATGTATATCCATCCATCTCCACTGACAGACTAGTGAAAGCACAAGTCCTACAGTGGTGAAAAAAGAGATGAGATGGATTGATACAGTAACTAGGGCAATGGGAGTAGATATGTCAGCGTCAGTGAGACTGACTCAGGACAGGCCAGGCTTCAGAACTGTTGTACATAGGGTCACTATGAGTCACAAGTGACTTGACGACACATCACAACAATGACACTTAAGTGAAATTAATCATACCACATGCACACACATACAGCTTTCAAATTTTAACTATGCTATGCTAAGTGTGCTGAATATCCTGATGGTTACATTGAATGAATCCCATATTATATTGCATTTGTCCCAAATGATACAACATTTATTAAAAATGGCCTTCACTTGTTTGTACTTTAAATCTCAAGCCACTAAAGAGAATTATCTTTATGGTGAATTAATTCATGTTTTCTAATGACCTCGTGAAATCAAATGAAAAATTTTAAATGGCAATATTAGCTAATCAATAACAACATGAATATGCATATATGTATATTTATAGATTAATACATATGCATATGCGTATGTGCACATTTAAATGCACGTGGATACATATGTTGTTATTGCAGTGGTTGTTGGGTGCTGTTGACTTGGCTCCAACTCACTGTCACCCTACGTGCAGCACTGTCTGATTCTGCACCACCTACCTACACAGTCTCTCCTGTGTTTACGCTCATTGCTTTTGTGGTCTGGGACCCGATCCGTGTTATGGATCTTCTTTTTTATTGGTCCCCTTATTTTTCCAGGCATGCACAAGTCCTTGTCCAGGGACTCACCTCTCTTGAGACAAAATCTCACTAATCTTGATTCTAAGAAGCACTCTAGCTGCACGGCCTTTAAAACAAATGTGTTTGTTCTCTTGGTGGTTCATGGTATATTCATATTCTCCATCAACACCATATTCAGAAGCATCAAATCCTTTTAGTCTTCCTCACTTATTGTCCAGTTTTCACATGCATATGAAACAATGGAAAAGAACATGGCTTGGGTCAGATGCACCTTAGACTTTAAATTGGCATATCTGCTCTTTGGCACTTTCAGAAGGTCCTTGACAACAGATTTTTTTACCCCCTGTGGAACACTTCTTTTGAAATGAAAGAAGACATTTCTGGTGCAGTCCAGGAAAGCATCAGGGGGAACTGTGCACATGCTCCTTGTGCATAACCATTCTCTTCTTGAATAAAAGTGGTCAAGAAACCATTCTGTTCACAGCACCAGGAGCTAACATCAGAATTCTCAGCCTCAGCATCTTCTGCAAAAGAAATGTCAAAGCCCATTTTATGCACAATGACACTTGAATATCTGGGCACAGTCAGATTAACACTAGAAAGAACATTGGGACCTAGTACTGACCATTGTGAAGCCTGATTCATTCTACCAGCAGTTCACAATCAGATGGAAGGGGGGCCTGGTTGCTGAAGTTAGTTCCCAAGGCAGTGTCGCGTAAGGGACAGAAGGCAATATTTGGAAACACATTTGGATTTTCAATTCCAACTGGTTTACCTGCTAGTTCTCTACTTTCTAGCCGTGTGACAAAAAGAAAACACATCTCTTGGAACCTCAAGTATCAATGGGATAATCAGATCTCTTGGAAAGGATTGTTGGTGTTGCCAGTCACCTTCAAGGCTATTCTGACTTAGTTGTAGCCACAAAAGAGCTGCTCCGTAGGATTCTGAGTTATCGTCTTGCAGAAGCAAATCACCAGGCCTGTCTTTCTAAGTGCCTGTGGGTAGATTTGAACCGCCAGTCTTAAGCATCTTTGTCACTCAGGGATTCCAGATAGAATCTAAGATGTAAAAAACCAAAACCAAATTCAAACCATTTGCTGTCAATTCCATTCTTATTCATGGTGACCTCCTATGGGTTAGATTAGAACTACACACCATAGTGTTTTCAATGCTGATACTAGATCTTTCTCCAAAGTGCCTCTCAGTGGACTTAGATCTTCGGTCTTTGGTGTATTAAGTAAAACAGCAAGTGTATTCATGACTGTGTCCACTTAGGGATCCCGTAAAGACATATAACAAGTGTCAAATACATTGTACCTGGCGTAGTCCATAGGGAATTGTGCTGATAATAGAAAACCGGCACCTCTCTGGAGGATCTGATCCACCAGTCACTCTCTGCCCATGCAACTGACAGCCTCTAAAAATTCCCTTCAGGGTCAGTGATGTGTCACTTCCAACTGGACAGTAACGGGTTGAGTTGAGTTAACATCTCTTTGGAAGACTGAATAATAACCAGCCTATCTACAGGCAGCTCATACTGGAGATTAGCTTCAGTAGTGTGTGTTCTTCTTATGCAAAAGAAACAATAGCGGCAGAGACCATTTGTCATTTCTCACCTTTCTCCCTGGATGCCTTTGTCACCTTGTACCATATTAAAATTCCTTTAATATGAGACCACTGGCACAGTTCAGAAGGTTGAAACTTTTACATTTCAGTCATGAAACTGCACATGTAGGGTCACCATGAGTCAGGTCAATGAGACGACCCCTAACAACAACAAACCTCACCTCAAACCTCAACGAGAGACTTGATTATCTCCAGTTTATCAATAGGGACTGCATCTAAATTGAAAGGCTTATTATTTGTAGGGACTCCTAAATAAGAGATCCAAGGAAATCTAAAGAACACAGAGCCCCAAAGGACACAGGCAAGCAAAACTGAATAGAAGCATTTTTCCCTTCGTTCATACTCTTTCTACTAATCCATCTCAAGCACTCAGTTCTTCCACACTGAATACTGACATTTCCTATTATATAAAAATAATAAGTGATCTTGGCTTCAAATTTTCAGTCAGAGGGGAGCCTTGCATGCTTTTTTTCTGCCTTTCATGAAGTACATTTTCTTTTTTCTTCTTCTTCAAAATTTATTTATTTTATTTTATACTAGTTTACTTACGAAGTTTGTATACGTTGCTTTTCACACCTTTCCCCTTTCCTTTCCCCACCCCTCTAGCTCCACCCATCAAATTGTGAGACCCCATGTTGGATACTCATATTCGTTCTACATTAATGGTCTTATACAGTATTTGTCTTATGAGACTGAGTTAGTTCACTTAGCATAATGTTTTCCAGGCCCTCCCATATTAGGAAGTAATTTACAAAATCATTGCTCCTGTGTGCTGTGTAGTATTCCATTGTGTGAATATACCATAATTGCTCAATCCATTCCATTGTGGTTGGGCATTTGGGCTGTTTCTATATTTTTCAGACAGTGAATAACATAAGGAACATTGGTGGACATGTCTCTGTGCCTCAGTTCTCATTTTCTCAGGGTATAATCCAAGACATCATCTACTTACTGTCTTCAACTGCCTCCTAGATTCATGTTATGGTTGTGTACCATTGAGTTGGAACAGGTACATAGCCGACCCTCCTGTGGGTTTTCCCATTTTTTTTAATTGAGATTTTAATAAAAGTTGATAGGGAACTTGGATTTCCATTCATTCATTGTTGCACATTTTCCTCCCTGCCTATGCCCTACCCCCCAATTTGCTTTTCTCTTTGGAAAAAAAAAATCTTTCATGGTTGTACAATTTCCCACCCCCACCCCAGTCTACTTTACTATGCAGTTCTTATTCTGAACTGTTGTCATGTAAATAATACATAACCACTGTTGTCATGTAAAAAAAATGTTTCTTTTAAGCAGTTCTTTCCCTCCTGTTTCAATGCAATGTACATTATTTATCCCTTCTTTTCTTAATTTCCCCCAGAAGAACATTTTCTTTAAAGAATCCTAAAGTTCATGTGAATCACCGAGTCACAGAAGTTCAAGGACTGACTACAAGGATCTTACACCAATCCTCTCATTTCTTCTCTAGGGAGTCAGTCATTAAAACTTCTCCTGAGTCTCAATAGTTTATGAGTGACTAAATGCAAAAAGAATTCTATTAAGCATGTAAGTAAAAGCATTAATAACAAGATTCTGTCGAAAAATAGTTACATTTAGCATTTCAGAGGGTAAATAAACTCCTCCTCCTCTTATATTAATTGTCTTCTCTGCTCCAAAGCAAGAGTTCAGAGTGGAGACAGAGAAATGTTTTTGCAGGTTCTCAGAAGTTAGGAGATGCAAGTAGCACCCATATGTGAGGTTTTTTTTGTTGTTGTTTTTTTTAAAAAAAGGCCTAGGTTTACCCGATTTGGAAAACTCAGTGTAAAACTATGGCAGCCATTCTGAGAAAAGTTTCACAGGTTCATCCATCTTCATATGGGATCTCTCTGCACTGATGTGCATTCTCCTGAACTCTTGAGGTCCAGATCAGTCAAACCCTCCATCAGACTAAGCCAATTTTGCCAGTAAACTAGAGGGAGAAATCCTCACCCAGTTGCGCCTTGTGTGAATTCCTGTCTGGAGACAAATGAATCATCCCATGCTGGATTTTCCTGTTTTGTTTTTTTTCTCTTCTAATTAAGGGTAATAAAAAGAAATAGCAGAGGTTGGCACATGAACTTTGGATATTCTCTTCTCCCTAGCTCATTCAGCTGCCTAAGTGTTGAATGATAAGGATGGTATGCAGAGAACTAGAAAAATGGAATGGTGGAACCTGAAGCATGTCCTTACCTGGAATGAAAAGCAGAGCTTCTAATTGCAGCCAGATGCCAAGGGTGCTAATAATGTTTGGGTTTATTACAGCATCTGTCTTTAAAGACATTCATACTGCCTGGAAACAAAACATTAGTAGGAGATGATGAGAAATAAAACCATTTTTTAAATTTCGTTTTTGCTTTATCACATCAATGCATACTCACGGAATAAAAACTCAATTTGTCCTATACGACTAGTTATGCAACACAGGACTTTCCCAGCAGCCAAATTCTGTCTTCTCGGAGGCAGCTGCTTTTAGACAATTCTTCTGATATTTATCCATGTATCTCTAAATACATTCATATACACTTTGGGCATATAGTCCTTGAAAAAGGCATCATGCTGGGTAAAAGCCGAGGGTCAATGAAATTGAGGAAAACCCTAACTGAGCTGGTTGGACACAGTTAGGCTTGAGCACGGTGGAAATTGCACGGATGGCGCAGGACAGGACAAGGTTCTGAAGCGTTATTCACAGGCTCTTTCTGAGATCTCGTCAAATTGATGGCACCTACCAGCTACAACAACGACACAGCTATTTCTTGGAACAACCATCTTTCTCCCGCCCTCGCCCCAGTTTTGCTCATTATCTATGAAGTTCCCAGCAAGTGAGAATTTTGCCCTCTTTCTAGGCATACGTGTACACACACATCCCATTTGGTCTCCCAACACAGGCAAACGGTCACAGCCCAGCCTCCCAATAATCTATATTTGAAGTATTAATGGTGATCTTATCCAGATCCATAGTTACATTTTTACATTATCACCATACACATGCTCTTTATCCCTGAGTCAGTCACATGATTCACAATGATGAACTGACCTTTCTTGTATAACTTTTGATCCTCCCAAGAGTAATTGCTTTGTTTATTCAATGTCCTTACTACAAATTCAACTCAAGTTATGCAAGCTCCTTTCAATGTCTTCAAGCTCATGAACTCAGATTTCAGCAATTTCAATTACTTGAAATTCCTCCTGCTCCATACTATCCTGATTGTTCTCCAGGCTTCTGCTGGCTCTCAGCTTGGGATCTTAATTCTCCTGTGCCTTGACTTCATCCCTCTCTTGAACTGCAGCACCTGTTTCCTGGAACTCACATCTCCTGGGTTTGTTTACTCCCTTCAGTAAGCTTCGTGAGAAAGAGTACACAGGAGGTAAATCATTTGAAACTTCATGTCTGGAACTATCTTAATTCTCTCTCGATTGAAAACTTAGCTTTGTATGAAATTCTAGAACAGAAATAATTTTACTAAAAATATAGAAAGCATGTCTTCTGGGTTTTATCTCTTTTCCTTTTCCCCCCTTATTTGTCTTCTAGTTTTTAAATCACTGTTCAGTCCAATACCGTTCTTACCTTTAATTCATTGATAAAATTGGTTTACTTTTCCATCTTTGGAACCTTACAGAATTGTCCCCTTCCCAGGGTTCTGAAACACACTGGTGTGCCACAGTGTGGGGCTTTTATATTCATCACACAGGTCCACATTGAGTCCTTTCAAGTAGTAACTCAGCTTGTTTGGATTATAATTCTTTTTCTAAAAATTTGTTTCCCCCTGTCTACTTTCTTTGTTCTCTTTTCCTAGAGTTCCTGTTGGATGTTGGTCCTCCTGGGCTGATCATTTAATTTTATTACCATTTCATACTTCTAAGAAATTTTTTTCAATTTTTTTCTTTCAATATTTCTACCAAATTTAACACACACACATTTCTAGTTTTTGTTGTTCTCTTACTATTCTTTTATTTTAAAATCCATAGTACATAATACTATCATATCTTTCAGGCAATCCAAATTTATCTGTGGCAGTTCTATTGAAATTTTTTCTGTCATTATAGTCTGTTTCCTTGAGTTGCTTTAACACAAACACACACCACCACTGCCCTCCCCCCTCGCTTTCTAGCTTGAGTTCTCTGAGTTCTGTACAAGAAACTTTCCTCAAGGGGAGCTCTGGTGGCCTAGTGGCAAGAAGCTGCAACTACAATCCCAGAGGTGATTTAAAAAAATAAATAAAAATAAATTTTAAAAAATTAAAAAAAAAAGAAACTTTCCTCAAATGTCTGTTAAAATGTCATAACAAGTAGCTAAAAATCTGATTGGATGATTTGTATATGTAGGTGGGATTTTTTTTAAAATGTGGGGTTCACAGAAGGGTGACTTGGCTTCACTGCTCTACTGGTGAACCTCTAGTGTCTATATGTATAGATATTTCTATTGTATTGGATCTGAATCTCAGAGAAAATTCTTCCAGTGTTCTACGTGGCAGTGGCAGACTGTGTGCTCTGATTCTGAACACTGAAAAGGAAGAAGTAAGGGAAAGTACTTCAACATTTAGGGTTTTTAAAAAATTCTTTTTTTCTTTCTTTAAATTTATAATTTGAATGAATGTTTACAGGGAAAAAAAGGATTTGTCATTTAACTGTTCACACACATTTTGTTCTATGATATTCATGGCAAAGCCTATATTGTAAACTCATTTTACCTGCTTCCGTCTTGTGATTCTCATTTCTATACGTTCTATTCTACTCTTTTCTGCCTTCTGAGCTTTATACATGGGCCAGCACTACCCTTTGATCTTGGGTGTTGATCCTTCTAAGACTGAATATCTTCTTGGTTTTACTGTTCACCTTACAGCCCTGGGCATTGTCAGTGTTTTAGTCTGTTGTACATAGTGTTATTATAAGTCTGAACCAATGTGATGGTATGTAACAGCAGCATTGTTTTGTAAAAAGTAGAGCCACTTATCTCAGACTCAGAATAGTATCAATGGTTGCACCATTCCCTATAGGATCAGTAAGGCAGGTGATTTTTAACTCAACATTCAGTTTAAACTTTCCATTTTTCAGTACAGAACCCATATTCCTAAACATGGTTGATTTCCCTTCAATATAAAAATCCTGTCCTCTGCCGTGTCAGTTATCCATCTACTCCACAGCTTCCAAAATTCTGCTGTGCCACTTTCTCTCCTGTGTTCTTTATGCTTTTTAAAATTAATTCCTTTACTACTGTTTTCAGTGGATTTTAAAAGAATACATGGGTTCAAATTATCATTTTCAAGTGGATGTCTGAGGCTACTCATTTTCAAACAATGACCTCACCTACAGTCATCATTACTTATAAACTCATTGTTTGTTGTTCCTTTGAGTCTGAACTGACCCACAGATGACCCTCCAATGGGTTTTCAGAGGCAGTAGATCTCAGGGGAGTTGATTGCCCATCTTTCTCCTACGAAGCAGGTGGTGGACTGGAATTGTGTACTTTTGCGTTGGCAGTGTGATTCCGTACCACTAAGCCACCAGAGCTCCTTATAAACTCAAAATTGGCAGCACCATGATAGATGGAAAACACATACAGCTTGCTTGGCTCCACAATCAACACTCGTGGCACCAGGAGTCAGGAAATCAAAAGACGAATGCACTGGGGAAATCTGCTATCAGGGTCCTCTCCAGAGTACTGAGAAGCAACGATGTCAGTCTAGAGACTAAGGTGTGCCTGATCCAGGCCATGGTCTTCACAATTACATTGCATTGCATCAGAGAGCTAGACAATGACTAAGGATGACAGAAGAATTGATGTCTTTGAGTTGTAACGCTAGAAAAGAGAAGGATGGGCAATCTCTTTCTGTGTGATTAACTGCCTCATGAAACCCGCTGGAGGGCCAACTATGGGTCGGTTCTGACTCTATGATACACAGCAACAGTGTCATGTTAGGTGAATTACTTCTTTGTACCTCATCTGTCTAATGTGCAAAGTAGGGAAACTAATGCTGCTATTGTTAGCAGCATTATTATCAGCCTTGGACTCATGGCAACCCCTTGCCCAATGGAAAGAAACTGCCCAGCCTCCTACCATTCTCCTGACTGGCTTCAGATTAGGCCATTGTGTTCCATAGGGTTTTAAATGGCTGATTTTTCAGAAAAGCAATGGCTTCTTAGGTCTAATACAAACAGTATTAAATGTGAAATGTCAGCAAATGTGAAGAGGAGGTGAAAGTAGACAAGTGGAGAAGCAATGTGGAGCTCAGGAGAGAAGCAGCTTAAACTAAGAATAAAAATGTGGGGGTAATTGATCATTTAAAGCCACAGAATTTGGGGGACAAGAGTCTAATGAAGACAAGAGGATTTGTGTGAGTATCAATAAACTCTGGTGGCCTAGTGGTAAGAAGCTGCCCTATAGTTCCAAAGGTACATGGTTCTAATCCACCAGCTGTTCTGGGGGAGAAGGATGGACAATCTCCTCCTGTGAAATTTGGTTTTGTTGTTGACTGCTTTAGAGTCAAGCATGATTCATAGCGACCCTAAGAACAAAAGGCCTGAAGCCCCTCTACTACTATTGATACTAATCAATGTTCATGGTGTTTCCAGAGGCATGTAATTTAGGAAGTGGATGCCACTCCTGCTTCCAAACCCGTCATAGTGTGTTATTGTTTTTACGTGCCATTGAGTTGCCTGTGATGTATAGCGACTCTATGTACAGCAGCTCTGAACCCCTCCCTGTCCTGAGACAATCTCACTGACTCTGACACACCAACCCCCATCATCCCAGTTACTGTATCAATCCACCTCATCCTGGGTCTCCCTCTTTAAGATATATATCCTTTCCTGAAAGATGAGATTAAGGTAGCTGAGCCAATGCTCAGCCTCTGAAAACCCACTAGAGGGTTAGCAATGGGTCAAATGGGTCAGTTCTGACTTGATGGCATTACATATACATACATACATTATATATATATATATATATATAAAATCTTTATATTGTGATTTGTAGGAAAGTTTATGCAGCAAACTGGTTCTTTGTTTTGTGATATTAATTGCAATCCCCACAAGCTAACAAACACTCTCCCCGCTTTCTCCCACTGTTTACTGTTCCCATTTATCCTTCTATTCCTTCCTGTCTTCAGAGCTTTGGCCTGATGCTAGCTTTTGATTTTGTATGACTGATTGTTCTACAGGAGTATATACCCCACCCCAGGGTTATAATTCACTTTAATGTCCCATTATTTTTATTTGACAGTTGAGTGATAGTAGTGAGTTCAGTTTTAAGTCTAAAGGATTTCTAAGAGTCATATGTTCAGGGGTTCCATTAATGTCTATGAGCTGGGGTCTTTTTATTATGAGTTTTGTTTCTTACACACACACACACACGATTCAAGCCTCCCTTCCAGAGCAGTGGGCAGTGATTGCGAGGAACCATCCAGTTCTTCTGGCCTCAGGGTGTCTGGAGGCTAAGGTCCACATGGTGCATTAGTCCTTTGGTCTAATCATTTCTTTGATCTTAGATTTCTTTTTCCATTTTACCTTGCTTTGGTCTGAAAGAGGAAATACCAGTACATGGTCATACAGGAAACAATGTATTGCTTTATCACCAGCTCTTTTTCTCTTGAAAATTTAATATAGAAATGTGACTTTGCTTATCAGAGAAACATTTCAATGGGACTAAAATGCTAGGTAGAAAATAGGTTTGTTGTATGGTAACCCACATAACTGTGTGAAAGCAGGAGAAACAAAACCACCACCAGAAGTACTAGACTCAAGTTGTTATTGAATCAGAAGAGTCTCATAGTTGAGCTGTTAGCATGTTTCCTAGGCTGTAAATCACAGGAAAGTTTGTCCATCTGTCTCCCACATTGCTCCCGGTACATTCAAACTGTCAGGACTGCACTTGGGCTAGCAGCTCAGTTCTCAACTATACCAGAGCTCCCCAAAGGTCTGTGTGTTTGAATCCACCAGCTGTTCCCTGGAAGATGGATTGGCAGTCTCCTTCTGTTAAGATTTACAGCCTTGAAACCTATGGGGAGAGTGAGTTAAAACTCTCTCAATGGCACTTGTTTTGGTGGGTTTTTTTTTTGGTTTTTTTTTTAATATGAGATTTTAAACTCAAAACCAAACTGCCTCCAAATAGATTCTGACTCAGTGCCTGGCCATCAGGTTTCCCGTGGCATCTTTCTCTAGCCTGGCTCTGGTGGATTCCAATTTCCTTTCTTAGCAGCCTGACTTCACACGACACTATTAGGGTTCCCTAGATTTAACTTGCCAGTAGGGAACAAAGTGCTTATAGAAGTGGCCCTTGCCATTAACAAATAGCAATTATTATTAGAGCTTACCGTCTATTATGTTGTTGTTGTTAGGTGCCTCTGAGTACAATTCATAGCAAACCTATGAGCAATGTCCTGTTGAACACTGTCCTATTCTGTGCCAGTCTCATGTGTGTGCTAGCCTCATGACTATGTGGGTTATAACAAACTATAGTTAAAATTGACCCATGTAACACGTTTAAATGGGCGATATTCTTTTTTATAGAAAATAAGGTTAATGTTGCTGTTGTTAGGTGCTGTGGAATTGACTCACAGCAGTCCTATGAACAACAGCTCTGAATCCTGTTTATTTTGTGCCATTCTCATCATCTCGGACACACTTAAGTCCATTGCTGCAGTCACTGTATCAATCCATCTGGTTGAAGGTCTTCCTTTCTCTCACGGAAGCCTCCACCTTTCCAAGCATGATGTCTCTCTCCAAAGAATAGCCTCTCCTAACATGTTCAAAGTAAGCAAGATAAAGCTTTATTTAACATAGAAATCGTAATAAAAATCAAGCATACATTAAATATTACATTAAGTGGGCGAGGAAGTATGGGGGGTAAATGACAATCAGTGAAATTGAAATGAGGATGCAGAAGAAAGATGGACCAATTCTATCATTTCATTGTTGTTTGTTGTTGTTGTTATGTGCTGTCGAGTCGTTTCCGACTCATAGCGACCCTATGCACAACAGCCCTAAACCCTGCTCTATCCTGCGCCAACCGCACCGCCTCTGACACACCCATCCCGATTACCCCAGTCACAAAATCAATCCATCTCATAGAGGGTCTTCCCCTCCTGCGCTGTCCCTCCACCCTCCCAAGCATGATGTCCCTCTCCAAGGACCCGTCCCTCCTGGCAACATGTCCAAAGTATGTCAGACGAAGCCCCAGAATCCTTGCCTCCAAGGAGTAGCTTGGTTTAATCCCCTCCAAGATGAATCTGTTTGTTTTCCTGGCAGTCCATGGTACATTCAGTACCCTTCTCCAGCACCACAGCTCAAAAGCATCCACTCTCCTTCTGTCCTCCCTAGTCATTGTCCAACTCTCTGATGCATAACAAGCGATTGCAAATATTATGGCCTGTATCAGGCGCACCTTAGTCTCCAGAGAGACACTGTTGTTCCTGAGTACCTTTGAGAGGTCCCTAACAGCAGACTTTCCCATCGTGATACGCTTTTTGATTTCCTATCATTTCATTAGATTTTAAAAAAAAAATACCAAAAGGTAATGGATAACTCCCCCTTCTTCCTTATTCTTTTCAGTAATTTTGTGATCTTAATATTCCAGTCCTGACAATTTGTGGCAACTCTGGTGGCCTAGTTCGTCAAGAGCTGCACTGCTAGGCCTTAAGGTCATGCCTCTCCCGCGGCTCAAATCCACCAGCTGCTTTGAGAAGGATGGGCGATTTACATGCCGCTGGACTTTCAAGTTCCAAGTTGAGAGCAATAGTTTTTGACATGTTTGACTAGCATCACCTGAGCATCAAATAGCAAATTCGGGACCATGGAGACTATGGACAAGGAGGGTACGTCAAACCGCAAAGTTTCATTTTTAATCCCAACAGATCTAAGCAGGACGGCTAGAGATGTTTCCTATCACCAGCAGATACAATCTCTACAAGTCATTGATTTTTTTTTAAGTCATTGATTTTAATCAGATATAGAAAATTGGTTGCTACTGTCTGCAAGTCGAGAGAAATTAACCTCATTTAATCACATGCCCCAAATACTAGCACTTCAGAACTACAATTTTTTGATGCGGCTTGTTCTTCAACTATACACCCCAGGTCTGTATGTAACACAGTCTTGTTGTAGGAGTGAAGTAAAGGGCAGCTGGTGAGATAACAAAGGTTGCGCGTCCAAATTAAGGGCCGCCCGGCCGCCAGCCTCACTGGGGCGGGGGCAGCGAGTCCGGGTGGCGGGGCTGCCCAGTTGGTGACAAACGCCGGGGCGACTGAGACTCTACGTTCCAGTCCCCACCCCCGGCCGGCGCCTCTCTGCCGGTACCGGGCAGCCAGGAAGACGCGTGAGAAGGGCCCCGGGGCCGAGCCACCGCCCAAGTGAGTGAGCGAGCAACTTATGAAACAGCCTGCGTCCCGGTTACCCGCCCCGGGAACGCGATCACGAGGCTCCCGGCGGTGGGTGAAGGAGCGGCGCGGCCAGAGCACGCCGCAGAGGAGACGCACCAGGGAACACAGGGCGACGTCTCCCACAGCTTCCGCCTCGCAGGCGCTGCAGTCGCCGCGAGCCCCGCCCACTGTCGCTTATGTAATGCCGACGTGCTGCCATTCGCCCGCAAGACCGGAAAGGGCGCATGCGTGCAGGCGGGCGCCGTAGGAAGGCGAGGGGGTGGGGCCGCGGGGAGCCGGCCGGCGCTGGGGCGGCTGGGAGAGCTGCGGCGCGTGCGCGGGCACGAGGCGTAGTGGTCTCCCAGAGGCTGAAGTGGCGGCGGGCGCGCGCGGTAGCGGCGGCGACGGCGGCGGCGGGCCTGCGAGGCGCGGGCTGTTGTCCTCCCGGCTCTCCCCTTTCCCCTTCTTGGCGGGTGGAGGAGGCCGAAGCGGTGCTAAGTGCGCTTCCACGCTTCCTTTCCCTCCCGGCGACTTCCCCCGGCCCTCTCGCGCTGCGCGGTCTCTCCGACGCAAGACTGTCCCAGCCCCGGTGAGCGGAGGCGGCGCTGACGCCGCAGGACACCCGGGGACCGGGGTGGCTGGCCCTCCGGCGGCGGGCGACCCTCTGGCGGCAGGGGCCGTGAGGGGTCACCATAGGTCGCGAGGGGTCGCGGGGTGGTGGGGGGAGCAGCGGCCTCTCGGCTGCCGGAGAGCTAGCTGCAAGGCCCGGGCCGAGCCGGCGCGGGCTGCGGGGCCGCGGGCAGGAGGGAGGCTCGGGCGCCGGCCAGGCCCTGCAGGTGGCCGGGTCGCCGGCTCTCCGGCTGGCTCCGGCGCGGAGCCGTAACCCTACCTCCTGGCCACGGCAGCTGGTCGGTTTCTCCGAGGCCGGAGTTTTCTATGGCAGAAGGGGTTTCGGCAGCTTAGGCCTCCTGGAGGCAAGTGTTGGGCCAGGGTCCATGTGGAGTGGCGGGGAGGTAGGGGCTGCGTGGCTTTGGGGGTTGGAGGGGGGAATTGGCTTCTGGAGGCCTGAGTGGCCGCCTTGAGAAGGAATGCACCGTCTGCAGCCGGTGAGATGTAAGTTTCAAGTAGACTTAAATCCAGCTATACTCTTCCTCCCGCTCCCAGGAAGGGTGTATGTAGTAGCTGAGGTTAGAGTCTTGATCCCTGCTTGGGCCTCTTCCTTTCTGTTGCTTGTGAGTGATTCTACTTCCTCCATCCAGAAACCCCATTTTTTTTCAGCCTCTTATTTTAGTATATAAAAAAATATCTTCTGAGGCAGTAGTACTTACTGCCTCCTGCAAGAGCTCTTGCATTTTATGAAGCGCTCTCTCGTTTTGCTACAGTTTTGTGGGGATTCTTTTTGTAGCCCCTTTAGAACACCAGATGAAATAATAACATTTTTTTAAAATCAGCTTTTAAATATTTCTAAATGATTTGTTGCTTTTCAGCCTGTGTCATTGATCAGGGAGTAGTTAAACACGTGGTTTTTGTAGAAAATGTAATGAAGTTCTAAGTTGAGCTGTCCAAAAAGCAGGTGGCTTGGTCTTTTGCATTTCTGCTTTCAGAAAGGAAACCAGTGCAATGTGTTGTCAGGAGTTAAGGGCCCACTTCATGCATTTTGCCTGTTTAAATCGATTTACTCTACCCAGTGTTAGTAATTGAAACTACTTTTCATCCTTTTATTAAAGCTGTCACGGCTTTTTTTGGGTTTGTGCTGCTTTTGACAGTGGAACAATGTTGTGTAATAATAGTTCAGATAAGCCGTAAGTGCAAAAGTTAAAAAATAACTTCGTGTGTCTGATAACATTGCCTGAAAAGGAAAATACTATCACAATAGCCAGTAAATTCTAGATGTCAAAGACGCATGGAATTAGTGGACTGCTATGTTACAGGATTTTTTCCCAATAAGATCCCCCTCAGCCATTATATTCATGATATACATTGTTTGGAAGCATTAAGATGCAGGAGAGATCCTGACATTAAAACATTGGAATATGTAAAGATTGAACACTTGACTGCCATTCAAGTAATACACATAAGTGGGCAAAAATGTTTTCTGGGAAGAAAGATTGTAGCCTTGACAGTGGTTCGAGTTAAGTGTGCTTAAAAAATTCATTCCCTTTGGTTTAAAAGAAATAAAACACAAGTGAAAATTTAACTTGGAAGGACTACCATAGTTGGTAATACTTCACACTCTTGTAATGGAGAGCTGTTTTTATGTTAGACTAAATACTTTGGGCCGTTTGTTACAGTATATCATTGACTTCCTAGACGTTTTGAGGCTTGATGGTGGGAACTCATCTTCCCTTTTTTTTGTTTTGTTTTTTTGTTATTCCTCCCAAATAACATAGGTAAATGGAGGGAATCTTTGGTATTCCCTCAATACTTTGGTTTTATATGCATGAACAAATTAGAGTTCTAGTCAGAAAAGCGGCCAGCACTAGCTTTGCTGACGAAGTAGTTGCAGAGCCTTCGTATGTCCATGTCCTGCAATGATTTAAAATTTCATTTTGGTACTAATGAGTATTACATACTTTACTACTTAGGATTCTGTTGGTGTACGGAAAAAAGCAGCTAAAAGTAGCACTATACCCTTTAACCTGTGTTGTCTAATAGAAATTTTTATTAAAAAGAAAAACTAATTTTTCTCAACATTTTTAGCTCATTTATGATTAAATCACTACTAAAAAGTTATGATACTTTTACCCTTTGTAGTAGGTTCATTCTAATTTTATAACTTGTGCAGCAGTTGTGTAAAGATCAATTTTAAAAGAAAGGTATAACCTTTCAATGAAGCACAAAGACTCCACGGCATCTAATAACGAGGTATTGAAGAAGACAGTTCCCACCTGCTTCTGTGGTCATCTTTAGATCGATAGGATGGCATCTCTTATTTCTCCTAACTGTAAAAATCTGGGTTTACAGGTGAACACTGAAACAAAAAAGTGCCTTAGCAAAAGAATAAAGTTATTCTAGGGCGACAGGGTCTGAACTTTTTGAGTCAATTTTTAAATTGAAGATTACGTAACATACACAGCTCTTTAGTATGTCACCTAGTATGATTTTCACCAATGAACACAACTGTGTAACCATTACCCAGCTCAGGATATAAACCTTGATGGACCCTATAAGTTTCTTTTATGTCCTCTCAGTCATTCCTTCCTAACCCTCTAGGTAATCCTTTTTATTCTTGCTTCTTATATGCTGTTGGGTTAGAACAGCTCATACCCTTCAGTGGGTCCACCAAAGCTGCTTTCATTATAGCTTACTGTGCCCATTTTTAATTTTATGTAAGTGTAATTTTTTTGGAATCTGAATTTTTTTCTTTTAACATTAGAAATTTGAACCATGTAGTTACCCTTTTTAAATACTGTATAGTACTCTCCACTAAAAATAACTATTAATTTTGTTATTGGTAAGAATTAAATTGTTTCCAGCTTTGGAGATGTCTGCTCTTAACATTGTTGTGCCTTTGGTTGTCCATACCTTTATATTTGGCTGGATTATCTACCTAGGAGTTCAATTTCTAGGTCTTTGGCTGGATAGCTAGTAGTTTTCAACATTGATACTGCCAGTAACAGAATTTAAAAATGTTTCAGGGAATTTTAAGTTGTCAGCTCTGAGAGCTATCATGTTTACCTGTTTTGATTATTCTGTATTAGAGTAAATAAATCACTCTAGTGCCTCAATTTGTTTTTAGATATGGCTCGTGGGCAGCAGAAGATTCAGTCTCAGCAGAAAAATGCCAAAAAGCAAGCTGGACAAAAGAAGAAACAAGGCCATGATCAAAAGGCTGCCGCCAAAGCTGCTTTAATATATACCTGCACTGTCTGTAGGGTAAGGGGATCAAAAAGAATTTGCCTATGGACAGTTCTTTCATTATACATAAGTCAGTTTAGGTTAAAGCTTTGCAGTAATGGCAAGTTGAAGGTTGTATTTGAATTGGATTGTTGTAGTAATAACCTCTTTAGTAATCAGTTCCTTAAATATTTTTTGAAGGACTCCTGTGGCCAGCCAAAGTTTTCTAGGAACTATGGGGGAAAAGTGAAGAAAACAACCTCTCTTTGCTCATGGAGACTAAAGATGGCTTCTTAAGGGCATATCAAACTTTGAACTTTGTTAAGATGTTAAATCTAAATTCTTAGTTCAGTGAATACTGAAGCTATATAAAATGCTAGAATGTATATTTCCTGTTTTAAAATTGGCCTTTGGTGGTTTGTGGGGTTTTTTGGTTTGTTTTGTTTTGTATTTCACTAAATATATTCATAGTGAGGGCTTTTACTAGAATTAATATTTGTTAACTCTGAAGAATTTAAGTCACAATAGCTACAGTTGACTGCTTACCATGCACAGACAGTGTTCTATTTTTTTTTTACACGCATTAATCCATTTACTCCTAACAGCCCAATGATATAAAATAATTTTATGGGCATTAGATTACTTGCCTAAAGTTAAATAGCTAGTCAGTCGTGGAGCTCAGGTCTAAACACAAGCAGGTCCTTCCTCCAACTCCAGAGTCCACTGCCTGGATCTCTGTGCCACAGTGGATTTTTCTTGAATTTTCAGCCAAAGCCTTTTTCTTACCAATTTTTTAAAACTTACCATATTCAGAGATAGTAAATGGAAGTGCCAAAGTTAAAATGCATGGTGGGATCAATCCAGCAACTTCATACTGGCAGGTTGGATGAGAAAGGATCTTGAGAAGCCATGGTAGTAGCTTGTCATCCATTGGTGTTCAAAGAAAATAAAAATAGGTTTATTAACCATTTCCAAGTATGAGCTACTTGGAGTGCTATTGATAGTCAGCAGTTCCAAATTACATTAAAATTCTCTGTATATGAGAGAAGGAATCTGTCTCGTTCGTTATACTGTTCATTTCGGCTTTATTACACTTAAGATACTGATTGATTGGATAGAACCGAGATAGAAATAAAATTCACGAAAATAATGATGAAGAAGTAAGTTCACATTTAAAAAATCAAAACAAAATGACTGTAAAAACCCTAACTTGGAATGGTGCCCTGGGAGGCATGGTGACAGTTGAGCTAACTGAAAGGTTGATGACTCTTTTGGAGGAAAAAGCAGCAGTCTGCTCCCATGAAGACTGACATCATGGAACCCTGTGGGCAGCAGTAGTCTGTCCTGTAGAATCACTTGGGGGTGGAATTGACTCAGTGGTAGTGGCTTTGGTTTTTAATTTTTACCTAAAGGAGTCAGTACAGTGTAGCATTTGAGAACGAAAATGCCCTCATCTTCAGCTAAAATATAGGTCTTAGTTTTGAACTCTTAGTTTTAGTTTCCTTATGGTATAAAATGAAGATGACTGTGACAGTTACCAGAGCAGTCAGGTACAGTTCTTAATAGACTAAAGGTTTGGTAAATATCACCAGTTTGCTATTAATGAATTAAGCCGGATAATTAATTTTATATGAGCTATCCCTTCTTCATATGTATACTGTAGGACTATATTAGGTTATTTATTTTTTTTCTCAGAAGATCTTTTCATAAGCCAACCACTGAATTTAAAAGTATTTTATGATAGTTAATATGAGCAAAAGAATTGTTAATTAGTTTGTAAAAGTAATACATTTCGGAGCTTCCCCCCCCCAAGATTTAACACTCTTTTTAAACAAATTTTTATAGACACAAATGCCAGACCCTAAGACCTTCAAGCAGCACTTTGAGAGCAAACATCCTAAGACTCCACTTCCTCCAGAATTGGCTGATGTTCAAGCATAAGGTTGTTTACAGGTAATTGTCTTCACTCCACACACACAACCCCACTCCTTTGGTTAGGGGGAGCTCTGGTGAAAAGTATCAGATTGCACTGCTAACCCAGTAGCTGCATGTCTCCAGTGGTTCAAATGTACCAGCATTTCCTTGGGAGAAAGATGGACGGTTTCCTCATGTTGTGATCTTGGAAACTTCTGGAGCCTTATGAGTTGGAACCATCTAGACTGCAGTGGGTTTGAGTTTTTTTGAGTTTTAGTTTGTTAATGTTAGAATTCTGGAAGCAGGAGTGGCATCCACTTCCGAAATGGCTTGCCTTTGGAAACTCAGTGTACAAACAGTTTGTTCATAGGGTCGCTATGAGTCGTCTACGACTTGACGGGGACTCGACGGCATCAAACAACAAAAACAATGTTAGGATTATAGTAACTTTTTTCTGCATTATGAAACTTTTGCCTTCTTTTGAAACTTTATATTGCTTCCTGTTTCAAAGTTAACATTTAACTTTAAAATTGTTGAAAGTCCATTTTCCCAGACCATTTTCCTTTCAATGTCTTTGAAACACCAAGTTTTTATTATTATAGCCAAAAATGAGAAGAGACAGTGTGAAAGTTGCTGGTCCTAGCTAGAGTGGAAGAGATTTGTCAGCTTTAAGAAAACAGTTAATAAAAGTACCTGTGTATTTACAGGACTCTTCCAGCTCGGTGTTCCAGAGAACCTTTTTCCCCAAGAATTTTACTATAAACCCAAAACCAAACCCAAAACTGTGGCCATTGAACCCATTCTAACTCATGGTGACCCTCATGAGTGAACCTTCTTCCCCAAGAATTTTACTATAAACCCAAAACCAAACCCAAAACTGTGGCCATTGAACCCATTCTAACTCATGGTGACCCTCAATTTCTAAGGCTGGAAGTTTTTATCATAGAAGGATCTGAGCCATTTAGTAGTCTTAACATTTAACAGTGTGTTTTAAGAATTCTTTTAGTAAAGCTAAATACATTCTAATACAAGGCAAAATAATAGGCCTATATTATAAACTTGGTTGTAGTTATTGTTGTGTACTGTCAGGTCCAAATGACCTTCATAGCTGACCTTCAGCGGGTTTTCAAAGGCAGTAAATCACACAGGAGGAGATTGCCCACCAAAGCTGGTGGATTAGAACTGTGTACCTTTGGGTTGACAGCACAGTTTCTTACCACTAAGCCACCAGAGCTCCCCTTAAACTTGGTAGTTGCTTGAAAATTACCAGTGGATTGCTCAAAGATCTTTCATTAGTTTATCTAATTGCTTATAGTGGATCTACCAGAAACTAACTTTATATTGAAGAAATGTTAAAGATTTTTGAGCTGGTTACTGAAAATTTTTCTTACATTTTCTAGGTGAATCCATGACACCTTTGACTCTTCTACTGTCTCAGACCTTAGGTAACAAACCTGCAGCTGCTTTTCTAACAAACTGTTGATCAGCAAAAATAAAGGGGCTACAGAAACACTGTTCCCTTTTGGGCTTCATTGCAAAGACAATTCTGTGTAAATGTACAGTTGACTGATTTGGAAATCTGAAAATCAATCCATCCTTGTTATAAAAAATTTTTTTACAATTGTAATTATATTGATGTTCATATTGTGTAAAATAACTCGTTTAATAAAGTAGTACTTTGATTTTACAACATCACAGGATAAATGGTTCTAGAAATTCTGTTCTAAGTTTCCACATTATTTGCCTTATATAAATTGTAATAAATCCATCAACTGGAATTGCAAGTGCAATTCTTAACTCCCTTTCATAGCTCAGTGGCAGGTTCGTTAGTTAAACTAGAGCAAACACATTCATTGCATTTGTGTACGAGGTTTTCTTGGCAGCTGATAATGTAGGTAAAGAATGATTTGCCTGCTGCCATAGTATGTTCCAGTTATATTTAATTTCCAAACCTTAAGATCATAATTTTTGTTTTGAGATTGGGTATTTCCACTTACAGTATGGCCTGGTTGTAGTGGCCAGCCAGGTATATTCTGCAGATAAGTGATAACCTCTTATTGTGTTGAATGTCAGCCCCTCTGAAAGATTAAGTTCTGAAGTATATACTATAATGAAATAATCAGTAAGTTTATTGTTTAATTGAAAATATGGATGGAAAAGAACTAGTACAGAACTAGTAAAGGTCTATCTTTTTATAAACTATACTAGATTCTTTGAAAATGATTGACTTTTTTATCTTAAATTGCAATTGGTATTATCAGTTATTCATGATTTGACCAATTTTGCATTGAAAGGAAGATTGCAATGATTTATGTCTGGGTTAATTCTCAGAATCCTCTTCTCTTTTCTTTCAGTGAGTTGCTGATTTTGGGAGTTGACTTTGTGCTGGTTCCTAAAATCAAAGACTCTGTATAGAGTATGACTTCAGGATGGGCTAAAAAGTATTACACTAGACCAATACCTCATTCTTTTAAATAAAGCTATGGAGAAGTGGGTTGGTTCACATAGGTGAGGTCACTCTTACTAAGTTAAGAGAAACTAAATTAAGAGGTCCTCTAATTTGCTTTTGTCATATATTCACCTGTATGAGCAAAACTGCTGTGTAACAGGGTTTTTCCCCCTAACACAATTTAAAGTGAACGTAATAGGAAGAACACTCAAGTATTTACTGGAGATTGCTTTAGAACCGAAAACCTGATCTTGTGCATAATAAAATGCATTCCCTCTTTCTGTTGTAACTCCCTGCTGCAATTGTTTTATAGCTGTGCATATTTTCTAGCCACCTTGTTTGTCTTCACTGTAAGTTTAAGATATGATAGTTCCAAGGAAAACTTCCAGGAATGAGTTTCTTAGCAACTCCCATTCTGAGATCCTTACTTTAAATTTAAAGTACAATCCTTTTGTTTTATGTGTTTGATTTCCCAAGTTTCAGATTTAATATTTCTTGTTGCCTAATATTTGTAGGTTGCCAGAACATTAGAATTTTTCCTAATTTCATGTGGATGTTACATAAATTCTGGTTAAATAACAACTTAAAAACTTTTAAAAAATGCTTTCAGCTTATGTATGTTTCTGTTTAATAACAAAATAATTTCAAACTCTTCGTAAATTTTTGTTCAATTTTATTTTCTACTCCACTTGTTTCAATGGCTGTAAATCAAAATTCTTGGTTCTTGTATGTAGCCATTTTTAATAAGCAGCTGAAGACACCATATTTAACTGTTTCAGTGATAGGGAAAAAAGCTGCATTTTCTTGCATAAAATAATTCTCCTACTTCACATGGAGAGGATTATTTTACTATTTTGAGTTGTATCTGCTATAAAAGGAAAAAGAATTCTTAAGCATCCTCATTTAATATGAGATTTTTTTAACAGATCATAACAAAGTTCATTATACAACTCTTGTGGTGTCTTCAAAGACTTTATAAAAGAGACTGAGAAAATTGGTCCAAGTGTATTCTGTATTCCATTAGCTGCCAAAAGGAATGAAGTTAAGATTCAATTTGTTTCCATTCTTTTCATGTGGAACTACATCCCCGTGTTTAACTGACACACTGGGGTTCAGATGTGTGTTGTACTATCTTATTAAAGAAGAAAATAAAATGAAACTAGTCCAATTTCTTTTACATTTAAGAGGTTTATTATATTGCCTCTTCCCCTTTTTTCTTCTGAATTGTCTCTTGGGGTATAGCTCAGTTTCAAAGGGTGGTAAGGGATTTCTCAAAGTTTTCCCTTCAATCTTTGCCTATTCTGGGTTTACAGACTACTTAAAATGAAAGGGAAAAGTCTGTCTTTATAATCTTGTTATAAGAAAACAGTGGAATTAATCGCATGATGGTTCAAATCTGAGATGCAGGATAAGTAACGTAGATTTTACCACAACAAACAACCCTTCATTTCCCCCCATATCCCTTATAAACTACTTATTTTTAAATGTGATGAATATAGGAGACAGGTTTGTGTTTTTTTTAGAGTGATCGGCTACAATTCATAACTGAAATAATACATTTAAACCAGCCAACCAGAATAATTTATACGAAATGTTTAGTTTTGTTAGAGATAACATACTTTTTAGAAACTTTAACAGTGAAAACCAATCCTTTTATCTATTCCAAAAATTACAGAAAAATCTCAACTTCCACTTTTTGTTGTTGTTAGGTCCCATTAAGTCTACTGCCTCATAGCATACATATGTACAATAACTCAGAACCCTGCCAGATCCTCACGCTCTCCGACATGGCTTAAGTTTATGCCACTCTGTATCATTGATGGTCTTCCTCTCCTTCACTGGCTTTCTGCTTTTCCAAGTATGGTGTCCTTTTCAAAAGACTGGCCACTTTAGATAGCATGCCCTACGTATAGGAGATGACGTCTGTTCATCCTTACCTCAGAGGATTACGCTGCTGCACTCCTAAGACAAAACTGTTCTTTCCACATTCTGTGGTATGTTCAGTATTCTTAGCCAGTACCACAATTCAAAGACATCAGTTCTTTGTCTGTCTTATTCACTGTCTGACTTTCAGATGTATATTAAATAATTGAAAATACCATGACTTGGCTTAGGTTAAACTGGCATCCTTGTTCTTTAGCATCTTAAAAAGAGATCTTTGATAGTAGATTTGCTATAAACGTGCCTTAATAAAAATTCACCATGTTACTAATTATAGATTATCCTATTAGACTAAAAAATTATCTGTCTGCTTTCTGTTTTGAATAGGGAGCTCTGGTGAACTAGTGGTAAGAGGCTGCACTGCAGTTCAAAAGTATGTGGTTTGAAACCGCCAGCTGCTCTCTGGGAGAAGGATGGACAGTCTCCTATAAACCCACTGGGGGGTCAGCTATGAGTTGGTTCCTACTAACAGCAAAACATTTTAAATATACTTTGAATAAGCTGCTTGTGGGTAACTTTGTGCATATTTTGTTTTGAACAGTTTACTTTAGCTTCAATTTTAGGTTGTGATATTCTTTTTATATAATATTATTCCAATTTTATAATCTATACATATAGAAACAGACTTACATGTGCTGTTATGTGGCAGAACTGACTCATAGCTAACCCTCCAGCAGGTTTTTAATGGCTATAAATCACACAAAAGAAAATTGTTCATCTTTATTGTGTAGCTGACTCATAGTTAACCCTCCAGCAGGTTTTCAATGGCTATAAATCACACAAAAGAAAATTGGCCATCTTTATTGTGTAGAGTGGCAGGTGGATTCAAACCAGGTGGCTTTGGGTTGCCAGGTCACCAGAGCTTCCTGTCAGACTTGCACTGACAATACAAAATTGCCCCATAGGGTTTGTGGACAGTATAAGTTAAGGTTTACCAAAACAGACAGCATATCTTTGTCCTGTGGAGTCCCTTACAGGTTCAAACTGCTGATATTCAGTTAGTAGCCAAATGCTTTAGCCACTGAACCACAGGCTTCCTTAGATATGTTTATAGTCAGTCATTATGCTAAAAATCGTATTTGTATCTATGTCTATGCAATTAATAGTGGCTTAGGTTTTTAGAAACCAAATAACCACCTTACTGTTAGAGCTTTCTATAGTTTAAAGCTAAGAATAGGACTTAAACTTTTGTGTCTTATTTATTAAAATTTTAATCACCAGGAAGAATACCATCATAATATTTCTTCTGTAATAATGTAGCAGTATGTCTCACACTGAGGGTTGAAGTTATGGTGATCATATATTTCAATTTGCCAAAGAATAGTCTTGGTTTAAATATTAGCATTGAATATTACTAAGTCATCTTAATGTTATCCCCTTTTACTCTTCAGCCAATTTATAAGTCATTCATGTCAGACAACTATGGTATTTGTTAAAAATGTAGATTTGAAAATTTATTAAATCTAGGATAGAAAACAGTCTATAGTTTTTTAACAGAACCTTGTGATTAATTTTTTTAACATGTAGAGGTTCAAAGAATGAGAAGTTAGCATTTGAAGTAGAAAGAATATTGAAAGGTGTTTTGCTTTCTTTTTTGAAATAATCCTTGTCACATCATTTGAAATTTGAGCCCCTTTTGGAGACGTATAGGTTGTTAGAAATGGACTTTCTTACCTGTGAACATGTTTCTGATCATTTAAAGGTTTAAGTTTGTATACCCCTAAACATCTTTATTTCCAGGTGGTCAGTTTAACTTTTTAAAGGTTTAATAGTCTTTCATTTTTAAAACAAGTGACATTTTTCTAGAAGAAAAATCTAAACATGAGTCACTGGCAAGGTTTTTTGCTTTTTCAAGGCTTTAATTCCATTTTTGGTGTAAAAAAAAATTTTTTTTTTCTTCTTACTGGGACTAGAATATCTGATAAGATAAAGAACCAGATTGTAAGACTTTGGAACGCCTTAATCCATACGTGTTCCCATAAGCTTTATATGACTTGTAGGAAATTATTTAGATTCTTGTTCACAGATCCATCTTTTCACCAATGGACTTAGATATGAAATGGGTGACTGGGGATAGAGGTTCTACTTGTTGGGATGTTTTAGTTGGCTGGTTGGGGACTCATGGTGAGCCCAGACCACAGAATGACCCTGTTCAGTCTCATACCGTCATTGTTAAGTATGGCTGTTGTGATCCCTTGGATTACCACTGGCTGGTTTTTAGAAGTGGATGACAGGCTTTCTTGTTCTGTCTGCATCTTACTAATGACTTTAGTTTTTCTTTTAATGTTTTTCTTTTCTCCTCTGGCATCTAACCCGGGATATTGCATTGCATTTAGCTGTCATTTCTCTTTAGTCTCTTCTGGACCATGACAGTTTCTGTCTTCCCTTATTTTTCACGACCTTGACCGTTTTAAGTAGTACAAGTTTAGGTTTGTTGTTGTTGTAGAATGTCCTGAAATTTTGAAATCATGTTTTCATGATTAGACATGGATAATGAGTTTTTTAAAAAGTTAGCAGAGAAATTAAAAGCCCTTCTCAGGGTGTACCTGATAATTACATGACTTCACTGATGATGTTAGCCTTATCACTGGATTAAGGTAGTGTCTGTCAGGTTTCTCCACTGGGATGGTCTTGTTATTTTGGTTCCCTATTTTCATATTTTTTTGAAGAGTTACCGAGTCCAGCCCAGCTCAAGGAAAGCAGGGATTAAACTTTTCATCCTAGAGGAAAGGTTATCTATCTGCCTATTTCTTTGTTTTTTTCATTTGGAATTCTCTAAGAAGAAATTTTTTTCCATCTTATTCACTCATTTGTACCTTAACGTATTCATAATACAAGTAGCATTTCAGCATTGGTAGTTGGGAGCTCCTTTGAACTGGCTCTTGTCTCCCTAGAGAGTTCTGGTGGCCTAGTGGTAAGGAGTTGTGTGGCCAGCCCATAGGCATGCAGTTCAGATACACCAGCTGCTCTGCAAGAGAAGGATGGACATCCCCCTGCAGAGTCAGCTACAAGTTTTCTTCATGCAACTACTGAAGCTTTCTCATAAATTGCCAGCATAGTTACTAAGAATTAAAAATACGAGTTGTTTGTAAACTGTAAAACATTATATAAAAGCAAGGTTTTATTCTATCAAGAACTGTAACAAAAGCTCCTAAACTTGGAAATTACAATCTGTTTTAGGAGATAATACATAGGGTTTTTTAAGCACTTCTAGTGTTTTCTAGAATGTATAGGAAGAAGATGGTTTATAGCTTGCGAAGGTTGATATGTGCCTGGAAGGATGAGGCAAAGGGCAGGCAGGGGGAGTAGAAAAAAGGAATTAAGGTGGTGGTGGCTGAGTAAGCAAAAACTCAAACAAGTATGTGTTTCTTTGAGAGAAAATGAGTAGGCCAGTTAGAGCCAAAGACTTATGAATGAGAGTCTTTGAGTCTGGAAAAGAGTGGGGGAAAGATCATTAGAATAGGACCAGATTGTGTAATGCATGCAGTAAATAGTTTAAATGACTTTGCACACTATGGGAATCCTGTCAGGGTTTAGGAGCACAGGGGAGAAGTGACTTCATGCAAGTATATTAGGAAGATTAATATTGAGTACTGTTGGTCTTGTTTTAATAAAGCTATTTTTTTATAATCTTAACTGCCTTTCTCTGCTTTGGTTTGTTTTTGTTTGGGTTTTTATAAATTAAAATGTTATAATCTAGGTTAGTAGTAGAATACAGTCAGGACAGTCCAAAATGTGCACGGAGGCACCTCAGCCTTGAGCCTTCTATCTTTGGACCAGTGTTATCAAGTTTTCAGTCTTACCAGTATTGGACTTCCCCCCCCCCAGAATTGTCCAGCAAACTTGGGCAAAGACTTTGAGCGAAGCTCTGGTTCTGTCTTGGGAAGTAGTAGTCCCAAGGCCTGCTCCTTCTCGCCTCAGGTCTCTGGCTCTCCACAGTGGCTATTGTGGCTTTCTCTGTTTTGTAATAGGGTATACTAACCATAATGTAACCTTTGACTATTCAAGCTTATTAAAAATACAGATTAGCAGGCAAGCACTTTTCCTTTGCTATGATACAGCGACACTACTCAAATCCACAGAACTATATTTAGGGACATTTGCCTATGCATGCAGTGATGATTGTTTTCTATGATATTTTCTACCTAATAGTAAAAAGAAATTATTTTCATTATGCATAGTAACTAGACAAGATAATATACTTGAATTTTGCAAATACACTCATTCGGTCACGACACATTCTCATGCACACGCATACATATTTTGTGTATCATCCTTGCACAGGAGCCATGCTACTCTTCTCTGCATCGTTCTAGTTTTAGGATATGTGCTCCTGAAGAGAACACCATGCATGTACATATCTTCAGTTGATCCATACTTTTGTTTTTATGGGGTCACTTCTTGTGTATTGTATTTTCTGCAATTTACTATTTTCACTTAACATTATTTCAGATGGTTTTTCATTTCATGTTAATGGCTGTATCAGTGTGAAGTCATTGAATAGATTTGCTATCATGTTTTTACTGCTGTTGAACATGCAGATTTTATCTTAACTTGTGTACAATGCTTTGCTTCCACATACGGAAGTATGCATCATAAGTTTGAAATGTCTTGTAGGAGGTAGAGAATGAAGTTTTTGAAAGAGCATGATTGAAGACTGAATGAGAGAACCAGAATTGCTGTCTGCATAGAATACAGGAGCAGGTTACGCGTAACTGTGTTTGCATTTTGGCTCCTGACCTTCTTTTGGGTATTATACTTTGGTATTTTTAAATGTGACTTGTCATATACAGTGTACCTCACTGAATTCTAGTCTTAGGACATTTTGATTATACTATTAGTTATATTTCTTCTTTTTGAATTGTCTATCCATTGCCCATTTATCTTTTGGGGTCTAAATGTATTAAATCAGCTACAGTAAAACAAAGAACTGAAAGTTGCAAGGGGACATCTCATAACTATTATGATTAAATCCATAGTTTATTTCACGCAGATTACTAAACTATAGTGTCAGCACTTCTTGCTGGAAATCTTACTGTCAGATTATGTATTAAAACCACAGTTTGCATTTAAGGCATTTCCCCCCCCCCCTTTTATTTAACATCAGTGGAATTAATTTTCTTTTGATGAACTGATAACCTGTCCGTTTGGGTGACCTCATCTGTAGGGAGTTGTTCTACTTCCCCAGTGGGCACCCCTCTGGCAGTTCACATCCATCAGTGACTCTGAGGGACAAAGACAATCTCTTCCCGGGCATTTTACAAACTGAGAAACGCACTGGAGGATCTGATAAGAGTCTGTTCCAGGATGGCAATGAGAATAAATAGAAAAAGCCATTTGTATTGCATTTAAACCACTTCAAGAAGCTGAGGGTGGGGAGCAGGGGAAATCACAGGGTCACAGTTTGGTGGGTGGAGGGAGGGGCTGATAAAAAAAAAAACCATGTACATAAATGAAACAGTATAAACAACTAATTGTATGCAAACCAATAAATTTTAAAAATAGTGCAATCACTTCAGGTTACAGTAACCAAATTGACTTTTATGTTCTAGATTTCATTTCTTGTATGAATTTCATTAGGTGCTCTTCATAGTTAAGTATTTATTTAAGATTTCTGTAGTAACCAAATACACTTTGGCCAGAAAAAATCCTGATAGGAACAGTCTTAGGATAGGGTAGGAGATTAGAAAATATGATAATCGAATGTTCTAATGAAGAAAATGGAAGCACAGAAGTTCAAATCCCACTCACTCTCTCTCTCTTCCAACACTATAAATCTGAGCCAGTTATCTCCCTTTGGGGAGCTAATCCTTCAAACTCATTGCCATCGAGGCAGAAACAATTCAAAGTTGACCCTCTGGTCGGTTTTCAGAGACTGTAATCACAATGGATGAAACTGACAATTTTTTTACCTCCCGCAGATCTCCCTACCAAGTAGGCCACCAGGTTATCTTTAGTCACCTTATAAATTGCAGAAAGTATTAAGTACCTGTCCAGTAACTGATGCTCAGAAAAGGGCAACATTCTTGCTGCTGTCTTTTCCTGTTTCTTTAGCCAAATTGTAGTATATAAAGTATACACACCCTTCTCAGTTCTTTTGTGCCCCCCTTTTTTTGTAAATGAATGAATTACTTTCTCCCCAACCAAGTTCAATCTTTGATAGTTAAAAAAAGATTTTTATATATCTATATCTTTGTCCTTCGAGGAAAGTGATTGATTCAGAAATAAGCTTACCAGAAAACTTGACATTGTCTTGATTTTCAAAAGGCACAGAAGAAAATACTGGAGGGGGAGTGAATTGTAAATTTGCTTTTGGTGTTACTGCCTTTTTCCTATAAAACTCTTTCCTCAGATGGACCTTGGTCTAATTTATTGTGTAGTTGTCTTGTGTCCTAGTCTCTTCCGAAAGCCACAGTTGTTTTTCCTGAGCAGAGACTTTATCCTGAGTGCATCCCCACCAGGTCCTTCTCCACTGAAGTCATGAGTGAGTCTTTGTTACTCATGAGCTAAATGCACTTTACTGCAAGTCTTCCAAGTCTGGCTCCAGTCCCAGAACCTTCTGCAACCACAGCTGATCCTCTTCTGCATCCAACGTGAAGGCTCGTGCTCTCTCTTTTTCATTACTTTGGGACTAATCTCTGCATTTCCCAGTGCTTTCTGGTCTGTTAGAATTAACCTTATTGGCCACTTCATCATTTTCTGTTCTTTAAGGTCTTTAGGAACAGAAATTGTCTTAATTTTGTGGTTGACTGTCGTGACTGGACATGTGACTATTTAAATGTGGCCATGCTGTTACAAACCTGTTGGTTGAATCCTAGAAATCCTTTATACCATAGGTTGAAACCTTGCCCTGACCTGCACCATCTTCACAGCCTCCACAGTGCTTAAGCCCAGTGCTGCACTCAGGGTACCAGTCATTCTTTGAGGTCTCCTTTGCTGATCATCTGCTTTTCCAAGTGTGATGCCCTTTTCAAAGGACTAGTACTTCTTTAAGAACTTGCCCAGAGTGTGTGAAGTCCCACTGTTTTGCCTCTGAGGTGTACCCTGGCCCCCCTTCTAAGATAATGTGTTCATTTGGCAGCCTGTGGGATGTTCAGTGCTCTTGTCCAACATTCACGTGCATATGAAGCAATTGAAGATACTGTGCCTTGGGCCAGGCACACTTCAGATTTTAAACAGGTAATCCTTGTTCTTTAGCACTTTTAAGAGGTCCTTGACAGCATATTTACCCAGGACAAATATGTATCCTAATGCAACTTAGAAAGCATTAGTGCATTTGAAAGGATTTAACTTGATACTCAGTTTATGTACTGAGAAGTTAGGGATCTTTGAATTGGAACTGAGTCAATGCTGACCCTCCAGCAGGTTTTCAGAGGCTATAAATCCCGTGAGAGAAGATTGCTCATCTTTCTCCTGTGGAGTAGCTGGTGTGTTCGGGCCGTGTGCCTTTGGGTTGGCAGTGCAGCTCCTTACCCACCAGAACTCGTAGGTGTGTGTAAACCTGTCGAGTTCCTTGCACCACTGTTCGGTCGTGGGGGGGTGTGTGTATCTTCACAAGGATAGACATACTGAGTTTACAGTTGATTGAAAGTATAGGAGAGAAAGCTAATAATGTAGTTCAGAAAGATTTCAAGCTAAAACATTGAACCAGTATGCACAAAAGCAGTTTACATAGAATAAAGGTTACATCCATTTAGAATTCAAAAATTGCATTGCATAAGCCCAAAATAGGGACTTGGCATTTTCTTTCATGTGAGAACCAATATGTTGCAGGCCTACCAAGTGAAGCATGATTTCTCTGGAAAAAATAAGCATGCAGTCTGAGTTTAGGAGATGATACATCTTAATCACATGAAGTTTTCTCTTCTTGATAGCCATTTCTCATGCAAAAGGATGGTACTTTATTCTGAAGTGTTGTGTTGTTTTTTTAAATTACTATTTTTTGTGTGTACCGTCAAGTCAGATCTGACTGGTACAGGAGGAGATTGCCCCTCCTTCTCCAGCAGAGCATCTGGTGGATTCGAACCACATACCTCTGGGATTGCAGTGCAGCTTCTTGCCACTAGGCCACCAAAACTCCCTTTGAAGTACTGTTTTTAAGTGAAACTTTTTACTAGATTGCATCCAGATGGAAAGGGTCTAGGGTGGAGACACTTAGAAACTAAATGTGTTCTGTGGAGCAAATCTGATAGCCATAGGTCTGAGTCTAAGAGAAAGCACTCTGATGCCTATGTCTGTGCTGCAGAATGCCTTAGGGAATGACATCCTTATAGTCCTTAGGCAGAGAAGTTGAATGATAGTGCCTGGAGCAGTGCACAGTAGGTCTCTGCATAAATACCAAGGCTTGCATATTGTTCATGATTTAGAATGGATAGAAAATACTCACCTGAGAATATCCCTCAGTTACATTGCAGTATGCTGTTGTGAAAGTGGAAAGGGGCTTGCATTCCAGCCAGAAGATTGAAAGCATATGTATGCTCTTAGTGGCACTCAACTGTGTGTCATACATATGAATGCCACATGTCCTGTATTCCACAGCAAAAAACACATGTATTACAATCACTTGTGTGCAGGAAAGCATAGGCTTCTCAGCCAGGTAAACAAGTCAACTCAATCACTGCCGTTTATAATATGTGTGAGCTTGAGTAATCTATTTAATATCATGAGTTGCTTCATCTCATTGAGGAAGATGACTACTTAAGTTGCTGGGTGGTTATAAACATTTAGCATTCATTATACTTATGATTGTTAAAAATTTTTAAGAAGTAAATTTGACTCTTGGCCATCTACAGAGATTCCTTGGAGAAGATGGCTGTGCACATGAATCCATTTGAGTGGGTGTGAGTGTACAAAATATTTCTGGAGGTTTTTTTGTCTTAATATTTTGAAATAATAGAAATAGGATACGTGCTATTTAGCTCTTAAATTCTCTGGAACTTTGGTTCTGCAACTGTTTTATTCTTTCCTCGTCTTTTACATCCCATGGTAAAGAGTTTTTAATTGGAAAAGTAATATATGCATCATGGTAAGCAATTTAAACAGCCCAGGTAGATGTAAGTCAGGGTGCTTTACGTAGTAAGCCATATCCAAAAGCTAGTTGTCTCTGATTTGATTGGCTGTTGACTCTCAGGGTGATTAGAGTTTTAAAAATCAAAATACCATCTTTTTTTTTTTCAGTGATCTTTGCATTGTCTAAAGAGAAAAAATTCCAATGATACATGGTCAACCTCCTGATGAAGATTGAATTAAACTGGCCTCCGTGGTTTAGAACAACTTAAAAGCTCTCACTACTGCAAAACCCAAAAGCAGACTCTCTGATTGACTTGTATTGTAAAAGGCTCTTCTCTCCAGCCTTTTTAAGGACCATAGCCCAGTTCATGCTCACCCCAGGAGGGAGGCCTGCAACTCAGCTTCTCAGCTCCTTTTCCATGAAGAATGTTTCATTGCATGATTATAGAAAGCAAGGTTTACTGAGATTGTTTACTTCTTACGACTCAGTTGGGGCCTAAGAAAATTAATCTCCCTTTTGGGTAGATCACTGTGACTCCATCAGATTTCCGGGAGAAAACAGATGAAAATGTTCAGTTTCGTGGAAAATACTTTTATTGCACCAAGGCAGTGAAGTGACCTGTACATCAAAATACAGAAATTTGCCAGGGTGCCCTGGTAATACTATGGTTAGGTGTTGACTGCTAACTGAAAGATCGGTGGTTTGAGCCCACCAGCTGCTTCACATGGATGAGATGTGGCAGGCTGATGTGGAAAGGTCAGAGACTGGGAAGCTGCATCAAGTCATTCTCCTCAGCCATCCATGGTCGCTGAGAGTAAATAGCAGTATTCAAAGGAGCCCAAGTAATGGAGTGTGTAAGGTGTTGGGCTGCTGACCGAAAGTTAGAAGCTTGTATCCCATTAGCTGCTCCATGGGAGAAAGCTGAACAGTCTTCTTCCCAGTGGGTGATTGTTAGAAGTCAGAACTGACTAGAGGACAGTGGGGTTCTTCATCTTTTAGTCTAGATCTCTTTAAAAATAATTGCATATAAAGTAAAATGAAGACAGTTCAATGCCAGACTTTAACTTCTAGTAAAGGATATTCAGTTAACATGTGCGCAGGCCCTGATTTTTAGCTTTGTCAGCTTATGCGGCCCTGCCAGTTAACATCACAGAATGCTTCTCTCCAATCAGGGCCTACCACTGCCTGGCCACCCTGACCCCCCACTGTCTTGTGACGGTCCATCTAATTATAAAACACCCTATTTTGAGTTACCACCATCATTCCTATCAGCTGGATGGCACAGCAGCAGAAAATAATCTAAAACTTAGACTTGGGCTTTTTCTTTTTTACTATTACTAAATACAGGCAAATTATTTGAATGATCAAGTGTAAAATTACTAGGAATGTCAAACTTCAGGAAAAATTGTGTATATGCCTTAACTCCTGCATATTCTATCTTACACAATCCACCAGCTGCTCTGTGGGAGAAGGATGCGTAGTCACCTCTCATGTGCTTTACCCTCTGAAAACCTACTGGAGGATCAGCTGAAGGCACTATCCCTTTTTGTTTATTTTACCCTTTTACAATTAGACAGTGAAGTGAGGTACGTTTGTACCCACTTAGTATTTACAGGTCGTTTCATACCAGTATTAGCAGAATAACAGTTTTCTTCCTGAACTTGTCTTTAATGCTGAGATCTGTATCCTTTTAAGGAAAAGTGAATTCTGATTTTATCATGGAACCAACTACTTGGTAAGACTTGTTTTATTGACCTTTGATTAGCCTCCCAAAGATGTATGTACAGTCTACCTTCTTTGAAGTTCTCCTGGCTTGATGGGAGCTGGCTGGTTTTTGTCATTTGGAATGAAGCAATAAGGTGTAAGAATTTGGAACTTGTCTTTTGAGTTTCAGCTCTAACTCTTACCTGTGTGACCTCAGTGGCAAGTCCGTTCATCTCTCCACATGTGCTTTACCATCTGCCGTTTCTGTTAGTTTGGAACCAACTTGCAGCTGACCCTCCACTGGGTTTTGCGAGGCTGTAAAATCACGGAGGAGATTGCCCATCTTTCTCCCTCGGAGCAGCTGGTAGATTCACAGAAGCAATAATAATAATGACTCTTCCTTTGCACTGCAGACACAAAGGCCTTGTGGCTTTGGCAATTCAAGTACACCATCGGCTCTGAGGGAGAAAGAGTGAAAGTCTCCTGGCAATGAGAGAAACTCAAATGTGCTAGAAATAGTAAATAAAGCAAAATACTTGGGGGGAATGTTAGCTAATCACAGTTTTTGAACCTGCCTTAGCAGTGTTTTTAGTATCAGGGATGCAGCACTGGACAAAACAGACGAAAAAGCTGGTGCTCCTGGCAGTTACTGTTAGGTGCTGACCAGTCGGCCTCTGACCCCTGGTAACCCAGGCACATCTGAGTGAGGTGCTGCCTGGTCCTGCACCGTCCCCGCAGTCTGTTCCAGCTCAGACTCTTGTGAGTCCTAGAGTTGGTTTTCAGTAGATCAGGCCCTTGTGCAGTCGGGAAGCTCCTCTGCAGTCGGGAAGCTCCTCTGCAGTCGGGAAGCTCCTCTGAAGCCTGTTCAGCCTCTTCAGCATTACACAAGCCTCCACTGTCAGGCAGTGGCTGTGCCAGAGCTTCAGTAGCCAGCAATCGAACAAATCAAAACGGTTGGGTTTTGTTTTTTCCAGTCAGAATTTAAAAAAAAATGCCATGCTATGTAAGTTATAAAGCCAGAATAGGATTCTCCCTCTAAGAGAGCAGGCTTAATCTGCACAGAATTGGCAAGGCTGTCTGGTTACCAGCAGTTAAAAAGATTCTGCCCCTAATATGAAGACATATGTGACTGCCAAGGGATTTGGAGTCTCTGCTTATAAATGGCTTTCAGAGCATGGCCTGAGGTGTTCCAGAGTTTACTGGGTCTGCTGGTCATTACCACTCTGCTGATTCACTAGAAACAAATGTTCAGTGAAATCTGGAATGTGATCTAGTGGTGATGTAGAATCCTTACAGACTAGAGTTTGAGACACCTAAAGTCTCTTGGGCACAGATGGTTCCTTTTTTTTTTCTTCTCCCCCAGGTGAAGGTCATGTCTAGTGAAGGTATGGAAAATGAACAGATGGTTTCATACATAATAGCAAATAAAAAAGTTTGCTTTTCTGGACCATGGTTTAGCATATCAACATTTCAAGATTCTAAAGAGGCTGTGGGGAGCTGAGTTATAATTCAATTTCATCGGGGAAAACATCTGTGAAGGAGAAAAGGGTGACAGGCAAGAAAATGCTGGGAAAGTCTTGAGATCACAGTGTAGCTCTGACACCGGTGGAGGGAGGGAAGGAATTTGGGTAGAAACAGCTTCCAGCTAGGGCAAAGTTCACAGACTCCTTCTGCCAGGCCAGTCAGGAGGACAAGCTCAGGCCGTGTGCACAGGAGAGGAATCCAGGGCTGGGCAGCACTAGTACTCCCTCCTGCTATACTGCCCATTGGCTAGGATGGCTTGGTCACTAACGTGGATCTGAGGAAACAGCAGCCTCCCAGCTGGTTGTGTTGAGGGAGCTCTGAGCATCCTTGATTGCCCTAGACCCTAATTCACATACTTTCACTGGGATTGTGGCCTTTGTTGGGAGATCTTAGGAATCCTGTATTGCAAAGGCCCCTGAGCTACGTCGTCCTTCATTATTAATCACCAGGGCACCAGACACTAAAGGTACTACACTGAACGAGTTAAAAGGAACCTGCCTTCATAGAATGTGGTGTCCACTCGGGTGGGCAGGCGAGGGTACTTGGAGAGTACAGCTGTGTCCTCATGATGGGCTGAGCACCCTCTTCTCAGCAGAGGACAAGTTACCTGCATCTTAGAGACGGAGGGAGCAGCAAGAACAAAGGCCCTAAGACAAAATGTGATCTGTTGTAGGAACAGAAAGTGGACTGGAGTGTAGGGGATAGTGAGGAAGATGGTGTGGCATGTAGTTCAAAGATAAGCAGATCTGGCAAGGTTTTGCAGGCTATGTAAGACATTGGATTTTAATGTAAACACAAGAACCCAGGAAGTCATGACATTTTGGTGAAGAGCATGCTTCCCACTGCATTTAGTATTTGTCAAATAGCAAATTTTAAGTGGGAGACAAGTTTGGAGACTAGCGGATTCAAATGAAAGATGCTGAAGATCTGGACCTGGTGGTGACAGACTTGGCGGGTGTTGCAGACGTAGAGCCCAGTGAGCTTACCTAGGGTGCCAAGCCAAGAAAGGAGGCCTTGTTCAGCTGTGTGGCTAGTGATGCCATGTACTGAGTTGGGAAGGAACAGCTTGTGGACAGAGTTGTGCTGGACAATAAAAACTTGAGTTTGAGATGCCCATTAGCCAGATGGCGATGTTAAGTGCAGCACTGCTTGTATGCAACTGGAATGCAAAGGTGAGATTGGCTGGAGATGGAAATTTGGGAGTGTTCACTGTAAAATGTATTTAAAGCTATAGGATTGGATGAGATCATTTAGTGAAAGATTGCAGGTGGAAAAGAGGGTCCAGAATCAAGCCCTGGAGAACCCCCAACATTAGACATTAAGTAGGGGGATAGGAGCTGAAGGCAGGAAAGAAGAGAACCAGGCTGTGGAGAGGGAGCACTGCATTCTATCTCAGTAGTTGTGTGCTATTGCTGGCTCTCCAGTGGATTTTCAGAGGCCAAAAGAATCATACAGGAGATTGCCCATCTGTCTCCCAAGAAGCAGCTGGTGGGTTTGGACCCCATGACTTCGGGATTGTAGCACAGCTTCTTAACCACTAGGCTACCAGAGCTCTCTGTCAGAGAGGAGGGCAGATGCTGGCAGAAAAGACTTAGCAACATGAGACTGTTTAACCTTTGCAAGGTTACAGAAGGAATGGGATATGGGGAAGTAGAGACAGTTTTATTGTGAAAGAACAGAGAGATGGGGTAATCCTTAAGGATGTGAGGCCAAAGGCATTTAAAAATGTATATTAGATGTTACCAAGATTATTGAAACTGATAGTCTTAACCCCACTTTGCTGGATTAAACTCAATAAAAGAGGGAACAGAAGTGACCCCCACCCACGGGGTCAGTGTCAGCAGGAACTCATGTATCCAGACAGGATAACGGGATTTTTAAGGGACTGGAGACCGGTTTCCTGTTAGCAGGTGGGAACCCCTAGAGGTTGGTCCAGGGTATTTGACACTCAGATGTCTTTTGACCTAGCTCTGAGGCAATGAATCCAAAGTTTCTCTTAGAAGGCTGACTTGCCTAGCTCAAACAAGGCCAGCCTTTGAGGCATGCAATAAAAGAATTGTAACAGTAGGAGGAAGATATCTTCCCCCCTCAGCAAATGATAGTGGCAGCTACGGAAGGACAGGGTCAGTATCTGGGTCTCAGGTCAGTCGTCTTTCTGCGATACAGCAGCACCATTTTACTGCCAATTATCACTTCCTGCCCGTGGGGCTGGAAACATCACTGGGCTTCAGCAGCACAAAAGTTTCAAAGGTCACATAAACTCATGACTCCAAAATAATCTGTCATTTCTTTTGTAAGGGTTTCTCAAACTCTTGATTGCCTCTTGCAAGCAGATACACAGCAAAAGCTATGCCAGAATGATGGCTTCTACCAAGAGAAGCAAAGCTCATCTTGTGAGGATCAGAAAGCATGTGCTTTTAAGAAATGCAATAATCTCACCCAGAAGACTTTAAACTGAAGTTTGAGAAGGTGGAAAAACTGCTCCATTGAAGCTGTGCAACTCAATGTTGGTGAGAAAATACATCTAACAGAGACAGAAAAGTCCTTTAACTGACAAGGGACACTAGATGATTTCAAGTCAGGAGATTATGAATGTGAAGCAAAGAGAATGTGAGTTAACAAAAGGAGGGAATCTGTATTTACTGCTATCACAGAAATAAGAGTTTTAGGACTGGAATGAGGAAGCCTGACCTAAAGGATAGCAGAGGGAGGAGCCCTGGCAGCTCAATGGTTAAGCACTTGGCTACTGACACAGAAGATGGCAGTTCAAACATACGTAGCTACTCCCCAGGGAAAGACCTGACACTATACCCAGAAAGACTATAAAATCTAAAGAAAGGACAGTTCTGCTGTGTCGTATGGCATTGCTATGGGTTGAAAATCAGCTTTATGGCACCTAATAACAGGAACGGTAAATATATTAAAAATTAATGGAAGTATATGGAAAGTCAGAGCCCTGAATGAAGACACATACTTGAGGATATTTGAGTGGCAGGAAAAGTGAGAGAATCAGAAATGATTTCTGTAGACCATGCTTTCCAAGTCTCAGTTTCAAACCAAAGATTAGATGGAGTAAAAAATTATTTCTTTTCTCTGAGCCTTTGCTAGAAATTTTATCTTGCTAATATGAGTACATTTGATAGATTTTTTTTAAATTTATTGACAATTCCATCTTTTAGAAGGTGAATGAACAAAAAATCAGACTCTTCAGGTCTAATTCCAACCAGAAAGGGAAAAGGCAATTGTAGAGTCTAGTGGCATGAAAACTGGTACAAAGCTGCCTGCAAATTCCAGTTGAGTAGGCAAGCAGCTCTCACTGAGGCATAGATCAGGCTTTTGGAGACTGGAAGACTTGACTTTGAATAAGCCGGAGATTTTTAAAAAAGTATAGGTTATGGTTTCACAACTGGGAACTAAAAGGGAATTATGGTGCAAGAGGGATGAAGTGCTGGAATTATTTCCCTGGGCAAGAAATAGGACAGATACCTCCAGAGGCTCCAAGACTGCATCGAGTGCTTTAATGCACGCGAGGTGCAAAGAGGGCCTTGAAATAGCATAGGAAGCAGGAAGGTTATGTCCTATAAAGGCCAGGCTTTCAAATATGGGGGGAACCTGAAAAAGTTGTCATAGACTACTTTTCCACTTATGACAACCTCATGTATGTCAGAATAGAAATCTGTGACCTATTGACTATTGTTTTTGGAGGTGCATCATTGGGCATTTCTTCCAACTTGCCTCTGGATGGATTCAAACCGCCAACCTTTTGGTTAGCATTCAAATATGTACCTACATATACGGCCCAGGGACTCCAAACTAGGGGGGTGGTGGTGGTTATGTGCCGTCGAGTTGTTTGCGACTCACAGCGACCCTATGTACAATAGCCCTAAACCCTGCTCTATCATGTGCAAATTGCATGGCCTCTGACATACCCATCCCGATTACCCCAGTCACTGAATCAATCCACGTCATAGAGGGTCTTCCCCTCCTGCGCTGTCCCTCCACCCTCCCAAGCATGATGTCTCTCTCCAAGGACATGTCTCTCCTTACAACATGTCCAAAGTATGTCAGACGAAGCCCCAGAATCCTTGCCTCCAAGGAGTAGCCTGGTTTAACCCTCTCCAGGATGAATCTGTTTTCTTGGCAGTCCAACAGCAGACTTTCCCATCACCATACGTTTATTTCCTGGCTGCTGGTGCCAAGAATATTGACTGTGGAGCCAAGCAAATTGAAGCTATGAACAATCTCAATCTCTTCACCATCCATCCTGATGCTACCAATTGGTCCAGGGGTGAGAATCTTTGTCTTCTTGATATTGAGCCTCAGTCCATACTGAAGGCTGCAGTCCTTGACCCTCTGCAGCAAGTGCTTCAGGTCCTCAGTTTCAGCAAGCAGGGTTGTGTTATCTGCATAACGCAGATTGTTAATAGATCTCCACCAATCCTGACACCACACTTCTCCTCATAGAGCCCAGCTTCTCGGATAATCTGCTCCACATACAGGTTGAAAAGGTATGGAGATAGGACACATCCCTGGCGTACACCCTTCCCAATTTTGAACCATGCGGTGTTACCTTGCTCTGTTCTGACGACTGCCTCTTGGTCCAAGTATAGGTTTCTCATTAGTACGATTATATGTTCTGGGATTCCCATTCTTCTCAAAGTCAGTCACAGTTTGTTATGATCCACACAGTCAAACACCTTTGCATAATCAATAAACACAGATAGACATTCTTCTGGTATTCCCTGCTTTCAGCTAAGATCCATCTAACATCAGATACAATATCCCTAGTACCACGATCCCTTCTAAACCTAGCCTGGACTTCTGGCAGTTCTCTGCTGATGTGCTGTTCCAGGAGTTTTTGGATAATCTTCAGTAGAATCTTGCTTTAAGTGACTAGAATCGTGTGCAAGCAACAACTGATAAAGAAATAGCATAACTGTGTTGGGAAGGGATTGGTAAAGAAAAACGTGGGGAGCTTCCAGGAGTCATAGTTCTGTCAATACCTGTTTGCTGGGGCTAGGTTGAGACTTTTCATTTTAGATCTGTTGGCCAGCGTCAGTCTTGAACTCCTAAGAGCCTGCATTGGTCAGTGAGGTTCTCGCCCTTGGTAAGACCAAAAAGCTCTACTCGGAATATGTTCACTTTGCTTAAGGTGTAGTCTCTCACCGGTGAGTCATTGGCTCAGACTTTGCTTTCAGAGTACAGCATCAGAATTCCATGGCCTGCATGTGAAGAATGCAGATTCCAGGTCACTGTTACCTTCTTTTGCTCCCAACCAATTTGGAATATCTGAGCAAGGTTGGTGAGAGGGAGCTCTGGGGATGGGCATTTTAAAGCATATTATTGGGTGATGAAAAGTATGACACATAATGACTGTGTGAACAACAGATCTGAGCCCTGTCCTATCCTTTGCCACCTTAATCATATCTGAACCAGTTGAACCCATTACTCCAGCTTCTGTGTCAATCCATCTGGCTAAGAGTCTTCCTCTTTCGCTGACCTTCCACCTCCTTGAGCGTGATGTCCCTCTCCAAGGAATAGCCCCTCCTAGCAACATGCACAAAGTATGTGAGACAAAGCTTTATCATCTTTGCCTCCAAGGAGCATTCTGGCTGCACCTTCTCCAAGACACACATATATATGTACTTTAGGCAGTCCATGGAATAGTCAGAACTCTTCTCCAACACCATGGCTCAAAGGCATTGATTCTTCTTCTGTCATCCTTATTCCCTGTCCACCTCTAAGATGCATAGTAGGTGATTGAAAAGACCATGATTTGAATCCTGGCCTTTTCATGATGAATCTTAGACCTTAGTTCTCAAGCTGATTTCATTGCTTCTCAGTAAATTGGAGAAGAGCCTGATTACAGACTTTCTCAGTACATTTCCTGACTTCCTGACTGTTGGTACCCTAGGGTGAAACCAAGTTTCTGCTTGGAGACAAGAATTTTGAACTCCATCTCACATACTTCAGACACAGGCCAGGATGGACCAGTCCTTAGAGAAGGACATCATTCTTGGAAGGGTAGAGGGGCAGTGCAGGAAAGGAAGTCCCCAGATGAGATGGATTTAGATAGTAATTGGGGTGATGGGGCTACATGTGTCAGTTAGCTTGGCTCAGGACAGGGCAGGCTTCCGAGCTGCTGTACATAGGGTTGCTATGAGTTGCAGGTGACTTGATGGCACATAACAAAAATCGTTATAGGAGGAGATGGCCAGGGCTTTTCCCCTACAGAGCCATTGGTTAGGTTTGAACCTCCAGCCTCTCGGTTAGCAGCTGATTGCTTACCTGTTGGGGCACCAGGACTTCCTTTTATCTAGGTAGTTGTAGAAAATATATTTTCTCTCTCTATGCTCTGTTTTCAAGACACTCTTCCTTCTTTTTAACTTGTTTTCAAGGAACTCTTTCCCTCTCAAAAACTGAAGATCTAACTCAATAGCCATAAGTCCTTAGAGTATATGGAAAGTGAGAGGCTAAATAAAAAGCAGGGTTTTAAGGGATTGACACAATGACTGGTATAGTAGGGTCAGATGTGTTGGAGACAGATTGGCTCAGGATAAGGCAGGGTTCAGAGCTGTTCATAAGGTTGCTGAGTCACAGTCAACTCAGTGTCATACAGCGCAAGTGAGGTGTGCAAAATGACGCATGCAAAGAAAAAGTCAATGAGCTAGAGTGTCGTCCCCCCCATAGATTATAAAAGACTTAATTTTAAAAGAAGATTTGTGAGACTTAAATCAGTATTGAAGACTAGACCATCAGCAGAGAGGACTGACAAAGGAGGCTGCCCCACACCTGACAGTGCTGCAGGTCTCTCATACATGACAGAGAAGTGCAAACCAAGCTATCACTCAGGTTGAGTTCACAGCTGGCTGAACAACATCATCCAAACCCTGGTGATAATGATTAATGTTTATTTAACCTCAAGGCATAAGCAGCTCCAGTCCTAATTCTTAAGTCCTTTGAAAACTCTAGTTCTGAACATCTCTGATTATGCAAGTCAATTTCAATGTAAAGAATTTTATCCAAATTGATGCTATATTTCAGTGCAGATTTTTTTTGTTGTTGTTTCTTGTTTTGGAACAGCCCAACATAATCTTCCACATTATTCTTCCAAACTCTTCTCCTCTCTTATAAAGTAATATGTAAATAGCTTTTACACCTTAAAAAAAAAAAAGTAATATGTAGCAAACTTGGCTTCTGCTAGTTGGTCTGTTTGTTAGGCCAACCTCAGCTGTTGTTTTCTGGTTTTAACTTTGATGACTCACTCATGGTCAGTCCTTTTTAGTAAGTAGGAAATGGATTTTTTTTTTCACATGTAGATATCTGTGTGAGGTACAACCCAGCGCTATGCTATGTGTGTTCACCTTCTGTCGCTGCCAGGTTTGTTGGCCAAGTTCACCAATTTTAGATGTACTCGGTACATTCTGCAGATGTAACCAGAGACTGAATTGTATCGAGATTTGCTTCCCAAAGGCTCACCTTTGAAAAATCCTATTATTATCCATACTAACTAGTCTAATTTCCCAATCATAACATCTTCTGGGATGCTTTTGGAGAGAACCAGAACCAGATTTATTTTTTTTAAAAACCTACTAAGTCCCTTTAAAAACGGTCTTTAACCTCGATATGTAGCAAGTTAAATTTATTCTCTGGATGTATGTCATAGGAGTAAAGAAGGTGAATTTCCATCCAAAGCTACATTTGTTGGACTCTTGGTACTATTGTTGGACCACTGTATGTGCAGAACCGCAAAGTATCAAATGGCTTAAACAAGATCAAGTTTCATTTTCCGTAACATTCAGATGGTCTGCAGCGCAGGGCTAGTAGAAGGGCTCCAGGGTGAGGGGAGCAGCTTCATCACTGCCTGAGGACAGATTGCGACAGAATCAGAGCTGGCCCACAGCAGCCACATCCCTGAGCCTGTGGGGTGAGGAAAAAAGAGATGCCCCCTCCTTGAAGCACCACAAGCAGGTACACACACACACACACACACCCATGCCTTCTTGAAGCACCACAAGCAGGTAAACACACAAACACACACACCCCTGCCACAAGGAAGGCTGGGAAATGTTGCCTTTATTCATGGCAAAAACCTGAAAGTCTACAGCATTTTCCTCAATAGGAGAGGAATCTTGATCCCAGCCACAGAATGTCGTCTCGATAAACTAGCTAACACACTGTCCAAAAGGTTGGGCTTTGAATGGTTTTCTTAAGTGGACATGGTGGAACTAGAGGGCCACCCCTCTGTCCCCTGAGCTGAGGTTGGCCGGGTGGCCTTGGGCAATGCAGTCACGGACTCTCCCCACTGGAGCAGCACCTTAACCTCGTTAGCACTTCACAAGGACTTCCTACAGGAGTGGGGTTGGAAGGAACAGTCAGAAGCTGGAGAGAGATCCTCCAGCAGCAGAGCACATTAAAAGGCAAAACCTGTTTTCCCTGGCTCTGTCAGTGTGCACGCTTTCTGCTGTCCTGTCATTACATGCCTCGCTTTTTACAAAAGCATTTTCATCAGTCCCTGGGTTTCTCTTACCTGTCAATTTAGCAAATTCTTTCCTTACCTCTCCTCTCTTTTATTCCTCCAGCTGCTTAGAACAATTCTCTCAAGCATTTGAAGAAACCCACCTACATTCCCCTCCCTAAACTTCCCCCCTGCATTTTTGTTTAAACATAGAAACTGTCACTCTCGGTACTACCACCAACACCTCCATGGCCAGGGATGATTCTGTCCTTCAGGTGTCCGTCTGCAGAGATCTTTCCCTTCACAGTGCTGCTTCAAATTGAATCCATTTCGATGCTGATGTTGAGTGACCTCGCGTCAGAAGTGACTGTCATAGCTGAGCCACCAGGGTGTCTTCAAAGGCTGTAAACTGCACAGGAAGAGAATGCCCTTCTTTCTCCCATGGAGCAGCTAGCTGGTAGATTCAAACCCCGTGCTTTTGGGTTGTCAGTGCCAACTCCTTACTACTAAGCTACCAGAGCTCCCTGTCATTAGCAACTGTTAATCCTCTCAGGTTGTCAGCACCAGCCAGGAGCTTCCCTGAAAAATGGTGATCAGCAAAACCTTGTACTTGAAGTGCTGTATCATCTACAGGAAGCCCTGGTACAATGGTTAAGGATGTCATGATCTGCTCCTATACAGACTAGTATTAGATGGAGCTGAGTCAGTTCCAATTCATATAGACCCTGTGTGCGAGGGAATGAAAAGTGCCCAGTCCTGCACCATCCTCACAATTGATGCTGTGAGCTAATTGTTACAGTCACTATGTCAATCCATCGCATTGAGGCTCAGCTGAGAAAGCATTATGGGATAGTTCTGTTTTGTCACTATGACGGTTGCTGTGAGTTGAAATTGGCTCTGCAACACTCAACAACACAGTCTCCACAGCATTTCACAGGCATGATCTCATTTGAGTTTACATTCATCCTGTTGTTGAGAATCACCAAGTTGGAACCAACCCATAGCTGGCCCTCTGGAGGGTTTTCAGAGGCAGTTAATCGCACAGGAAGAGATTGCCCATCCTTCTGCTGAAGAGCAGCTGGTGTATTTGAACTGTGTGCATTTGGAATTGCAGTGCAGGTTCTTACCACTAGGCCACCAGAGCTCATCCTATCAGTAAAGAAAAGCCCATTTTGGTGATGAAAACAGCCCCTTCAAAATGGTCAAGGGACAAAGAATGAACTTCACTTAGTTCTTAAGGCAAATCAAGTCTCCAGTTTGTCTCACTGTGTTTGTTCTTGTAAGATGTTAAAGAGCTGTCTACAGTTGAAGTGAAATCTATTTTTAACAATGTACTAAATCTTCCTTTTCTTCTTCTTGCTTTAGTTCAGGATAGTCCTAGACTCTGATTGGATAGAATTCTTTTTCCCAATCCTCTAAATCAGGCCTTGAGATTCTTTTCTGCCTCTGGGTCTTGTTTTGCTTTGAGGTAAGGCTGGCAAGCACCGATCGATCTTATGTAATCTCTCTTTCCTTTTTTTAGTTCTTTACCTGAAAATCTGTGATGACAGTCTGAATCTGCTACAGTAAAGGAAAACAACCTGTCATATCTGCTATTTGATGATGAGCTGTTTAAGATGAAAGGCACCACATATAAAAATTGCTTCTCTAAAAGCTTTATGAATAGTCTATTTCTAATGGAAATGGTTGAATGTATTTAAACATTACCCATTACTAAACAATTTGGGGGGGCGGAGATTCATAACAATAACAAAGACTTTAAAGGAAGTCTGTTTCACAAAAACTGCTATTAGTTTGTAAGACTCTTAGCAAATTTATGTTATATTGAAAATAAAGAGCAGATTCATTGTTTTAAGCATGCTTAAGATGATGGTAAATGTTCAGTATTTTCAGCATGCATCAGCATGTAGCTGTCCGAGGTTTGGGTTGGTTTTTTTTGTTTTGCTTTTTAAGAAAAATGGCAAGTTTTATTCAACCTATGAGACTTTAAAACTGTGTCACTTCTAATTTATTTATGATGATGATGGGTGTGTGTGTGTGTGTGTGTGTGTGTGTGTGTGTGTACCGTCAAATCAGATCTGACTGGTACAGGAGATTACCCGTCCTTCTCCAGCAGAGCATCTGGTGGATTTGAACCACATAGGAAGACCCTCGATGAGATGGATTGATTCATTAACTGGGGTATTTATGGGAGCAGGTGTGTCAGAGATGGTGAGATTGGCACAGGATAGGGTAGAGTTTAGGGCTGTTGTACATAGGATCGCTATGAGTCGCAGGCGGCTCGATGGCACATAACACAACAATCTCTGGGATTGCAGTGCAGCTAGTTGCCACTCGGTCACCAGAGCTCCCCTAAAACTGTCACTTCTAATAGAAAACACAGTTGAAAATCAGATTTGACTCATTGCTCCCACATTCATTCAGTTCTCTTTAGCTCATATGATTTTCTTTAAAAATTAGTGATATCAACTAAATGGAGCTATGTCCCACTGATACCCACAAAGAAAAGTGTGTGAACAAGTCCATCCTATCAGGACGTACAACGTGCACACTCACGCAGTGCCTGGAGCAGGACGTGTGCGCCCACGCAATGCTGGGAGCAGGACGTGCGCGCTCATGCAAGTGCCCGGAGCAGGACGTGCGCGCTCCCGGAGCAGGAACAGATTGGCTCTTGATCCTTGATCACCAGTATTATCACATATTCGGGAGCAACGTTCAAACAAGACAATCCCAAACCTTCCATCTATTGATTTTAGTCACATAGGCTATCTTTTGGAACTGAATTCGTTGACCTTTTAGAAGTCTTCCCATCTAGCCTCTATTTTGGAAACTATCCAGCTCGCCCAAGCTCCCGAAGCTGGTAAATAACAAACTGAGACTAGAACTCTATACCCTGTGGCTCCAAAGCCTGTGCTCTTCCTGCTGCATTGCTCAACAGGGATGACTTGCCGCAAGTCCTCTGGCTCTGGGTCTCTTCATGCCCTATTGCTGCTCCTCAACAGTGCCTTGAACAAGCAAATTACAGACCACTCTACATGCGTGCGGACACGTCCTCCAGATATGCGAGGCTCCATCTAGCTATTAAATTACCATCGTGTGTCATCGAGGCAATTCTGACTCATAGTGACACTACAGGGAAGACTAGCTTGCCCCACAGGGTTTCCAGGGTTTCTGTAATCTTTATGGCAGCAGACTGCTGTATCTTTGTCCTGTGGAGCAGCTGGCCGCTTTGAACCGCTTATCTTTCACTGACAGCTGGGCACTTAACCATTGCATCACCAGAGCACTGAGAAGATACCAGCTCTAGCCTCACTCACTAAATCTCAGCCTGCTCTCAGCAGTGAGGCTTCTCCTTCACTCCTTCCTGTGACTCACTCTTTTAGTCACTCTTCTTTACACACCTTCCAGTTTTCAGTGCCCCTTTATTAAAATGACACCCAAGATGGGACTCCCCAAACCTGTTCCTCATCTCTGTATTCCTGAAGTCCGTTAATCCCAGAGCCATCTTTCCTGTGTATTCTCTAAGAATGCAGTCACCTTTGCTCTCAACCCCCATCCTCTGAGCAGTATCTCTCACGTTTGACCTGCTTTGCTTTTGTGTGCTTGCTCTCGCTTTCTCTATCTATCTATCTATCATCTATCTATCTATCTATCTATCTATCTATCTATCTATCTACATACATATATATTGCAGTGGAGCGTCTTAAAAAAATATATGTTATATGTTTTTTGGGTTTTTTTTTTCAAGAAGCTCCGCTGCAATCCAGAAGGCACATGGATCCAGGCCACCAGCCCCTCTGTGGGAGAAGGATGCACAATCTCCTCCCGAGCAATTAACTGCCTCTGAAAACCTACTGGAGGGTCAGCTATGGGTTGGTTCAGACTCAATGGTACACAACAACAAAACACACACACACACACACACACAAACCTTCAAGGTGGAAATACTGCTATTCATTTCCTTGCCTCAAGTCTCTACAAAAAAAAAAATCTCTTCTAAACTCCAGCTGCTATTGGTTTAGCACCCACATGGCCACAAGGCAGGATACTTGGGTCTCATCCTGTTGTGTTTTTACAGGTCTGTATCTTTAAATTTCTGGCCTCGGCTTCTGCACAGAACAAAATGAATGGGATGACCAAGACAATCCGTTGTTAAAGAGATACCCCCAGTTCTAAGCTTCTGAGTGTCTCCTCATTCCAATCTTCAATACAATGAAAACTTGAAACACTACCACTCACAGATCGTCCTTGTCTGACCTGGGTCTACCATAATAGCAAAAAGTTAATGGATGTGAAAAACTTAAGTTTCTTTTCTCACAGTGCTGGAGACTGGACGTCCAAATCAGGGCATTAGCCGCAATCCCTTCTGGGAGTTTTCAGAGTGGAATTGTCCAATACCTGTCTCCTAGGTTCAAGTGGCTTCTGGCAAATTTTGGCATTACTTTGTTTACAGATGCATCACATATTTCTTTCTCCTGGTTATGTGTTGGTCTTCTTTTTATAAAATTCCACTCATCCAGGATTAAGATCTTAATCCACCTACTCCAATACCATCTCACTAATAATATCTTCAGTGGAAAGACCTTGTTTTCCCATACCAGCCACATTCACAGGTGCACATATTTTTTACAGAAATAAGAGTGTTTTCATAGGGGATACAATTTAATTAATAATCCTAGGACACTGGTTATTTCTCCACCACCATATTTTTTTTCTGTGAAATCCTTCAGTTGCCCCTCCTTTTTTAAAAAAAGTTATTATTATTAATGTTAATTAAATTTACAGAGATTTAGGATTTCCATTTATTCATTGTTTTACTTTTCTCCCTGCCCACCAGTTCATTCTTCTCCTTGAAAAATAAAACAAAAATTCATTGTTATACAATCCGTCTCCCCCAAGTCCACTCCACTATGCAGCCTTCATTCTGGACTCTTGTTATAACAATAATACCTAATCATATATATTCCTTTTAAACAGTTCTCGCATCTGTTTAATGCAGTATGCATAATTTATCCCATCTTTCTCAGTCTCCCCCCCAACCCTGATGTCAGTTCTGTTTTACAACATGGGCACTATGCAGTATTTATCCTTTTGTGACTGAGATATTTCATTTGGCATAATATCCTCCAGAGTCATCCATTTTTAATATTTCAGGAGTTCCTTGTTTTTCAATGCATTTGTATTCCATTGTGTGAATATATCACAGCTTCTCTATCCATTTGTTGATGGGCACTTTTGTTGTTTTCAACTCTTTTTGCTATTGTGAACAAAGC
>NW_006399952.1:4997136-5049698 GCF_000299155.1 Elephantulus edwardii
AAAAAAAAAAAAAGCCCATATCCTTAGCCTGACACAAAGGGCCCACTGCAAAGGTAAACCAATCTTGTTCCTGACTTATGTTGCTTCATGAGCTTACAGTCAAGCCCAAAGCTATTTCTTGTTATTTTGTTCCCCAGATTTGTATCAAACTTCTTTTTCTTCTTCTTCTCTTGCAGCACCATATGCTTTCTGCCCTGTGCTATGGGGTGGAAGGCACCCCATGTTTGTGTAAGTGCTTTGAAAGGACCACACTTTCTTCCTTATCCTCTCCCAAACAACACCTAGCAGAGAGCAGGCACGCAATAACCAATGTTGAATGAATTGATTCAGCCTGGAATTGCACAAGACTTTTTTAGCCATCACCTCATATTCTTGAGTCATACTGGGCTTCTAATCAAAGAAAATCCTTTATATATAAAACCTTCAATTAAGCTAGTTCTCTTCCATTTTATTTTATTGCCCACTTTTAAACTGATCTTCAGGATTTCATCTCAATTAAAGTTTTGTTTTGATTCATTGTTCTTATCTTTAAAGATCTTTTGGTTTCTTGATCTTCTATCTCTAATTTATGGTGTTAACCACAGCGCTGGCATGCACCCTGACCATGCTTTCTCTAAGCTGTTCACACAAACGTTGAACAGGAGAAGGAACAGTAGCTTGCCAGCTTGGCTGTCCCTTCTCTCGCTTGACAGTAATCTCTTATCTAACAGTTTGGGGATATGGCTATTTTGCCAATATTATAGGTATTAGGACTAGCCTTTTGTTATAATGCATCCAGGAAATAAGCAATGAAGAATCATCTTCCATTCATTCTCTCAACAATGTATTGAGAACCAATCCTGTACAAGGCAGTTGCTAGCCATGCAAAATAGAAAAAGATGATTTACAACTTTGCCCCTGTCTTCTCTGAGCTTACAGAGAGCAAATAAGACACATCTACACAATAAACTGGAGTGTTCAGTGCAAAGTAAGAGGTATGTCAAAGAGCTTTGGCGTTTCTAAGGATGGAGCAGCACATTCCTGTAGGATTTTCTTCAGTAGAAATGAGTGTTATCAAGGCACAACCTAAGCTGCTGTAACTGTCCAAAAAGGGATTGTTGTTAGCTGCCCCCTACTATCAACAGTGGTACACATGCTTGAATAGGACACTGTGGAGACCTGTACTATCTCTACGAACCCTTTTAAATCAGACCATTGCGATCTCTTGGTCTTGTATTTATATACAAATAACACGTGTCACCTACATTTATCTGCCAGTCACTCTTCTTCCCCCCAGTTATATTGTCAAATATGACTAGCTTCTTTGTTTTTGTTACCATTTATCCTGCAGATACACAATGAAGAATCAGGAAAAAAGTAGTTGTACACATGAGGTGCTACTTGTTGTTTTAAAAAAAAGGAAAAAAAATCTTATAAAATTCCACCAACAAGACAGCAGTTGACACTTAGAAAGTGCATGTGGTTTGTGCAAAGGTACAGTATTTATTGGTGATTTTCAGAAGTAGATTGCCAGATCTTTTCCATAGAGTCCAATTCAGACTGTCAGCTTCCCTGCAGCTTGTTCAGCCTCATAGCAACTAAGGAGCAAAAACCCTCAGGGCAGTTCTGGTCACATGACTCCACACACGTCCGGGTAGAACTGTGTTCCACAGGATTTAATGGTTGATTTTATCTTTATTATTATTTTAATCACCACGCCTTTCTTGGGTTCCTCTGTGGACTCAAACTTCCAGTTTGGGTTAGCAGCTAATCAGATTAACGTTTTGCCCCACCCGAGGATTCTGAGTCTAAAATACAGAGACCTTAACACAGTGTTCATCGCCGTTGAGTCAGAACAGACTCACAGCTGACCCTCCATTGTAAACCACACAGAAGAAGACTGCCCATCTTTCTCCTGCACGCAGCTTGGCTTGTGGATTCAAACTGCTTGAAAGAGGGGGCCTTTGGATTAGCAGTGCAAGTCATTTCTCTCTCCATGTTGAAAGTAGGCAGATGGTCAAACTCAAGTTGTCTACTCTCCTCACTATTAGGTTTCCACTTGTGTCTCCACTCTTGCGATCATGTGCAACCAGACGGAAGAAAGCAAGAGTGCAAGATTCACCTCTCACGCACTTTAAGGCTATAACCCGGAAAGTGAGGCCATTGCTTCCTTTCATGTTTCATTGGCCAGAGCTTAGTCACATGGCCAAAGCCATTTGAAAGGAAGTCTGGGAAATGTAGTCTTCAGCGGAGTAGTCCTGTGCCCGCTGAAACCTTTTCAAAAAGAAAAAGCCATAGTTTGCCATAAGGGAGGGATTATTCTACAAGAGGTGGGGAAAACTGTGGAAGAGTTTTTTCCCCTTTCCATCTTTGATGGAAAGGAAAAGGCTAATTGATTAATTATATCTCAGCTGAATGGAGGTTACCAGGAATACATATTTGGATTTGACAGGAGAAAATGGCGTAACTCTTAGGACAAAATAAGTTTCTTGGGAATGAGAGATGAAAATAGTCAAGAAAACTGGTAAGAAGAACTTTGACCCAGAGGGAAGATGGATAAGATGTATAACCATTATGGTTCACTGATTGCACATTATGGTGGAGAGGAGAGCTGTTAGCAGGACAGCAGACATAACTGTCAGTTCGAAGGCACAATGTTGGACAGGGTGTGAAGAAGCACAAGTGGACGCAGTCAGAGGAGACCAGAAGGAATAGATCAGAGCTGACGGGGTGAGAGAATAAAAAGGTGTGATGTGTGCCTTCCAGTTCCAGACAGGACCCTTTAAATACATATTTTTCTTGCAAAGTGGTTGGCAAGTCCACTTTGTTGTTTTTGCTCTTAGGTGCCATTGAACCCACTATGATTCACAGTGACCCTTTGAACAATGATCTGAACCTTGCCCTGTGCTGCACCATCTTCACCATCCCTGATACGCTCAAGCCCGTTGTCATCACTCTGTCAGTGCGTCTTGTTGAGGGGCTTCTCTTTCTCTGATTCTTAGAGATTAAGAAAGGTGGGCTCCATGAAGCCCTTTCTTCACTAACAACCAGGTGTGGGCACTGCTGCATCTGTCACCATGGAGAAGACTCCGCTCCCAAGAAGGCATTTAGTTCATAAACAAGTGTTTCCTCACTCCTTTCGGTTTAAATTCCCTCAGTCAGAGCATTACCAAGCTTTAAAACAATGTCGTCCTTCCCCTCTCAGCTCTCCGAAGGCATTTGATCTATTCACTCAGAGAATGTAACTGTTCTCTGAGTTTCCATGTGCTCTGACAGGAACTGTTCTGGGTGACAGTAAAATTCATTCTCTCCGTTAGATGCCATCGCTGCTTTGTGTTCTGTCCAAGAATGCTATTTCACGTCTGTTGAATAGTAGCATTTTTCCTGCTAAGCAAATTCCAGGGCTGGCAGTTTGTATTCTAAACGAAGAGACTGGTATGTCTATTCTCAACTTTCTAAGGAGGCCCCACTGCTTTCCATGGTGGTTGCACCTTTACCTTCCCACTGGAGAGTGCTGAGCTCCCTAACACTTTAACCAACCTTTGTTATTCACTGTCTTGCTGAACTTTCCTGTTATTACTGGGATGAGATGATATCTCATTGTTTTGATTTGCATCTCTCACTAAGTAAGGCTTTCCTACCTAGATGTTGTTGTTGTGATGTACCATTAGGTCAGAACTGACTCACAACTGACCCTCCACTGGGTTTCTAGAGTCAGTAAATTGTGTGGGAGGAGACTGCCCATCTTTCTCTCGTGGGGTTGCTGGTCGGTTTGCACCACGTTTCTTTGGGTCAGCAGTGTAACCCTTTACCACTAAGTCACTTCAGCAGAGCTCATGGCCTTGAACTGAGTAGCTGCTGCACGCCAGGTTCTGAGCTAAGGACTCATCCATGTCATCTTGTTTTGCCCCTCAACATTCCCTTGAGATAAGTTCCTTCATGTCTGGATTTAAGAGGAGGAAGCTGAGCTCAGAGTGGTTAAGTGACTTGAGCAAAGTTACCCAGGGCTTGAACGTCCTCTGTTGGTTCTCAGGGTCCAAGCATGTAATCAATCACTACATCCCACCCTTTAAATGATGAGAAAAGTGGAGGGTCGGAGAAAGACCAGATGGACTGACACAGTATCTGTAACAGTGAGGTCAAGCATATCAGAGATTGTGAGGATGGTGCAGGAGAGGGCAGGAGTCAGATCGTGAGTTCATAAGGTCGTGAGTCCTACTTGACTTGAAGGCACCTAACAACAACAGCAACCCTGTTAAGGGTGTGGTTTTGCATAAAGACACTTGCTTTGCTTTTCAGGCAGGACACCACCATGTGGGTGGGGGTTGTAGCATTTCAAGAAGGGAATCTGTGAGAACCAGGAGTCAACAGGCCCTCATGTGGGCGCTGAAGGTAGGTAGGTGGAAGGGATAGGAGAGAGTGTTACCAGAACTGGGAGATGTGGTCACAGCTAAGAGAATACTAAGGAACTCTAGTGGAGGAATACATTGTGTGTTGAGCTGCTAACTGAAAGACTGGCCATCAGAGGCTGCTTCTCAGAAAGATGGACAGTGTCCTCCTGTAAACACATACAGCCTTGAGAACCTGCCAGCAGGTCGCCATGCATTGGAATCGATTTGACTTGACAGCACTGGGTTGGCAATTATTTGGGTCAGCAGGTCACCATGCATTGGAATCGATTTGACTTGACAGCACTGGGTTGGCGATTGTTTGGGTCAGACTAATTTCCACGATCGTGTGTGGCATAGGAATGAAGGACACAGACTCTGGAGGCAGATCACCCAGGTTCACACCAGCTGTGTATCATTGGCAAGGCTTGCCTCAGTCTCCTCATCTGTAAAATGAGCGTAGTATCAATCTCCTGGGGCAATTCTTTTCTGGAATTCATCTGTCACATCTGAGACAGATTCTGTTAATTACTCCAAAATTTCTCCCCTCCCTTCCTTTTATAGTAATAAATTTTCACCTTTTAGTGGAGTATAAGGCCTCTCAGGGAAAAGTCCACATTTCCTGCCCACCATCCCCACCTGAAAGCTACAGCCATATCATTATGGTTAGTCCATGAAATATAAACTGGGAGCCCTGGTGGCCAAGTGGTAAAAAGCTGCACTGCAGTCCCAAGGGCACACACAGTTCAAGTCCACCAGCTGTTCAGCAAGAGTAAGATGGGTAGTCTCCTCCTGTGAGATTACTGCCTCCGAAAACCTGCCAGAGGGTCAGCTATGGCTGCGTTCCTACTCGATGGAACAAAACAACATGGGGCAGCCACGTGGCATGTTCTCCTTATCTGTCTCCTTTGTCCTTCTGCTGGAAGGCTGTTAGGCACATAGACGTGATGGCTGGCATTCTAGATGCCGTTTCGAACTGTAAAGATGGGGGCAACCCTCTAAAGATGGAGGAACTGTCAACTGGAAGGAGTTCGTGTGTCCCTGAAGACTTCATGGAACGAAGCCACCTCTATTATATTCACAGGGCTGCTTTGATTCATGGTGGTGATTGTAACCCCACAGTGCAACGTCATTCTTCCCACTTCCTCCCTGTGTTTGCCATGGCCATTCATCCTTTCCTAGCTCTTCCTGCTTCCTGAGCTTTATAGGATGTGTTCCTTTTGAATGTTCTCTTACTCAGCTCCTGGTGGTTGGTGTTCCTTGGATTATAGACACATCAGTCTAACTTCTGCTTTAGTCTTTGTGTGACTTCCCCCTACCCAGCCTCTTTCTTCATGGCATCTTATAAAAGCACTAATTGTTGATTTCAAGCCCATCCTAATCCAGTACGACCTAATCTTCATTTAACTAATTACATCTGCAAAAACTCTAAATAATGCCACATTCTGCAGCTCAGAGAGGACATGGATTCTGGGAACATGCTCTTCAGCCCAGTACAGCCCTCAGTACTTGACTACTGATTTCTAGACTCTTAAAGAGAGAAGGAAAAAAGCCCATCTGTCATGTTTAAACTACTTTTATTTGGGGTCTTTGTTACTTATGGCTGAGCCTAATCTTCATGAAAAACATTTAAAATGATTCACAGCACATAGTGACTAATTCATTAAGAATTGCTGTTATGTGCCATCAAGCTGACAATGACAGTGACCATATGAATGACAGATAGGAACTTTGCCCTACCTTGCGCTGTTCTCATAAGCTCTGTCATGTTCAAGCTCATTGTTACAGTCACAGTGTCATTCCGTCTGGTTGAGGGTCTTCCTCTTTTTCTCTGACTCTTCACCCTTCTCAGCAAGATGTCTTTTTCCAAGGACTGGCCCTTTCTGATAACATATCTGAGGTACACAAGGCAGTGTCACCACTCTTGCCTCTAAGGAGCACCCTGGTTGCACTGCCTTCAAGACAGACTAGTTTGGTCTTTTGGAAATCCATAGTGTACTCAGTGCTCTTCTCCAACCCCACAGTTCAAAGGCACTGATTCTTCTTCGGTTATCCTTAGTCAATGTCCAACTTTCAGGTGCACAGGAAGCAATTGAAAAGATCATGTTAGATAAGCATTATACTTATTTTGTGTTGGATAATGGATAAAGCAGGCCCAAATTATAAAGGGGCTTGAAAATCAAGAAGAATTTTACTTTGATGCCAGAGAAGCTTGTATATGTTACTTTTTAAAAGTGACTGGAGAACTAAAACAACCTGTAATTACTAGGACTATTCCATAAAGATAAAAGTCAAGAGTGGTGGGGAAACATGGGAGAAGACTGTACCAGAGCCTCAGGCTAACTATGGTTATTAGAACTATTAAAACTGTGTATAAAAGGAAGCTCTGAATTTCTTGGCTGCTTTGAAAAAAAATTGGAGCCTTTGAAGACATTTAATCGAAGGTTTCCTGTTGTACAACATCTTTGGAGGACAACTGGACGTTGGTCCTGTACAAAGTTGTTGTTGTTGTTGTTGTTGTTTTTAAGTGCTATCGAGTTGTAGATGACTCATAGCGACCCAATGAATGAAAGACCTGAGCACTGTTCATAGGGTTTCTGGAGGCAAGCCATTTCGGAAGTGGATGCTACTCCTGCTTCCAAGCTTGATATAATCGAGAAGCTCCAAAAAACACCGTCCACCATGGGTAACCATTATCACATTTGGTACATCAGTGTCACAATGTTTAGAATCACAGCAACCACGAGTTACCTCAGTAGATTAGCCAAAGAAGATGAGTCCCTTAGGGAGGTCAGTGCAGGGACCTACAGTGTTAATTTGTCAAGGATTTCATCTTACTTGGATTCACAATCAATCCCCACAGAAGCAACAGTCAGGAAACCACATATTACTCTTGGCAGATCTGCTGCCAAGAACCGCTCCAAAGTGCTAATGAGAAAAAATGTCGCTTTAAAGATTAAGAGCTACCTGACTCAAGTCATGTAGCTTCAGCCCTTCTAGAGAGCTGCATTGCTAACACCTCTTTGGTAGGTTTACTCCACCAGGGGTTCTGTGGGAGAAGGTTGGGCAGTTTCCTTCTGTGCCATTTACTGCCTCAGAAACTGAGTGGAGAGTCAACTGTGAGTAGATTCTGACTTGATGGCCATGAGTTTTCATATGCATGTGAAAGCTGGACAATGAGAGGAGAGGGAAGAGGAGAATGAACGAATTTAACCCTGCTGGTGGGGAGGAATGTTGAAAATACTATGGCCTTCCAGAAGACGAAACAATAAATCTGTCTTGGAGGAAGCACAGCCAGAATGCCCCTTAGGAACAAAGGTGGTTAAGACTGCGTCTCACATACTTTGAACATTTATTAGGAAGGACTGGTTCTTGGAGAACAATGTCATGCTTGGTAAAGAAAAGGATCTGCCAAAATGAGGAAAATACTCCAAGAGGGTCAACGCAGTGCTATGGGAATGGGCGTAAGCACAGGAGAGGCTGAAAGGAGAGTGTAGCGTCAGGCAGGGTTTCATTCTGCTGTACGCAGAGTCACTCTGAATAGGAGGTGACACGATGGCACCTAACAAATCTGAAGTATTGAAAGATGGCAATATAATGGATATCAGGAAACAGATGTGAAATATAATTTCAAAGTTCTTAAGATGTCTTGTCAAGGATCAGCTGTGGGATGATGGAAAGGCAGATGTCAAATATGTCAGAAGTTTTACATCTGAACATTTCTAACAGGTGTCCCAATTCTATTGTAGTGGGATCTGATGGCTTATTGGTAAGGAGTTGCACTGCCAGTCTAAAGCCACTCAATTTGAATCCATCAGCTGCTGTATTGAGACTGATGGGCAACCGTCTCCTGTGTGATTTACAGTCTCTGAAAATCTGCTGAAGAGTCAGCTATGAGTCAATTCCTACTTGATGGTACACAACAAAAACAACAACTCTATTGCTGTGTAAAACAATCCCCATAATATAGTGCACTAACTATAACCATATGCATTCATTGCTTATGTGTGTACAGGTTAGCTGTGATGTCAGAGGGTGTCTGGGACCAGATAGGGTTGGATCCCACTTGCCAGTTGGAACTGTTTCTGTTCCATACGTCTCCTCATCCACCAGGGCCTGCCCAGACAAGACCATCTCTTAGCAGCTGGCAGAAGTGCAAGGGACTAAACCAAACTATGAAAGAACATTTACAACTTCCCATGTTACGTCCACTATTCTGTTGGTTATTATGGGTGTTCTGGTGTCCTAGTGGTTAGGGGTTGTGCTGCCAACACAAAGGCTCGTGGTTCGAGACCACCAGGTACTCTGTTGAGAGAAAGATGGGCAGACTCCGCCCATGCAGTTTACAGCCTCTGAAATCCCACTGGAGAGTCGTCTGTTACAACTAGATGGCATATAACAACAGCAAAACAAACCACCTGGTTTGTCCAAAGACTGTGGGACAAAATAAAGCATCCACTTCTCTGCCAGGAGGGACTGAATTGCCACATGGAAGGAGTGAAGAATGGGAACCATCATCACAGCAGTTACAATAAAACTACTATTCCAGAGACATGGACATCACTGTACTTCAAAATAGAAGGTTGTCTTCTTTTTATTTTTAGAATGTTTTATTGTGATCAGAGTATTTACAGAGCAAACTGGTTTTCTGTTCAACAATTTATATGCATTATGCTTTCTATCATTGATTACAGTCTCCATGTTGAGGAAGGTGGGTTTCTTCAAACAAATCCATTGCTGTTGAGTCAATTCTGATTCCTATGAACCCTCCACCAGATCTCTGAGGCTGGGTATCTTTTCAGGAAGAGACCGCTTGTGTTTCTCCTGCAGAGCAGCTGCTGGGTTTGAACAACTAACCCATCAGTTAGCAGCCAAATGTCTTACACACAACACTATCAGGGCTCCTTAAAGCAAAGTAGGCCTTTAATTATCACAGGCATGTGTTTTGTGCAAAAACTTCTGATACAAATGTCAGGAGATGAGAGTTCCAACTCCAGCTCTGGTGCCTACACAGCCTTCATGTGTTGTTCTTTGCAGCCCCAGATGTTGATTTCCTCTCTCGGCTCCTTACTGTCCTCTTCCTCTCCCTCATACCCTGCGGCTGGGATCCTGCTTCACTGTGGCTCTGACTCAGTCTTCCAATTGACTTGAGCGAACTTGCCATAAAAGCAATTGCCAAACGTGGACATGCTGCAAGAGGAAGACTGGAAGAAACTATTCAAAGACATGACCCACTTTGATGGTTTTCACATTATTTGGTCTTTGTGTATTTTTCAAACTCTCTCTAGAGAGTGTATATAAAGTCCCTCACTTTGAGTGATTTTTTAAAAAAATAAATTTTCAAATTTTTTGTCACCGTCTCAACTCTATCTTTTGCCAGCAAAATACCTTAGGGGAAATTTCCATTGATAAAGAATTAGCCAGTGCAGTGGGTCTGCCAAGCCATGCCTTCCGCCAGTGTTTCTGCCAGCCCATCCACTCTTACTGATTAACCCACGGGTGGGTACTCTCCTGGTAACATTCATTTCCAAGCCATGGTTTGAATTCCCATTATTTTTCTCCTTGAATTGTTCTGCAGAGTGGGAGAGGGAACATTTTAAAAAATTGAATACAAAAGAGTAGATACAGTTTTGGGGTCCCCCCACCTAATTTTGTTATTGTTGCTGCTGAGGTTTTAATCTATTTTTCTAAATCAGGCATGAGGTAGGCACAAGAAATATACCAACTTACCTGTTTTCATGAGCTTTCAAAATGCTTGTCAACCCCTCCCATACTCATTCATGCCGTCCCAGTGATGCATCTGACGGCAGGAAAAAAAATCACCACCCTGGACAAGAGTAGTCTTTCTTCTTTTTCTTTTCTTTTTTTTTTTCACCGTTTGCTGCTTCTGTGTAGATTTTTTTACATTTTGCATTATATCATCAAAGCATCAATATACATTCCTCTGATAAATAGAGGACCCAAAGTAAGATCCTTTAGAACAGGACATCATGAAGGGTGGGGGGATGGCGCAGGAGAGGAAGACCCTGGATGAGATGGATTGACACAATGACTGGCTGATGGGGGTAGGTGTGTCAGAGATGGTGAGATCAGCACAGGATGGGGCTTGGGTTCAGAGATATTGTATGTAGGGTCGCTATGACTCTCAAGTGACTCGACAGCACATAACAACAACAGAACAATAATGTACAAGACGTGTAACATTGCCTAGCCCAAGAATAGTCTTTTAAGCTCCGATTTGGCTTTCCTCTTACATTCTGACTCTCTCTCTGACCAGAGTAGAAGGTTTTGCATGAAGGCAGCTGAGAATTGAAATCCGTCCAGACTTCCATTACTGAAATCATCCCTCCATGGACTAATGTATGCTCCCCAGTTGCTGTCTAGTCTCTTTCATCTTTCATTCAATACTCATCGGTCTCCACTTCCTCCCTTCCTGTAAATGTGCTGCCACAATCAGCTTGTTTTTGTCTCCTGTCCTTCGGAACACTGGTCACCTCCAAAGCACAACCTCCATTTTGACCTCTTGGCTATGTGTGAAGGCTCCCAGTGTTCATTCTTCCAACTCTTGCTCTCTTGGTTTCTGTGAACTCGTGCTCTCCTAGGCTTTCTCTCACCATGTAAATTCCTGTTTCTTCCTCCTCTCAGCCTTCACATGTATTCTCCTGAATCCTGCCCTCTGCCCACTGTTGTTCTCACCCACACACACTCTCTCTCTCCCGCTCAGTTGTCTGATTCATTCCCAGTTTCAGCTACGATTCATACGCCGATAACTCCAGTGCAGGCCTTTCCCCTGTGATTCACGCTTCCTGGTGCCACTGGTCATCATGTGGATGTCAGTCACATCAGCCTGAAACTCACCGTGTTCAGAGCTGAACTCTTCATGATCTCCCCTGTCTTAATTTTTGCTTGCAGGCAGCAGGGGCATGCTAACTCTGCACAGAAGAGAATCAGTGGGAAGATTGTTTGGGAGGTCAAGGGTGGTACCTAGAATCAAGAGGCTTGCAGAATGTCTCAGTGCCAGGTCACTACGCGTACAGGTTCAGGTTTCCGGCAATCAATTTGACATGTCTAAACTTTCATCAATGTGGTCCATGCCTGGCTTGTTCAATAATCTAGGAAGTGAGTACTGCCATCCTACTTTATCAGACATTCAGACTGGTACCTGAGAAGAGTCGAAGAAAAGACTTATATAAAAGTGTGACAGGAGGCTAAGGAACTCATCAAGGAATAACACCACACTGCAGGACTAGTAACAATGAAGAGCTCAGTTAAGTTGCTAACTGATGGGTTGATGGTTCAGACTCACCTATCATCTCTAAGACCTCATGATCTGCTCCTGTAAAAGATGACTGTTGTCCTTGTGTGCTGTTGAATCAGAACCAACCCATAGCTGACCCTCCAGGGAGTTTTCAGAGGCAGTAAGAGATTGCCCATCCTTCTCCATGCAACAGCTAGTGGATTTGAACGGCACACATGCATTTGAGATAGTAGCACAGCTTCTTACCACTAGGCCACCAGAGCCAGAAAACCACGTGGGATGGTCCTACCCTGTCACATTGAGTCGTTATGAGTTGGAGTCTACTTCACAGCACCTAAGGAGCTCTGTGGTCCATAAGCCTCTGGTGATAGAGGCAGAATGAACCCACGGCCAGTAGGGAGAGAACTAAAAATAGAAATAGCCTGACCTCACTGTGGACATCTCATTAGCTAAACTCAACCAGGAGGTCAAGTCAGCTTTCCAGGACATGAGCAGGGTGAGAGTAGAGAGTGGGTCTGGAAGGTTAGCTTTGTCAGGTGACCGAACCCAGGTGGTCCAGCTATGTAACCTGCTGACTCTCCTCCCTCCTGCCCAGCAGTGTCGTGGCAGCTCCATGTCCACTCCACTGTCTGGCTTTGTGTGTTTTCTCACCATGTTCCCTGTCTCACCATTGAACTGATGGCAGATTGCAGCAGCAGGGCTGACCTAGAAGTCTTCTGTGAGGACCTTCGGAGATGGTAACCTTAGCAAGAGAGCACACAGATAACTCCTGATTAGGAAGGTAGCTCTTTATTAAACTCTAACACACTCTCTCTCTCTGAGCTGTCAAGAAATTGCCCCAGGAAGAGGACAGTGCTTATGAGCCCAGGCTTTGCAATCAGACCCGCTAGGACATGAATTCTTCCTCTTTTGCTGGCTATTTGAACCCGAGCCTAACCTATAAAATGAAAATTACAATAGTAAAGGGGAAATTATCAGGATTACATGGCACATGCAACACGCTTTGAACTCTTCAACTGCTAGCTAAAAACCACCCGTGGTAACTTTGCATTACCATCACTTCTTGGTCAGGCCTAATTACTCCTTCAAGGAATTCTGCTGCCTTAGTAGTCAGGAATTGCACTGCCAGCCCAAAGACACATGTTTCATATCCACTAGCCTCTCTAAAAGAGAAAGATGGGCAATCACCTCCTGTGTCATTTACTGCCTCTGAAAATCCACTGGAGGATCAGCTATGAATTGGTTCCAACTGGATGGCACGTAACAATTACTCCTTCAAAGAGACACTAGTAGCACAGTAGTTAAACGCTCGAATGCTAGTAGAGAGGTTGGTGGTTCAAACTCACCAGTCAATGCCAGAGGAAGATGTGGCAGTTTGAGTCTATAAAGATTTTTACAGCCTAGGAAACCGAACCCTATGGGGCAATTCTACTAAGCCCTACGTTGTGTTGTTATTTTCAGAGGTAGTAAATCATATGGGAAGAGATTGTCCATATTTCTTCCATGGAGAAGCTGGTGGATTTGAACCATGTGCCTTTGGGATTGCAGCACAGCTTCTTACCACTATGCTACCAGAGCTACCTCCTATCAAACTTAAGCTGAAATAGACTCAAAGACAGTAGATTTGGTTTCAATTAATTATTCGTTCTACCTTTCTGAGTCTTTTAAAAATAGATATTTCTAATAGTTACCAAGATTAGATGGATTGTAATTATTTCTATGTTTTGGCGGATCCGATTGATTGACCAAAAACACGCAGTGGGGGGAAAACCCTATATAAATATTACTCTGAATATTTTAAAAGTGGAGAAACTAGGGAGCTCTGGTGGCCTAGTGGCAAGAAGCTGTACTGCGATCCCAAAGGTATGTGGTTCGAATCCACCAGATGCTCTGCTGGAGAAGGAGGAGTAATCTCCTGTACCAGTCAGATCTGATTTGACGGTACACACGAAAGATAATTAAATAAAATTTTTTAAAAAATGGAGAAACTGAGGCCCAAAGAGACGGAGTGACTTGTTCAAGGAATAAGTGACTGCGTCAAGGACATCCCAGCCCCTGCCACCTCATCTCAGGAAGGACAGGCTGGCATGCAGCTCCGAGGGGTCTGCGTGTGTTCAGACATCAGCCGTCAGCTGACATTTGGCTGTGTTCTGATCACTTAACATTACATATTTCACCAGGTGGCAAATGCATCCATCTCTTACTTGCAACAAAGCTGAGCGAGCCACTTCCTGCAGCTGTGCCCTAGAGGAGGGAGGTGCCTGCACTAGGCCTGGTCCCATCTTCCGCAGCACAGCCTGGCTCTCTGGTTGCTCGTGTGAGCAGAGCGGTGTGTTATCTCCATTGGCGTCCATGGGTGCATTTTCTAATGGTCAGGGAGAGCCCAGTGGGCCACAAGCCCTGAGTTACTGGGGGTGGATCTTCGACAATAAGAAGCCAGTCTCTGAACATACAGCACACATTAGCCTCCTCTCCTTCAGAAAGAGCTATTTTTGTCTCTCATCTTCAGAGACCGTGTTCCAGAATCAGGGAGAGGAATAGCAGAACAAAAAAAGACCAGGGCTCCAGCTCAGGAGAGAGCGAGTTACTGTCATTTCCCTCCACCAAGAGCAGCAACTGCAAACTCAATAATGTGAAACCAGCCGGCTGAGTTGCAGCCAAGCTGCCCTTGGGTAAAGCAAGCTGTCCTGTACCTAGATCCCTTTCAAGGGTATTTCTCTCCATACACCTTACTAAACAGGGTTCGTTGCCATGGTTACTAGCAAATCACATGACAGCCTCACTACCTACAAGTCTAGAAGAGTCAGATCTGAGCATGATGGAGAATCTGAGATGCCTCCCTTCCGAGCTGGGTCGCTTTTCCTTACGCGCCCTGGGTGACCTCAGAGGTCTTTCTTACTCTGACGGACCCTGATTTAGGGCTAAAGGTCAAGCCCCACTGCCACACTGTCATTTCATAGCTGAGCTGAGTAGGAGGGGGCGGAGCATGCAGGCGACAGCACTTGAACAAGATCTTTTTTAAAAAAATCCGAGGATGGCATGAGTCAGGGAATTCTGAAGCTGTGATACAATCAGGACACTGATGCCTCCGGGGGAGGAGGCAGCCTGTGCAGGCGCACCCAGATCCTAAAGGGCCCGGGTGGGGTCTGACTTCCCAGACGCAGCCCTCTTGAGGAGCTCAGACCTCAGCCTCGCGGTGCCAGAGTGGGTCCCAGCCGGCACTGTCTGCAGCATTAGGGTGGGCATGGCCCTATGCGCCAGGCTGCCTGGGGCGGGAGAGGCGAGGTCTGGAGCAAGCTTTCCCGCAGCAGTGTGCTCTGCCTCCCTCCCTCGCGCGCTCCTTCCCACTGCACCAGGCCCGCTTAGCACAGTCACATTCCGTTCTGAGAAGCCGGGCTGTGAGTGGGTGCATCTCAGCGGCAGCACATAAGTGCAGGCCTGTTTTTCCCTGAAGAAGGCACGTTGACAATTAGGAATTGCCTGTTCAGATCATAGCTCGTCCTTTCAATTCCGTCCAGTTTTAGGACCCATTTTCCCCACCACACACACACACACACCATTACCGAGGCAGAGTCTGGATGATGGATGAGGAGACCCAAGAAAGATTTGCTGGTCTCCAAAGGCATGTTGAGAAGGACTCTGAAGCTTCGCCACTCATACTTTGGACATGTTGCTAGGAGAAGCTATTCCTTGGAAAAGGACATCATGCTTGGACAGGGTCAGTGAAAGAAAGGAAGACTCCTGATGAGATGGATTGACACAGTGACTGCAGCAATGGGCTCAAGTGTGTCAGAGATGATGAGGACGGCACAGGGCAGGGTTCAGACATACCTGTTGTGCATAGAGTCTCGATGAGTCGTACTCGACAGGACGGCACTGAACTACTGCCTACACATGCTGGGCAGATCAGTTTGTATTTCAAACCAAGACAGTGAAAGCGTGTAGCTCCATATCAAAAGGATATTATGGATCCATGAGAGGGGAGACACAAATGAAAGGGGCTGGTATATTAGTGGTTTTATATCATAAGATTCTCTCTCTTTTTTCCCCTTTTGCTCTTTCTCCTCTTTCTGCTCATCTCTATGATTGATTCTGTGTGATGCGTTTTGTTTAAAGAAGGAAAAATGGGACATGGGGCACAGGGCCATGAGCATCTCTCCAAAAGGCCCAGAGGAGGTAAAAATAGCACAGTCCCTCTCTTCCCCAGAGTAGAAAGCAGATAAAGAGCCTGTAGCCAGCCCCATGGTGCTTCCTGGGCCCTGGCAGCACAGGTTTATTCATTGCTGACTCAAAGTTATGTACCAACAATGTGGTCTATTAGGGAACTGAGTGGGGGCGATAAAGACTATCACACAATACAAGTCCAAGCTTTAGCCCTATAGTCCCAAGGCACAATTCCTCACTAAGTCCAGGCTCCAGTTTCAGTTCAGCAGTCAAACCCAAATCACCCAGGAACGTTTGCCTCAGAGCAGATTCTCCTTTAAACATCCAACAAGAACAGCAAAACCTGTAACTGTGGCCAGCACAAATCCAAGATCTTCAGGTCATACCTCACTGCCATTTGTTCACAGAAATGCCAGTCTTTCTACCACCAGGGTCTCGCTCTAACCAGGGTTTTACCAGCACAAGCCTTGCTTGCCTCAAGTCTTGCTCCTCAGTGTGGGAAGCACTCTTTCTCTTATTCTAGTCCCACAACTGAAGCTGATTTGCAAGACCATGTATCTGCAGTTAAGGGAGCTGGATATCAGAGATGACTAACTTTACACTGCACATGCCTAGTGGCAAAAAGCTGCACTGCAATCCCGAAGGCACATGGTTTGAGGCCACCAGCTGTTCCACAGGAAAAAAAATGGCAATCTGCTCCCATGTGATTAACTGCCTCTGAAAACCTGTTGGAGGTACAGCTATGAGTCAGTTCTGACTCTACAGTACACAATAACAACAACAATCCATTTGCTGTGGATGTTACATGCTGTCCAGTTAGCAACACCTAGTGACTCTATGAACAACAGATTGGAACTTTGTCCGATCTATCCTCATGATCCCTGACAAGCTGCACAGCTCACTGCTGCAGTCACCATTCCAATCTATCTTTTACTTCGGATGATATAAGGACTCAGAGGCAAGAGAGAAGTTTCACAATTGTAACTAGTATTTAAGTGCCAGTGCTTAGAGACCTCCAAACCCAACCCAAGCCCCCTATCAAGTGGATTCTGACTTATGGCAACTTCCTTTGGGTTTCAGAGGTTGTAAGTCATAATGAGAAAAGCCTGCTACATCTTTCTCCTGAAGAGAACTTGTGAGTTTGATCTGCCAACCTTTAGGTTAGCAGCCCAACACTTACTCTGTTGTGCTCTTTGGGTTCCTCCTAGGAGTTCAGATATAAGTGAGGCATTTACTGCAAGCCTCCAGCGTGCTTGTGTCTGGAGTGGCCCTGGGCGTTCCTACAGTGCTTTCAAGTGCAATGTTCAAGCAGTGGTTTGAGGCCTCACTCTGTATCATCCCTGGAGCAAGGTTATAGACATGGGGTGGGGGGTGGGGGAAGTGAAGAGTTTAAAGGTGCTATGCACCAAGGGAAATATACCTAACATTGTAGTTATTTTCTTGTATTTTTATTTTTATTTGGAAATATATTTTATAGTGCAGTAGCTGTTAGGGACCTCTCCAAAGTACTGAAGAGCAATGGTGTCTCTCTGGAGATTAAGGTGCGTCTGATACAGGCATGGTCTTCGCAATCACTTGTTATGCATCAGAGAGTTGGACAATGACCGAGGAGGATAGAAGGAGAATTGGTGCCTTTGAGCTGTGATGCTGGAGAAGAGTATTGAGAGTACCATGGTCTGCTAGGAAAACAAACAGATTCATCCTGGAAAGGGTTAAACCAGGTGGCTCCTTGGAGGCAAGGATTCTGAGGCTCTGTCTAACATACTTTGGACATGTTGTGAGGAGAGACTGGTCCTTGGAGAGGGACATCATGCTTGGGAGGGTGGAGGAACAGCACAGGAGGGGAAGGCCCTCTATGAGGTGGATTAATTCAGTGACTGGGATAATCGGGATGAGAGTGTCAGAGATAGTGTGATTGGCACATGACAGAGCAGAGTTTAGGGCTGTTGTACATAGGGTCGCTATGAGTTGCAAGCGACTCGACGGCACATAACAACAACAACAAGAAGAAGGCATATGTTATATCTGTTAGGATAAGATTTGGCTGAAAGAATGAAAACATTCACAGCAACAGCTTAAACTTGAGATGTCCATGTGCCTCTCTTGTAAATAAAATCTGCACTTAAGCTTGAAATGTGGCTAAGGTGGCTCCTTGATTTTTAGGGAATACAGGTTCCTTCTAGTTTTGGTTTTCTTAGGTGCCATTAACTACTTTTCGCAGTGACCCTATTGCTACTGTACAGTCAATACACTGGTTTCGGCTTCCTTTGCCCAGGCAAAGAATTAAACGGGGTGGGAGACAAGAGGAAGCTCACCCAAGGATGAGTCCTGACTTTGGAACTTCATCCATCATACTTTGGACATGTTGCAGTGAGAGGCCATTCTTTGGAAAGGGACATCATGCTTTTGACAGGCTGAGGGTCGGTGGTCTGGTTCGGCCCTTTTTAGGTTGTTTGTCCTGCTCAGAATAATCCATGTGTGGCTAAGCCCTTATTAGAGCACGTGGCTGACAAGTGAGGAGGGAGACAATAATGAAGGTGAAAATAAAAACAGTTTTACTAGAAAAGATATGCTCCAGAGAAGGAGATGGGTCATTTATTTCCCTGAAAGTAAACTGGAGAAAGATTTAGTGCCATGTATGCCTTTGGTTAATATAAGTGGTCCACTCTTCCTTTGGGAACGCTTCCAGGCTTGAGTTTGGGCCAACAGGTGAGGTTGCATGGTTAAAAAATTTGGTGGGCAGTTCTTATTCTGGGGTGTTGTTCTAGATGTCATGCATGTGCCTGAAATGCTAATTAGGTGGCTTCCAGAATAACTAACCTTTATTATGCATGTCAGGACTGAGACAGGTCCAATATTATTGGCCCCCTGGTTTTGGCTGGGTAGGGCCTCCTTGACTCTTGTCTTCTATTGGTTCCCATCATGAGCCTCATTTGGTTTTATCTTGCTAGTATCTGCCCTAACATTGTTTCCACGTAGTTTTGCCTCAGTCATCTAATTCTGCCTCTAACATTATGAATGACAGTCATGACCCTTGCCCAATCCTGTGCTATCCTCAGGACCTGTGATATGCTCGAGCACACAGCTGTAGTCACTGTGCCAATCCATCTTGTTGAGTGTCTTCCTCTATTTCTCTCCACCTTTCCCAGTTTAATGTCTTTTTCCAAGGACTTGCGCTTCCTGACAATATGTATATGAAACAAAGTTTCACCATCTTTGCCTCTAAGGAGCACTTCTACCTCATCGCCCCAATATCCTCAGCATGAGGCTTCCACTTTGTCATCTAAAGCTCCTGCCCACTGTCCAGTCATCACATCTACACTCCAGGCAGCAGGAAGAAGAAAGGTGGGAAAGAATGCATGCCTTGCCATTATGAACTTTTCCAGCAAATCACACACTAACCTTCTGACATGTCATTGGCTAGAATTTAGTCATATGATCACTCTTAGCTGCAAAGGAACCTGGGATTTGTAGTCTGTGTGGAACAACATGTGTCCTTTAGGGATGTTACACTAAGCAAGTAGGAAAGAATGGATACTGGTTGGGATGACCCTAGTACTCTTTATCATAGTGACATATTGGTAAAATAGGTAACACATATACTTATAAAAAAAAATAAATGTGTTTTGGAGGATAGAGTAAAAATTGTCCTCCCCTTTTTTAGAAGAATTGAGTTTGGAGTCTCTTGCTGGTGGTAAAACAATTAGGTATTCAGATGATAACCAAAAGGTTAGTGACTCAAACCCACACAGTGTCTTCCCAGAACAAAGACCTGGTGATCTACTCTCCTAAAAAATGTGACTAAGAAAACCTTGAGGAACAATCCTTCTCTGTCACATGGAGTTGTTGTTGTTCTTGCTGTTGTGTGCTGTTGAGCTGGAAATGACCCATAGCTGACCCTCTAGTGGGTTTTCAGAGTTAATCTCACAGGAGGAGATTGCCCATCCTTCTCCCACAGAAGAGCGTGTCTTCATGATTGCAGCATAGCTTCTTGCCACTAGACCACCAAAGTTCCCTGTGGAGTCAATGTTGCTGTTGTTGATTGCTGTCGAGTAGAACATGACTCATAGTGACCCTATAAACAAAAGGCCTGTAGCCTTTCTACAACTGTAGTCATTTATCATAGAATTTCTAGAAGCATGTTGTTTAGGATGTGGATGCCACTCCTGGAATTGAAAATCTACTCAGTGGCATCTAATAAGAAGTACATATAATGAAAGAAGGAGGAAGGACATTTTATCTGTTAACACTCTTGCATCTATATTTCCTAATACTGTTGTTGTTGATTCCAACTTATATTGACCCGATTAAGCAGAGCAGAATTGTCTCATAGAGTTTCCAAGGCTGTAAATCTTGATATAAGTAGACTGCCACAACTTTGTTCTCAAACAGCAGAATGTGGATTCAAATCACTGACCATTCAGTTTCCCATCTGGAAGTTGAACCATTGCACCACCAGGGTTCATACCCTTGATAAAACTGCCTGGAGAATTTCCATTTATCCCTCACTTTCAGGAATAGAATTTGGATAAAGTTAATTCCCTGTCTCCACTACAAGTCTGGTGTCTAATTAGTCTTAGCCACCCATCTTCTCCCATCCCCTTGGCCGCCGAGATTGGCTCCTGCTACTGAGAGCCAGCTCCAGGACTTTAATTTGATTTCAAAATGGGAAATGCTGAATTTCAAGATGTGAAGTATGGTGCTGCCTCTTGCAATGGCAAGAGAAGGATTTTCTGGGAACACAGCAGACATGCAGAAAAGGGAGTCACGCTGGAAGAGAGTCACGCTGGAAGAGGCCCAGGGCCTGGCAATCCCACTAAGCTTCTTCATTAATTTACATCTGAAGAAAAGCCTTACTGCTAGATTCTCTCCTTCCATGATGCTCCCCACAGCAACACACAAACAACTGCAGTACAACACTGACGGATGGGTAGTGGGACTAAGAAGTGCATGTGACTTGTCCATTGCATCTTAATTTCTCATTTAATTACACACACACACACACACACACACACACACACACACACACACACACACTGCAATTGAATGGCACAATTAGGATATGAGCATAAGATTGCTTGACTCAAGAGCCCACGCCGCTAGCCTCCTAAATCAATCCTATGCTCAGGCATCTTTTGGATTTAAGACCCTTTCCGACATGCTGCATTTGGTCACATTGCCTCTGTGTGAAAGGGCTCCGGGGCCAGAGGCTGTGCTGTTCACCTTGTACTACCCGGATCTAGGTCACCGCTTGGCACTCGATCAATGTTGATTGAATTAATTAATTAGTAATAAATGGTCTTTCTGAGCTTCAGCATATCTAACAGGCAATCAGAGCATCAAATAAAATAATGTTCAAGAAGATGTTTTGAGAACTACAAGTCAATGTATACCCTTTGGTTATTGCTAGGAAATGCCCTATATTTAGAGAGGGAAAAAATAGCTATATAATATAGTTAGTTTCTATCCAATACTCTGGTCTGTCTGTTGGTATCTTCCTCCGTGAAGCCTTTGGTCCAGTCATTTCACACTTAGAATTGGAGGGCGCTTTAGAGACCACTTTGATGCATCTACAGGTGTCCTCTGCCCCCACCCCTGGCAGAATTCTCTTCTGTGATGTTTCTACTAACAGGCCCATTGGTCAGTGGTCCTAACAGTGGAACAGCTTGCTCATAATGAGGCGCATCAGCATAGGATGGAGAAGGAAGAGCTCCATGCTGTTCCCTATACACAAATATGTAGTCTTCTCCAGGCCTCTGCACATATCCTTTTTTTGCCCCTCGTCCGGGACCCACTTGCAAGGTTAGGTTAGAATCTCTCTCCTCCCATTAAGATTTACAAGCTCAGAAAGGAGGATCAAGGAGGGGCAGTCCTAGGTATAAGAATTGGTTCAATGGCAGTGAACTTTGTCTTTCAAGTCTGGCAGGAGATGCTTTCTCTTTGCTGCTATGTCACTTTGTGATTAGCTCTTTGTTACAAAACAAAGTGTAGAAGGCTATGCTTTTATTAAAAATACTTGATGAAACAATAGTTAAGCATCCAATTACTAACTGATAGGTTTCCAGTTCAAATCCACCCAGTAACTCCACTAAAGAAAGACCTGACAATTTGTGTCAATAAAAGTCTAGAAAAGCCTATGGGGCCATTCTAACCTGTCACATGTGGCCACAATGAAGGGGGGTAGAAATCTCTCCAATATCATCTAACAACACCAATCACAGCAAAACCCACTGTTGTCAAGTTGAATCTGAATCATCAAGGAGACAGCGTAAAACCACCCCGTGGGCTTCCCACTACTGTACACTTTATGGAAGGCAATGGCCATGGCTGTCTTTCCACAGGAGAGACGATGAGTTTGAACTGCTGATCTTTAGTAACCGATTGCTTAACTACTGTGCCACCGGCTCCATAACAACAATAATATTTTTTTTCTATAATTATATTTTATTAATTTTCATGAACATTTACAGAGATTTTGGGCTTCCACTCATTCATTGTTGCACTATTCTCTCTACCCTCCTCCCAGTTTGTTCTTGTCCAAATGCCACAGTGCTTGTCAAAGCCAGTTCTGATTAATCTTCTTTGTCAGTGTATCCTTTGCCATTCCCTATCACTCCTCCCTGAGAGAGACTTCACCCTGAGTCATAAGGAAAAGGGGACGGCGTATTCTCTTAGCTACTTCCTGCTGAAAAGGGACGCTGTGGGTTTCAGGGTGAAGATCTTCTCTCACTACTCTAAAGGGCCCCTTTGGCAGTAGGAAACACATAGACTATTATGGAGATTGATTTTGGAATTCAGATGCACTCTTATTGATTGTGCTTGGCTGTACATGTACATATCCTTCAAGATGTATCATGGGGGTGTTGCAACAACAATAATATTTTGATTTGTGCTTTTTCTTTTTTTGTGTGATTTACCTTTTTTATTAATTTTGATGAAAAGTTTACAGAGACTTTGGATTTCCATTCATTCATTGTTGCACTTTTCTCCCTGCCCAACCTCCCCACCCCAGTTCACTCTTCTCTTTGAAAAGTAAAATTCTTTCATTGTTATATAATCCCCTCCCCCCAAGTTCACTCCACTCTGCAGCCGTTGTTCTGGACTCCTGGCATGACAATAATACCTAATCATATATCTCTTTTAAACAGTTCTCTCCCTCATCTGTTTCAATGCAGCATACATAATTTATCCCATCTTTCTCAGTCCTCCCTCAACCCCGATATCAGTACTGTTTTACAACAGTGGCACAATGCAATATTTGTCCTTTTGTGACTGAGATATTTCACTCAGCATGTCCTCCAGGGTCACTCATTTTGAGTATTATCTCATGAGTTCCTTGTTTTTCAATGCAATGTAGTATTCCATTGTGTGAATATACCAGAACTTCTCTATCCATTCATTTGTTGATGGGCACTTGTGTTGTTTCCAACTCTTTGCTATTGTAAACAAAGCCACGATAAACATGAGTGTGCATATATCTGCTTGGGTGGGGATTATGGTTTCTTTGGGGTAGTATAATTGCTGGGTCAAATGGTATCTCTATTTTCAACTTTTTGAGAAAGCACCCCACCGCCTTCCACAGTGGTTGCACCATTTTACGTTCCCACCAACAGTGAATTAGGGTTCCAGCTTCTCCACAACCTTGCCAGCATTTGTTGCTTGCTGTTCTGTTCAATTTTGCTATTCTTACTGGGGTGAGGTGATATCTCATAGTTGTTTTGATTTGTGCTTTTTCATAAACACTGCTTTGTCTCTCTTCCACTCCCACCTCCTCGTTCATCAATGAGATTTTCAAGAGGAGATACTATGTCTTCCTCAGAATTCTCCGACATGAATCTCCACACCCAGCACTTGTTTATAATTCAATAAATGCTTATTGAATGGATGAATGAGCATTGCAAAGGGACTAAAAATATGGCTTCTAGCATTAGACAAATTAATGTAAAATATTATTTTTAAATTTGTATGATGATGATGATGATGATGATGATGAGTGTACCATCAAATTTTATCTGGCTGGTACAGGAGGAGATTGTCCCTCCTTCTCCAGCAGAGCATCTGGTGGATTTGATCCATGTACCTCTGTGATTGCGGTGCAGCTTCTTGCCACTAGGCCACCAGAGCTCCCTATAAAATCTTATTAATTAGCTACATTCATTTATTCAAATATGTCATGGTCAAAGTAAAAAAAAAAGTCATTGCCATAGAATTGGAACTGATCCATAGATGACACTCCAGCAAGTTCAGTGACTGGGATAACCGGAATGGGAGGGTCAGAGACAGTGCGATTGGCACAGGACAGAGCAGAGTTTAGGGCTGTTGTACATAGGGTCGCCATGAGTTGCAAGTGACTCGATGGCACATAACAACAACAACAACAAATTGTATGGAAGGAGATTGCCCGTCATTCTCTGGGGGAACAGCTGGTAGATTTGAACTGTCAGCCTTTCGGTTGGCAGCACAATTCTTTACCCACTGGGCTGCCAGAGCCCCCTTTATATCATATCATTACTTGTTGTTGTTATGTGTGTACTGTTGAGTTGGAACCTACTCATAGCTGGCTCTCCAGTAGGTTTTCAGAGGCTGTAAACCTCACAGGAGGAGATTGCCTTTTCTTCTCCCATGGAGCAACTGGTGGATTTGAACCACCTGCTTTTGGATTGACAGTGCAACTCCTTACCACTAGTCCACCAGAACTCACGAAATATGGAAGAGCCCTATAAAAAAGAAATGAGGGTAGTTTGAGACTTTTCCTCAGTGAGCCCGTGCTGGCCCTGTTCTAACCACAAGTTCCTTCCTTTTCCATGTGTCTCTAGCCATCTGTTGAACAATTCTTTAAAGAAAGTTCCTAGGTACCCACCTCAATCTCTCTGGGCTGTGGCTCCTAGCATCTTTCAGAAATAAGTGTAAATACCTTATAAGGCTGATGGGAAAGCAAATGAAATGGATACATATGTGAAGCCATATGTCATGGTAGGCATTACTATTGTTGTTTCAGATTTTATGGATCATAAGTTATTGTTCATAATTTATTTTGATACTTCACCATGCTAATGTTCTAGCAAGTAAGCTGTTTAGTTTGTCATGACTCATCTTTCAATGAGGACCCCTGATATGGAACACAGCAATTTCAAGGACATTCCAGCCAGAGCCTGGACTGTCCCTGAGGCCCACTGATGGCCTTATAGTTAGACAACAAAGAATTAGTAGAACCATGAGTGGAACTTAAGCTTACCTTTCAGTCCTTGATTGCACTGGATCAACCAGGTGCTGATCAACCACTGGATCAAACCCATCCTGTGGTCTGGAAGGTAGGAAAAGGCTCATTGAGCAAAACCTTAAAAGAGTCCCTCTAATATGATCCTAGGAGCTCTGGTGGCCTAGTGGCAGAAAGCTGTGTTGCAATCTCCAAGGCACACAGTTCAAGGTCACCCACTGCTCCATGGGAGAAGGATGGGCAGTCACCTCCCATGTGATTAACTGCCTCTGAAGAAATACATACCCTACATAGTATCCCTGGTATTTGGTGGTACCATGGTACCAGTAGTCAAGGGATCAGAAGACAGACACACTGCATTGGGAAAGTCTGTTGTTAAGGACCTCTCCAAATGATTGAGAAACAATGAGATCAGTTTGAGGGCTAAGGTGTGCCTTATTCAGGTCATGGTCTTTCCAATCATTTGCAATGCACCTACGAGCTGAACAATGAATAAAGATGATAGAAGAAGAATTGATGCCTTTGAGTTGCGATACTGGAGTAGAGTACTGAATATTCCATGGACTTCCAGAAAACCCAATATGCCATGGAGAAAGAGTGGCCAGAGTGCTCCTTAGAGGCAAGGATGGGGACGGTATGTGTCACGCACCTTGGGCTTGTTGTTAGGAGGGGCTATTCCTTGGCAAGGGACACCATGCTTGAAAATGTGGAGACCCAGTGAAATAGAGGAAGTCCCCAGTGTAATGGATTGACACGATGACTGCAGCAGTGGGCTCAGGTATGAAGATGATGAGGGTGGTGCAGGACAGGACCGGGCTCGGGACTGTTGTTCTTAGGGTCACTGTGGGTCTTATTCAGCTCAACAGCACCTAACAACCACCACCACCAAAACATTCAAAGAATCACCAAGCGCTCACAAGACTAGTTTGATCTACTTAGTGAATGGGAAGATCTTGCATTTGTAATAGGAACAAATAGAAAGATTCTACTTCAGAGACAAGCTTTTTTTGCAGTTCAAAGTTCCAGGATACAGTGTTTGAGTTTGTGGGTGTGCACACACTTACATATACATGTGCGTGCAAAAGAGGAGAAAGAATTGGATTTGTACTTTTATGCCACCAACTCTTTCTTGGAGATAGGATTAAGTTTTATGTATTCAGGTTTTGTTGTCTGGCCTTAAATGGCAACATAAGCAGAAAGATGCCAAGGAGAGTGGAAGAACAAGGGTTTAATTACAGGGACCTCTGTCCAACCAACATGCCAATAATTTGCCTAGCTGAATGATTCAGCAGTAATCCTGCCAGGGTTCCCAAAGAAGCCTCCTATCTGGGGTGATGTAATGTCTCTCCACCTCCGAAGCTGCCGTCTTTCCACACCCACTGTAACACATTCACCATCTCATCTTGAGAGGCACAGTGCCATCTGGGAAATCTTCAGCTGCCATCTGCACCATGACAAATATGCATTTTATTATTTAAATGGTATTACAATGTACAAGGTTGCTAATCTCTCCCTTCACATTCAATAATTCAATATAAAAATTAGAGCTTGGAGAAAATCCTGTCCTCTGGTGAGTTATGTATCAGCAAATCATGAGCTGTGTCTGCACAATGTCTCCCAGGATCTCAAATTGGATATTTGGTCTGTGCAGTCCATGAATATTCATGCTCTGAGACAAGGTGATTGATTCTATTTATCAGTGGAAATTGAAGCAACTGTCTAGACTTGCTACGTGCTGAGGGTTGAGAAGTGTATACAGAGAGAAGGACCCTGCACTTTCTTTATGCACCTTATGGGTCTGTCAGACTTTGGCTTATTTACCCCAAGCCCCTCAATTTCTTCTTTCTTCCTGACCAGTAAGACCAGAACATTCTCAGTAAAAACACTTTTATTTTTCACTTAAAAGTCAGCACTGATCAATCTCAAGTAATTTTTATTTTCCTGCGCCCCTTGCCGTTCCTAGGTAGGCATTCTATTGAGTCCATGGCAGTGAGAAATGAGAAGAGATCTGCTAGAAGCCAGAGGAGCTTCTGATAAAGGTTTCTTTGCAGGTAAAAAGAGCTCCGAGTAGCAAATCACTTTTTTTCTGCCTTCGGATGTTGTTGTAATGCAGTGTGTCTGCAGCCATTCTGCAACCACGAGGGGAGGTGCTGGAAGGATGGCACAGATGGTAAAAACCCAGGTTCTTAATGCTGTGGATCAATTCCTGTTTAAGCAAACTTAGACCTGTCCTGTTCTAGCCGTTTTTGGATAATCTTCAGCAGCTTCTTGCTTGCATGTGATATTAACGATATTGTTTGATCATTTCCACACACTGTCGGGTCACTTTCTTTGGAATGGGAACAAATATTGATCTCTTCCAGTCAGTTGGCCAGGTGGTTGTGTCCAGATTTCTTGGCATAACCTGTTGAGCACATCTAGGAAAGCATCCGTTTGTTGAAATATATCAATTGGTATACCGTCAACTCCTGGGACCTTGGTTTTTTGCCTATTCTTTCAGAGCAACTTGAATTTCCTCCTTCATCACCACAGACTCTTGTTCATATGTTGTTTCATGACATTGTTCTGTGTCTGCCAATTCCTTTTGGCACAATGACTCTGTATACTCTTTCCATCTTCTTTTAATACTTCCTGGATCATTTAATATTCTGCCCAAAACATCCTTAAGTATAGCAACTGGAGGCTTGAGTATGTTCTTAAGTTCCTTGAGCTTAAGAAATGCTGAGCGAGTTTGGCCCTTTTGATTTTCTGACTGCAGCTCTTTGTACATTTTATTATAATATTGTACTTGTCTTTCCGTGCTGCCCTTTGAAGTCTTTTGTTCAGCTTCTGAACATCTTGATTTCTTTCTTCTCCTTTGGCCTCTTGGTGCTCTAGTGCCATATTCAGAGTCTCATCTGATACCCATTTTGGTCTTTTCTTCCTCCTCTGTCTTTGTAATGACCTTTTGCACTCTTCCTGCATGATATTCTTGTAATCCTCCCATAACTCAGCTGATCTTTGCTCATTAATGTTCAAGGCCTGAAGCCTGTTGCTGAGATGGTTCTGAAATTCAGGTGAGATAGACTCAAGGTCATATTTTGGTTTCCATGGATTTGATTTCATTTTCCTTAGCTTCAGCTTAAACTTGCATATGAGTAGCTGGTGGTTTGTTCCATAATCGGCACCTAGCTGATAATGAGCTTCTTCAGCAATTCTTTCCACAGATGTAATCAATCTGATTCCTATGTATATCATCAGGTGAAATCCATGTGTATAACCTGCATTTATGTTTCTTATAAACCATATTTGCAATGAATAAATAGGTGATTTGTGCAAAATTTTATCATTCTATCTCCAGCTTCATTTCTGTCACCAACTCCATGTTTTCCAAATACTGATCCTTCTTCACTGTTCCCAACTTTTGCATTCCAGAACTTCCAGAAGTGCAGGCTGGCTTTAGAAGGGATTGTGAAACTAGGGATATTGTAGCTATTGTTAGATGGATCTTGGCTAAAAGCAGAGAATACCAGAGGAATCTGTATTTCAATGAGTATGCAAAGGTATTTGACTGTGTGGACCACAACAAACCATGGCTAACTCTGAGAAGAATGGGAATCCTGGAAAACTTGATCATGCTTATGTGAAACCTATTCTTAAACCAGGAGGCAGTCATCAGAACAGAGCAAGGAAAACTGCATGGTTCAAAACCGGGAAGGGTCTATGCTCAGGATGTGTCTTATCTCCATAACTTTTCAATCTATATTAAGAACAGATTATTCGGGAGACTGGGCTCTATGAGGAGAAATGTAGCATCAAGATTGGAGGTAGACTAATCAACAATCTACATTATGCAGATGACACAAACCTCCTTGCTGAAACTGGAGAGTATCTGAAGGGCTTGCTGCCGAGGGTCAAAGACCACAGCCTTCAGTATGGATTGAAGCTCAATATCAAGAAAATAAAAAGTCTCACCACTGGGCCGATTGGCAGCGTCATGATGTATAGTGAAGAGATTGAGACTGTTGACAGATTTCGTTTGTTTGACTCCACAATCAACACTCTTGACACCTGCAGCCAGGAAATTAAAAGATGTGTTGGGAAAGTCTGCTGTCAGAGACCTCTCCAAAGTACTGAAGAGCAATGATGTCAGTCTGGAGACTAAGGTGCATGTGATACAGGCCATTGTCTTCGCAATCACTTGCTATACATCAGAGAGCTGGACAATGACTAGGGATGATAGAAGAAGAATTGATGTCTTTGAGCTGTGGTGTTGGAGAAGAATATTCAATATACCATGGATTGCTAAAAGAATGAATAGGTTTGTCCTAGAGATGGTGAGACCAGGCTGCTCCTTGGAGGCAAAGATTCTAAAGCTTTGTTTGACATACTTTGAATGTGTTGCAAGGAGGGACCAGTCTTTGGAGAGGGACATCATGCTAGGGAGGGTGAAGGGACAGTTCAGGAGAAGACCCTCAATGAGATGGATTGATTCAGTGACTGGGTTAATGGGGGTAGGTATGTCAGAGACAATAAGATTGGCACAGGATAGAGCAGGGTTTAGGTCTATTGTACGTAGGGTTACTATGAGTCAAAGGTGACTCGACAGCACATAACAACAACAGACTTGTCCTGCCTCCAGACATCTTGTTAGATCAAATATAAAATGTTTTTCTTTAAGCTGATTAGATCATGATTTTTCTGATAATGCTTTCTAAAATGTTCTATTCCATTTTAAAATATTCAGATCATGACCCCTTGAAGGAATTTCAAACTCACTAGTGGGTTGAGTCATGACGTACAATTTGGAGATGTCACAGTTACTATCAGTTTTGGTGACATGGTAGAATACATAATGTGCTAAGTGTTATAAAACATTTAGTAATAAATTGAGTGCTATCATAGGAAGGAGTGATCATTTTGAGTCGGGGGAAGCAAAAAGGCTGAGTCTTGGAACAATAGCCATATTTAAACAAAAGAAGGGGCTGGGGAATTTAAGGTTCAAGGCATGACAGAAATAAAAGCAAGAACGTGAGATGTACAAATATGCTCCAGCACCAATGGGTAAACTTGACCAGAGGTCATGTTTGGTTTGGAGAGTAAAGTATAAGTCAGGTTAGGAATCTATCTTGAACAGCAGGTCAGTGGAGGTCACAGGAAAGGCTGGGTGGGTCTTAGAAACTCTCGAATGGTGACAGCGCAGGTTGGGTCTGAGCCTGTAGCTCAAGCTCATAGAATGTAAAGGTTGTTTTGTAACAGAAAGGGTTTAGCTCTAGGAGGTTAGCTTCAGATCTGTCACCTCCTTTTTCTTGTAAACACTGTAAGCTCCATTTTCCACAAGGAGAAAACCGGTAGAGGTTGAGTTGATTCCTACTCTTGGAAACACATGTTGAAGAGAAAAACCACACCCAGGAGGGTTTTCCAAGGCTGTAATTTTCTGAAACAGATACTGTTGTTGTTAGATGCTGCCAAGTCGAGTACCACTCATAGCGACCCTGTGAACAACCGATCTGAAGAGTTATATCTTGGAGAGGGTGCAGCCAGTGTGCTCCCCAGAGGCAAGGATGATGAAGCTTTATCTCACATACTTTGGGTATGTTGTTATTAGGAGAGGTTTTTCCCTGGAGAGGGACATCATGTTTGGGAAGCAGACACTAAGATCTGTTTTCTAAGGTGTCTCTGGATAGATTTGAACTGCCAACCTCTCAGGCACTAAATTAAAGTGCTTAGCTATTTATACTACTCAGACACTTGATCACACATGCAAAGGGGTCTCTATATCAGAGAGCTGGTCTTTAGAGGTAAACAAAGAATAAGTTGGCCTTTCTGCAGATTTTGCCAGGTGGTCCACAATTTACACTCAAAGGACTGATGTTATGATTCTAAACGAAATCAACAATGAGTGTGCGAGGCAGCCACCTTTCAACCCCTATCATCAGATTGCTGCTGCTACTTATTCTTCCCTCTGACATTTGCCTTCTGATGCGCTCACGTGTGATTAGATTCAGACCCTAAAGAGGACCTGAGCCTTACTGCTTGCCATCTCTAATTAAAGAAGAAAGAAAGAAAAAGCCAGTGGCAGGGATTTGAAATTTCTGTTTAAATTGGGTGTCTGTGCTACCTGTGACTCTTACATCTCATCACACCCTCCCTGCTCTCTACCTGAAAATCAGGAGTTGATTTTCATGACGGAAATGAGCTGGAACTAATCTGTGATCTCTCTTTTGTTCTACTCGCTCAAAAACCTGGCTGACTGGCAAACTGGGGTAGGATTTTATAGAAACTCCAATACTAAAAAAGAGAACCAGATTCTGAGAAAGGTAAAGCTGAGTTGAATTGGCTCCTACCTCCTTCCCACAAATCAGTGATCATTTGAAATACTTTAGATGAAGTGATTTCTTTCTTGAATAATTTCTAGGCTGATATTTGACACTCAGTGCCAGGTGACCATCACTGACTACTCTAAAAGGGCTTACAATAGATGACCCTTGAGTGTGTGGGAGAAAAATGTGGAATGAAGCTCAAAATTATAAGAAAGACTCAGCTGGTATGAGAGAGGTTAGTTATTGTTGTTGTTAGGTGTCGCCGAGTCAAGTATGACTTAGAGTGGATGAACAACAGATCCGAACCTGTCCTATCCTGTGCCTCCTCACGCTTTCTGACACATTGCAGCAGTGATTGTGTCAGTCCACCTGGTCGAGGGCCCTCCTCTCCTTTGCCAACCTTCCACCTTTTGGAACATCATGTCCCTCTCCAAGCAGTAGCCCCTCCTAGCAACGTGATGAAAGTATGAGGCAAGCCCTCATCATCTTTGTGCACTCTGTCTGCACCTTCTCCAAAACACACCTGTTCATTCTCTTGGCAGTCCACGGGATGTACACCACAGCGCAAAGGTATCACTTCTTTTTCTGTAATCCCTATTCATTGTCCAGCTAGCAAATGCATAGCAAGTCATCAGAAAGACTATGGCCTGAATCAGACACACCTTAGACTTCAAATTGATACCATTACTCTTCAATAATTTGGAGAAGTCCCTAACTTCAGGCTTTGCCAGTACAATGTATCTCCTTATTTCCTGACTGCTCATACCATGGGTGTTAATTGTGGATCCAAGTAAGATGAAGTGGTTGACAGTTTCAATCTCCTCTCCATCTATCATAATTTCGTCTATCAGTCCAGTGGTAAGAATCTTTGTTTCCTTAACGTTGAGATGCAATCCATACTGAAGGCTGCATTCGCTGATCTTCTGCAACAGGTGCTGCAAGACCTCCTCACTTTCAGCAAAGTTGTCATCTGCATAATACAGGTTAATGATGAGTCTCCCTCCAATCCTGATGCCATGTTCTTCTTCAGAGAGCCCAGCTTCTCAAATAATCGGCTCAGCATACAGATTGAATATGGAGAGAGAGAATACAGCCCTGATGCACTCCCTTCTTAATTTTAAACCATGTAGTGTTCCTTTGCTCTGTTTGCACAACAATTTCTCCATCTAGGTATAGGTTTGCCTGAGCACAATTAAGTGCTCTGGGACTCCCATTCTTCTCAATGTCAGCCATGACTTGTTATGATCCACAGAGTCAAATGCCTTTGCATAGGCAATAAAGCACAAATAGACATTCTTCTGGTACCCTTTACTGTCAGCCAGGATCCATCTGACATTTGCAGTGATATTCGTGGTGCCACAAACTTTTCTAAATCCTTCTTGAACTTCTGGCATTTCCCTATCAATGTACTGTTCTAGCTGTTTTTAAATGATCTTTAGCAGTATTTTGATTACATGTGATATTAATGATATTGTTCAACACTTTCCACATTCTGTTGGATCATCTTTCTTGGGAATGGGAACAAACATGGACCTTTTCCAATCTATTGGCCAGACAGCTGTCCTCCAAAGAGCTACCAAGAGATTAGTAGTCACACTTCAAGTTCAGAACTGAAATCCCCATGTGATTCAACTTCTGAACAAAACATACACAGGCCTAGAAAAGTCTACTCCTTGGAGACTCGGATTGTGAAGCTCCACCACACATACTTTGGGCATGCTACCAAAAGAGATCAGTGCTTGGGGAAGGACATCAGGCTGGGAAGAATGGTGGGTCAGCGCAAGAAAGGAAGACCCTGGATGAGTTGGATTGGCACAGTGCCTGTGGCAATGGGGACAGTTATGTTAGAGACAGTGAGATTGGCTTAGGATAAGACAGAGTTCAGAGCTATTGTTCAAAGGGTCTCTATGAGTAGTAGTTTACTCAACAGCATATAACAACAACAACAACAGCACCACAAAGCGATTAATAATACCAGTGAGGAATGCATTCCTTAGAAAAGTCAAATACAAGCTCCACAGAGCAGCATTTATTTAGGTAAAAATCTCAGAAGACAAGAAGGAATAGAAAAGAAAGATGAATAGAAATGGGATTGCAAGGGAGAGGGTGGCAAGAATTCAGTTACAAGGTGGGGATTGTAATCAATGTCATGAAAGAGAAAATGTACAAATTATTGAGTAAAAAGCCATTTTACTCTGTAAACTTTCACTTAAATGATAATAAAAAGCTTAAAAAAAATTGTCAACCAGCCACTCAGGCATTGGATATGTTGTTATTGTTAGATGCCATTGAGTTGACTATGACTCATGGTGACCCTACGAACAGTGGATGAGAACTTGCCCTGTCCTGTCCATTGTCACGCTCTCTGTCCTGCTTAAGCCCATTGTTGCGGTCAGTGTGTAGGAGATTTTTTAAATTATTATTATTTTATTATTTTTGTGTGTGTACCATCAAATCAGATCTGACTGGTACAGGAGGAGACTGTCCCTCCTTCCCCGGCAGAGCATCTGGTGGATTCGAACCATGCGCCTCTCGGATTGTAGTTGCAGCTCTTTGCCACTAGGCCACCGGAGCTCCCAAGGAGATTTTGACTCAGTCTGCTGATGCACCACTGAAAGCTTGCATACTTTCTAGACACTAGAAGTTTGACCAAGCTTTGCGCATCACACGGCTTTCCAGTTATGTATCTGAGAAAGGGCCTCTGTTAACATCTAAGTATACATTAAGGGAGCTGCAGAGAAAATCACACTCTGTGTTTTGGAAACAAGTAGAGGGAGGAATGTGATTTGGTGCCTATTTGATGGCAACTAATGGGAAAATAGAGGAAGTCCTCAACCAGGTGGATTGACACAGTGACTGCAGCAATGGGCCCAAGTGTGTTAGAGATTGAGAGGATGGAACAGGATAGGACAGGGTTCAGATCTGTTGTTGATAAGGTGCTTGACGCACTGGACAATGTCAACAACAGTAACGCCGGACATTGATAGCTCTCCCTCATTGCAGATATGTTCTCTTCTGTGGCCCCCCTCTGCCCTTTCCCCAAGTTTACAACGGCATCATCAACTTTCCATTGTCTTTAATTGTCTACATCTGTCCCTCAACAGAAACGTAGGACTTCTCTGACAAAAATAGTTGAAAAGAATAGTCAAGATAATAGGAACTGCAATGTCATAGGGAAGTCTAGAGAAAAGGCATGCTCTTGAAAATAATAGACCAGGAGAAGATTTGAGAACGCCATTATGCACCTTTGTTAGGAAGATACAGCCTTCATAAAATAGGAACAGAAATGGAGAAGGAACAGATTGAGATGGAATGAAAGCAGACAGAATTGACAAAGTACAATCGTGAGGAAAATGAAAATGCAAAACCATATGGTGCATATGATGATAGTGAATGTGTGGGTAGGTCAGAAAGCACCTAACCCTGAAGGGTATTAACAAGAGAGAAACTAGGGCAGCTGAACCCGAGTAACCAAGATAGCTTTCAAGGCTCAAGTTACTGGGCCAACATATTAATGAAGCTCTGCCTAACCACTGTTTGTTCAACAAATACATACAGAGAGCCTCGTATCGAACAGCCTTTCTACACTGGAGTGTGATAAAGTGGTGATCAACAGATATGGTGTCTGCCCTCTTCTATGGCCCCTCTCTGCCCTTTCCCCGAGTTTACAACGGCACCATCAACTTTCCGATGTCTATAATTGTCTACATCTGTCCTTCAACTGAAACCTGGGACCCAATGAGGACAGAGTGTTGACTTCTCTGACAGATATAGTTCAGAATCAATTCCTCTGAGATCATCTGGTCTTGATTTGCTGACCACACCTCTTAGGCCTCCCCAAAGCTCGAAGTCCACTGTTCTTGCAGATATGGAATTACCTGGGCTTTCCTTTCCACCCCTCCCACTTTTCTCTTATGGTCACTTACTAAAACAAGTAGCAAACAAAACCTATTTTCTAGTGACTTATTTTGATAACTCTCCCCAGCCCAGTTTAAAAAATAATGCAAACTCATTTGTACACAAAAGTCTAGAGGAGGAATACAACACCTGTTCAAGGCCTTTTCTCTGAATTTAATCATAGACATTCTTATCTCAAACACTTGAAATGATGCCTGGCAACAGCAAACACTCAATGACAAATATTTGCCACATGAGTAGTCATCAATTAGCAGGCGGCACGGTCTCTTGTAGACTCAGTTGCTCATCAGGCTGGGGCAAGGAGGTTCCCCACACGCAGTGTCGCCAGGGGCCCCTCAGCCACAGTGCGGGTCACTGCCACCAGGGCTGCCATCTGACCTTGGCTCTGCTGTCACTTCTGAAGCCTGTAGACAACAGACACATGTGCATTTGGGCTCCTGTTCCCTTGCACTCATGGCAGCCACAGAAATGTTCTCTGTGCCTGAGAGGCCTAGTTTTCTAGCATTTTCCATGCTGTGGTGCTAACACAGCACACCTGTCAGGAATGGAGAGAAAACCAACAACACATTCCATTTTATCATAAAAGGTGAAAAGCTGGTGGTGGCCTCATCTATCAATGTGTTGGTTTTAGTGGAAAATTTTTGTACTTTTTTTACATTTTGGTTGGATTTTAGCCTTTTGTGGTGACAGCTTTGACACTAGCACTGCTGCCTGTTGGAACCTTCTCTCCCCTGCCTATGCAACAAAGACTTGACATTCTGAGTAATTGGTTACTACTCTCCACATTTAAGATGCAAATAAAGGATGACCATTCTTCTAGAAGATACTTAAATAAGAAGTCTTGTTGGAAGACACACCACACATACTTCCACATTCCTGACCATGTGATCCTGTAGTCTTGTGTTCAGAAACCCTTACTTCCAGGTTTTCTGGACCAACCAGGAGACCAAGTACCTAAGTGGAGGCTTCTTTAGGGGTTGCACTCGGAGTCAGAGAGGACAAAAATGTCAAATGGAGATCATTCCCAATCTTTCAGCATGAAAGAACTGAGGAGACCAAATTAGGCTCAGTGACACGAGGTCAAAACAAGGACAGTGTCCAGTGGTAATTTCTCCAGCCCGTGGTGAAGGTGAGGAGCAGAGACTCCAGACAGTAAACTCTTTCTTGCTGACAGACTGTGACTACCAAGTCCAGGCTTCTCTTCTGCTCATGGCTGGGGCCCCACAGAGCGTGTCCAGATCATGCTCTTGCTACTGTGCATCTACTTTCCGCTTCCTCCCTCCTGAAGAGCCTTGACTTCACCCTGGTATCCACCTACCTCCTCTTGGTCTCAGGCTTCAGGGGAGATGAGTTGCATATTCAGCCCCAGCAGGTGAATCTTGACAAATCCAAACAGTGGCTCTCACCTCTGTTAGACCCAACCCTCTCTCTCTTTTTCTTTCTCTTTCTTTCCTTTTTTTTTTTAAAAAAAAAATTACACAAATAATAAAATGATACAGTTTCTATAGACAAGGGTATGAAGGTTCAAAGGTGAAAGCTCTATAAACAGAAGTATGAAGGTTCAATGGTGAAAGTTGGCCTTCAGTCTTCTCCACCTTCCCTCCCCTGGGAAATCACTTGAACAGTGTGTTGAGAATCTTAGAACCTTGTGTTGGAATCTTCCTACAGCAATATACACAAATGGTTAGGATTTTCTTTTGTATATAAATGGATTATGTAAATGTGATTCTATAACCTACAACTTTTTTTTTATTGTGGGGAAAATATATATATATAAGTAACCATTTACCATTTCATCAAGTTTTTAAAGGTCCTGTTCAGTGACGTTAATTACACTCATCGGGTTGACATCGCAGACAGAAATGCAGCGACTGTCCCCGCCCCCTTTCTCTCACATCTGCATCTGGTAACCACTGATAAACTGTGATCTCTATACCTTTTCCCAGTCTAGATATTTCACGTAAATGGAATCAAACATAATTTATTCTTTTGTGATGAACTTATTTCACTCAACATAATGTTCCAACACCCTCTTTTTATAACAAATATAACATCTTTATTGAGAAGAAGGAGTTCCGATGGCCTCGTCCATAGGGAGTCACACGGAGTCAAAGGGCTCGTCTCTCTGGTGTTCAAACCCAGCAGTGGCTCCCAGGGGAACAGACAGGCAAGCTCCTCTTGTGTGATTTACAACTTCCAGTGGAAATTCACTGGAGGGTGAGCTGGGAGTCAGTTCTGGCTCAGTGGCAATGGGAGAGAGTTTTATTAAGGAGCAGTGGTGGTATAACAAGAGAGTACTCAGTTCTTAACCAAAAAGCTGACTATCTGTTCCTGTAAAAGTTCTATGAAATTTAAAACAACCTCTGTCACATGAGGTCTATAGGAGTCAATTCTCTTGGATGGTCCCCCCAAACCACAACTCTGCAATGAGATTTATAGGTCATCTACTCTATCTACACTTCTCATTCTAAAAGCTCCAATAGCTGTTTTACAAAGTAGAATAAAAAGGAAAATAACTTTACAATAAGATAAATATTTCAACATACAAATAGTGAGGTACTTGTTGTTATGTGTCATCGAGCAACCCTATGCACAATATGCCCTGTGCTGAGCCAGTCTCACTGTCTCTGACACACCTACCTCCATCACCCCAGCTGTCAATCCACCTTATCCAGGCAGAACTACACTAAAAGAATCAGCAAAGCTGTAGGTGTGAGGAGACACACCCTGAGTCACCATGAAGGGGACAGCTACAAAAGCAAGCTACCACCAGTGGTGTGAACCTTGCAAAGGCCATTTTCAAAGATCATGAACAACTCTTGAAAAAAACCATTTTAAACAAAAGTATGCAGCCAGAGTGCTGCTTGCGGGTAAAGGTGATAAAAGCTTTGTCTCACATGCTTTGGGCATATTGCTAGGAGAGTCTATTCCTTGGAGGGGGGGGGGTGTTATCCTAGGAAAAGTAGAGGATCACTGAAAGAGAGAGGAAGACCCTCAGTGAGGTGGATTGACACAGTGGCTGCATGAACGGGCTTGAGTGTGTCAGAGGAGGACACAGGGCTCGGATCTGTTGTTGATAAGGTCTCTCTGAGTTGTACTCCACTCTGTGGTACTTAACAACAACAATAACAAAGGCTGGAGAAAGGCAAAGGACTACCCTGTGGGCATGCATGGTCTACGCCCTGAGGCTCTGATAAAAGATTGCATTTGGGACTCTGGGGACTGTCCCTCTCTGCTCACTTGGAATAGCCTCTTGAGTGGATTGCCTCAACCTTGCCTGCCATTGTTAACTGCTACTTGAGCTTCTTGAGGACCTTCCAGCAAATTGCCAAGCTTGAAAGAAATACAGATGGGAGGTTTGGGGTCAGGAGGAAGAGTTAATGTTGAAAATGATGGAGTGGTTGAACAGTAAATGTTGGGGCATTTTTTGACCCCTGCATTTTAATGGCTACTCTGGTATTACTCTTACTAAAATGGATGATAAAGGCGGAAAGTAGGCAGAAGCTGGGTACCTGTTGACTTCAAAGGGGCCACTGAGTCTGATAGCTCTGGAACCAGCCACTCCGTTTGTGTATACCAGTGGGGGTGGGGCTTACTAGAAAACTGTCTTACTGATGACCTGGCTGTTGTACACCCCTTCCAAGGCTTCATGCACAGACTCTGCATTTTTTTCTTGTTTTCACCTGATGAGACAGTAAAGGCAGGTGGTTATGGACTTCTAGTTCCTGGATTCACACTCCAGCTCTACTCTTATAAGCTCTGTAAAGTCTGGTGAGGTAACTTAATCTTTTAATGTATCAGTTCTTTGTCTATAAAATGGGGATAATAATAATATCCAAACTGTAAAGATATTGTAAGGATTAGCTGAAATGAGTTAACTTAAGCACTTTCAACAGTTTTAGCACACATTAATCATACTGAATAAATGTTAGCTTTGATTTTTAGAGAGTATTTTTAACTCTTTGCTTAGATTTCTTTTGGCTGCAAAGAACAGGAATTTAATTCAAACTATATTAAGTAGATGGTCAAACATCCTTCTAAGTGGGATAGATAGCACTGGTCTGTCCATTTGCTGTACAGAGGTAACTCGTGATTGCTGTGATGCTAAACACTGTGACACTGATGTGTCAAATGTGAGAATGGTTACCCATGGTGGACAGTGGCTGGTGGAGCTCCCTGATTAAAACAAGCTTGGAAGCAGGAATGGCATCGACTTCTGAAATAGCTTGCCTCTGGAAACTCTATGAGCTTGGAGAAACGGTGAAAGTGATAACAGTGTTCAGGTCTTTCGTTTATAGGGGCACTATGAGTTGTCAGCACTTAACAACAATAACATATTAAGTAAGGAAGAAAATCATTGGCAGCTGAGGACCCCAAAATGGGCTGTAGAATAAGGAACTGCTGCTGGAATCAAAGCTTCAAAGATCAGACCTGGTTTTTCAGTGCTTCTAGACTAGTCCACATCTTTGGCTGCCAATTAGAATCAAGGAGAGGACTCTTAAAATCACAAGGCTCAAGCTGCACCTCACACCAATTAAACACAGCAGTTCCTAAGGCTGGGACACAGGTACCAGTGGAAAAGCGTCTCAAGCAATACTGCCTGCAGCCAAGATTGAGAACTATTGTTATAGACTGTCTCCATCTGCACTCACTGGCAATGGCCTTGAACACTGGGGAGTTGTGAAGGTGGTACAGGATGAGGCAAGGTTTTGAGGAGTTGTACTGCCAACCCCAAAGCACCTGGTTCGGATCCACCTGCTGCTCTGAGGGAGAAATAAGGGCAGTCTCCTCCTGTGCAGTTAATTAAATGTTTCTGAAGATCCTCTGGAGGGTCACCTAGGACTTGGTTACAACAGTAGTACAATTGGTTCAATACTCAACGGCAAGTTTAAGGTTAGTGGTTTGAACACACCTGGAGAGGAGGTGTCTCAGAAGACAGGTCTGGGGATCAGCTTCCAAGCTGTCACAACCTTGAAAATATTGAAGGGATATTCTGCTTTGCATACAGAAGAGACTTGATAGCAAATAACAAAGAAAACTCAGAGGACTTCCTTTCCAGCCAACACACTTCGCTTCAGCTGTTTTCCGTAACTGATTTGATTTGGGCTTGATGTGTTTCATTTGCAAGCCTTCAAGTAAGCAAAGTTGCTGCTTTGTAGGACGATGCCTACATCATCTCTTTACTGCCTGGATGCAGTTACAGGCCCTTTGGTCTCTGCAGCCGCACAGGCACTGCTCACAGATGACAGACACTGCGTGACCTTCTCCTCCCTTTCTCTTTAGAATAATCTTCTAACGGTGCCGTCACCCATAGGTGCTGAACACACTTAAGATTCAATTCAAATGAAACTGGAGTTACCATTTTCTTCAGCTTTTGGTCCTCATTGTTTGGTTTATCTTCAGGTTGGAGTGTCTCTTGTGGGAACAAAATTTTTCTTTTCTTTTTTAGCAGAAAGATCGTTGAAATTTTACATAGACTTTTCAGTTATCCTTGTTCACTTGTTCTGAATTGTTGTTAGATGCTATTGACCATGACTCACAGCAGCTCTACGAAGAACAGAGCTGAACCTTGACTGTCCTGCACCCTCCCAACATCTCTGACATGCTCAAGCCCATTGCTAGTTACGCTTCAATCCATTTTGTTGAGGGTCTTTGTGCTTAACAATTTCTTTTAAAAAAATTTTAAAAACCCAACCACTACTGCACATTGTTAACAAAAGACCACACATTCCCAATCTTTGAGGAAGTATAGAGAATTAAAAAATAAATTATTTTGAGAGGGATCTGTTTGAGGAAAAAATTCACAGTAAATATCTGTCATAATTGGTTTTTGGAGTCCCTGGTTGGAGCAAAAAGTTAACATGCTCAATTGCTGACTAAAGGCTTAGAGTTCATTGGAAGAAAGACCTTGAGCTCTCCTTCCTAAAATAACAACCACTGAAAATTCTGGAGCATAGTTCTACTTTGATATACATGCGGCCACCATGAGCCAGTGTTGACTGGCTGGTCATTTCTTTTAAAAAAATGTATTTTAATGCTCAAAGAGTTTACCCCTTCCATGCCAGCATGCCATAGTTACTCATTCTCTACGATCTAGTTCCGTGGCCCTGTCATTGTACATTTCCCAAATCTTATCTTTCTTTAGGTTTCACAAGGCTCTGGTTCCACACTGGATAAACTACTTTTAATCGCAACACAAAAGTACGAGGTTTGAATCTACCGACTTCTACACGGGATAAAGATGGGCAATCTCCTCTCGTGATATTTATTGCCTCTGAAAACCCACTGGAGGGCCAGTCGAATCGGTTCCCACTGGATGATACATAACAACAACACACCTCGCTAAAGCCATTGCTGCTATTGGACAGATGAATCGCAGATAAGAAAATAGCCTGAGAATGCCCACTGAGAGAGAAAGAAAGACAGTGGGAGGGGGTCCCTTTTTTCATTCTGTGTGCTGCCTCTGGGGCCTGTTGCTGTAAAGGAAATCTTGATCTTTGGGTTATCAGCTAGACATCATCAAGACCACCTTCTGCTCTGCTCACTCTTTCCTCAGTTTCAAATAACTGTGGGTGACAAAAGCCCCCAAGGGGCTTTGCTCCACCACTGGATGGAAAGTCAACTTCCTGGAGCAGCTCCAGAGAGATTTGTCCTGGCCCCTCCCAGGCTGGGCAAGAAGCCACCCGCTGCACAGGGGTCACTCCGGGGCTCACGTTCCGTGTGCATCACATTTGAGATCTGTGCGTGAAGCCACAGCATCCTCCTTGGTTTTCTTGGAAAGTCCTGTGTTTTCCCAGCTGCTGCACAAAAACCTCTGTTAGCCGAGGCAGTCTTAAACATAGCTTTCCAAAATTACCGAGGCCGCCGGCATTCCTCCCGCCTGCAGTCTCCGCGCTGACCTCTCTGCCATTTGTTCACGTAGATTCTTCCACTTCTTACCTTCAGCCTTCCTCAAGGCCCGTGAGCAGCACTGGAAAGGTTCCCGCTGTTCCTGAATTTCATGTAAATGGGATCGCACAGAGTGGACTTTTTGTGCTTGGTCTTTGCACAGTGACATGATGCTAAGATTCCTCATGCCCTTGGGTGCCGTTGAGTTGATTCCGTTCACAGCGACCCCGTGGGATGGGATAGAATTGCCCTCTATGGCTTTCTTGGCTGGAATCTTTATGGTAGATCTCTAGGCCTGTGTCCACAGGGGGCAGGGGAGGGAGGGAGGTTGGGAGGTTCAAACAGTTAACCTTTTGGTTAGCAGCTAATTTCCATTGTGCCACCGGTTAGAAGCAGAAGGAACAGCAGGTATAACTGCCCTGAGACAGGAAAAAGCAGGGAAGGTTTGGGGACGAGAAAGGAAGCCCAGGTGGTTGGCACACAGAATGTTGAGTTCATCCATTCAGCAAATAAATACAGATTAAGAATGTACTATACTCAAACCCTGAATTATTTCAGAAAGTTCCATATAATCAAAATGGTAACGGAAGAAGAAGGTCAAACTGCACTGAAGGCATTGGTGCAAAATAAAGTCCCAGAAATAAATGTGATACCAATGCTTCTTCTAATACATGTAACCCTGGGTATGCTCACCAGTCTTTGCCAGAAAATTCTGAGGACAACTACCTGGCCAACTGACTAGAAAAGATACATATTCATTCTCATTCTCAAGAAAGGTGATCGGATAGAATATGGAAATTATAGAACAATGTCATTAATATCACAATCAATATTTTGCAAGCAAAATACTGCTAAAAGAATTAGAAATAGCTAGGATAGTACATAGAGAACTGTTAGAAGCTCAAGTTGGATTAGAAGAGGCCATGGCACCAGGGATCAAATTATTGATGTTGAATGAATCCTGGCTAAAAGCAAAGAATATCAGAACAGCTATTTGTACTTTATTAACTATGCAAAGACATTTGACTCTATAGAAAACAAACAATAGCTAACATTGAGAAGAATGGGAATACCAGAACCCTTAATTGTGCTCATGCGAAATCTATAACTTTACCAAGAGTCTGTTGTACAAACAGAACCAGGAACACCACATGGTTTAAAAACAAGAAAGGTGTGCATCAGGTTGTATCTTTTCTCCATACCTTTTTGATCTGCGCATGGAGCAAATGTAGTGTCAGAACTGGAGGAAGACTCATTAATAACCTACATTAAGTAGAGAAACAACTTTCCTTGCTGAAGCTGAGGACGACTTGAAGCACTTGCAGCAGAAGATCAAAGAATGTAGCCTTCAATATGGATTGCATCTCATTGCCAAGAAAACAAAAATTCTCACCATTAGACCTATAGGCAACATCATGATAGATGAAGAAGAAATTTAAGCCACCAATGACTTCAACTTATTTGGATCCACAATAAACAACATTAGTATCAGCAGTCAGATCGGGAGATATATATTACTGGGATAGTTTGCAGTCTGGGACGTCTCCAAATTATTGAGGAGCAATGATATCAGCTTGAAGAATAAGGTGCACCTGATTCAGGCCATTGTCTTTTCAATCACTTGCTGTGCTACTGAGAGCTGGACAATGAATAAGGAAGACAGAAGAAGAATTGATGCCTTTGAGCTGTGGTGTTGGAGAAGATCATTGAACATCTCATGCACTGTCAAAAGAACAAACAGATATGTCTTATAGAAGTTGTAGACAGAGTGCTCCTTAAAGGCAAAAAACCCTAAAGTTTTATCTTACATATTTTGGGCATGTTGTTAGGAGAGGCTATTCCTTGGAAAGGGACATCATTCTTGGAAAGATGGAGGGTCAGCAAGAGAGGAAGACCCTCAACCAGATAGACTGACTCAATGATGGCAGCAATGGGCTTTAGTATGGCAGAGATTGTGAGGATGGCACAGGATAGGGCGGGGTTCAGATCTGTTGTTCACAGGGTCACTGTGAGTTGTACTCAACTCCACGACACTTAGCCATAACAATGCTCAAGCATGTCAGAGTCACGAAGATGGTGCTGGTGAGGACGAGGTCCAGATCTGTTATTCATAGGGTTGCTATGAGTCATAGTTACTTTGATGGCACTTAACAACAACAACTTGTGCCAAACACTCTGCTAAGCTCTGGTTGCTGCCCCCATAGAACAAGAAGGAAAGACCAGATAGATGAGCTTGGAGAAGTAAGCAGAATCCAGATCAAGTAGGACCATGTCAGCCAGAGATTTTTTATCCTGGAGGAACGTGAAGCCGAAGAGAGGTCTTAAACAGAGCTGTGGAAATGACCTGCTAGAGATGGAACACGAGGAGAAGCAAGGAGACCTATTAGAGGCCATGCAGTGACCCAGGCCAGAGGCTCAGAGCTGGGACTGCAGTTGTGGGCATGGAAACAGCATTCAGGATAAATGAGAGAGCTTACTACAAGGAGGCTGAGACAGAGAAGTCCAGTGACTCAATCGAAACCACGCTGGACCAGACGAGAGCTAGAGTTTCTATAATTCTGGTTGAATCATGAGTGCCTGGAGGATCTGGCCAGATTTCCACACCCTTGTGGATTCCAGTCATCCTAGACAGAGCAATTCACTTGGTGGTATTTACTTCACTTCATTTACTGGCCAATAAATTCTGATCTTGCACAGTTCTCCAGAAGAGAGCAATGACACGGATAAAAACAAGAAAATCCAAATTCCTTAAAATTTCCTCAGGAATAAATTCCCTGCTTCCATTCTCTCCTCTGACCTTTCTATTGCAAAGCTCTACATTTCTTTTTTTTTTCTTTTTCCCTTAGTCCCCACGTAGCCAGCACTACCGAAAATAGTCTTTGCATTGTTTTGCTTTCCTTTGGGAAGCAGCAAACCGGGAAGGTGATTTGAAGTGTTGAAAAAGGGAGACACATTTCCCCTGTGTCTCAAATCTGGCAGGTGTGGGTTTTAAAAGTCAGAAATAGAGCACTTGATTAGGCCGAGGGAGAGTCAGCTCAGCAGGTGTGGAATTGTGGGTTCGAAGTGTCATTCCCTAGGTCAGCCATCTCTCACTGTCCCTGCTGCCGAGAACAGATAATTTTAAGAGCGTAACTCCCTGCTTGCTGAGACAGAGCTCCTGTTTGAATGTGGAATTCCTGCATGCATATGAAGGGAATCTACAAGAGGGAATGACATCCGCATTCTGAAGCCCCAGTGCTGGCGCTGGCTCAGGCGGTGGGAGTGTGGGTGTCTGTGTGGGATATGTGGGTGCCCTGCCTTCATCCCTGCTTTGCTGGTGGCAATAGCCAGCCTCTTTCAAGATGCTAATGGATTGCTGCAGAAAGCCACAGAATTCTTTGTGCAGATGGCAGGGGTTAAGTTTTGATGGTTCTTCTTCCCAATGTTGTTTTTCCATCCCAGGGTGCTAACCAATGTGTTGTGTTTTTGTGTTTAAGCCACACAGTAATTTTTCAACCCTTTTCATGCGTCTTCCCCAATCATAAACTCAGTGAGCAATATCCTTTCAGAAACAAAAGTGAATCTTTATGCAGCTTTATCCTTCTGCCCCTCCCCTGCATTCCATATTTTTTACACAAAAGAAAAAAAGAACAGACAAAAATTTCTTCCATTTTCTGTGAATCCAAAGGAAAAATCTACAATGTTAAGATCAATGTTATAAACGAAACCAATGTTATAGCAGCAGCTGGTAAGATGGGATTCCATTTTGTTTGTTGGCTGAAAAAACAGAGTTAGATTATTGTGTGTTGTTAATTTGTGCTTCTTCTGTCCCTGTTTCATTGCATTGAGTCGATTTCTAATCATAAAGATCCAATAAAGACTAAGTAGAATTGGTTCATAGTATTTCTAAGGCCCTAAGTCTTTATAGAAACAAATTCCAATATCGTTTTCCTGTGGAACAGCTAGTAGGTTTGAACCATTGACCTACTGGTTTAGAGTCAAGTTCTTATCCACTACACCACCTGGACTCCTTGCCCTTTCAACTCACATTTGACTCACCAGTGGATTTTCAGAGGCTATAAATTGCATAGGAGAAGACTGCCCATTTTTCTCCCTCAGAGCACCTGGTAAGTTTGAACTACTGACCTTTAGGTTAGCAATACAACTTTGTACCCGCCTGGCTACCACAGCTCCCTAAAAAATTGTATAAGCACCAACAAGGAAGTAGCTACATTTGTTATCTTAAACATACCAGACTAGGAAGTGTAAGGACATTATTTATTTAATTTGTATTATATTTCATTAAAGACATTATATTTAACATATACACAAGCCCATCTTCTCAATTTAAACCATGTAGTGTCCCCCTTGTTCTGTTCCCAAAACAGCCTCTCGGTCTAGGTAGAGGTTTTGCATGAGCACAATTAGGTGCTCCGGGATTCCCATTCTTCTCAAAGTTAACCAAAATTTGTTATAATCCACAAGTCAAATGTCTTTGTATAGTCAATAAAGCATAAATAGTCATCCTTCTGGTATTCTTTCATTTCAGTCAGGATCTATCTGGCATGGTTTAAAATTAAGAAAGGTGTGTGTCAGGGTTGTATCCTCTCTCTATACCTGTTTCAATCTGTATGCTGGGCAAGTTATTAGAGAAGCTAGACTCTATAAAGAGAAACGTGACATCAGGATTAGTGGAAGACTCATCAATAACCTGTGTTATGCAGATGACACAACCTTGCTTGCTTAAAGTGAGGAGGACTTGAATCACTTGTTTGGTGCTGAAGATCAAAGAATACAGTCTTTAACATGAACTACATCTCAACATCAAGACAAAAATTCTTACCACAGCAACTAATAGGCAACATCATGATAGATGGAGAAAAGATTGAAGTTGCCAGTGGTTTAATCTTACTTGGATCCATCATCAACACCCTTGGTACCAGCAGTCAGAAGATCAGGAGATATATTGCACTGGAAAAGTCTGAAATCAGGGACCTCTCCAAATTATTGAGGAGAAATGATGTCATTCTGAGGACTAAGGTGTGCCCGGTTCAGGCCATGGTCTCTTCAATTACTTGCTATGCATCTGAAAGGAGGACAATGAAGAAGTAAGGATGGCAGAAGAAGAACTGATGCCTTTGAGCTATAGTTTGGGAGAAGAGTACTGAATATCCCACATCCTGTCAAAAGAACAAAGGTATGTCTTGGGAAAAGTTGCTAGGAGAGGCCGTTCCTTGAAGAAAGGCATCCTGCTTGGAAAGGTGGATGGTCAGTGAAAGAGAGGAAGATCTTAACCAGATGGATTGACACGACTGCTGCAATGGGCTTGAATGCACAGAATAGGACAGTGTTCAGATCTGTTCTTCATAGGGTCGTTATAAGTCATACTCGACTCAGTGGCACCTTAAAAAAAAAAAAAGAAGAAAATCTTCTCAATCACCTATTATGCATCAGAAAGCTGGACAAAGAATAAGGATGACAGAAGAAGAATTGATATCTTTGAATTTTGGTGCTGGAGAAGAATACTGCATAGGCCATGGACTGTCAAAAGACCAAACAGATATGTCTTGGGAAAAGTGCAGCCCGTGTGCTCCTTGGAGGCAAAGATGGGAAAGCTTCATCTTTAGCACTCTGGACATGAAGCTGGTGAGGCTATTCCTTGGTAAGACATGATGCTTGGAAATACGGAGAATTCATTAAGGAGAGGAAGACCCTCAATAAGATTGATTGACACAGTGATGATGAGGAGGGCACATGATAGGGCAGGATTCAGATTGGCTTTTCATAGGGTGGCTATGAGTCCTACTCGATTTGACAATACCTAACAACAACAACAACATAAGTTGGTACTATCATTATCTCCATTTTACAGATGAGAAGACTGAGACTTCAAGAAAGAAATTAATCTATTTTTGTCTGGATTCTCTGGAGGAGCCAAACCAGTGAAGCTTCAGAATAAAAATATGCATCAGACCTCCCACTACTGTCTAGTCCTTCTGAGTCATAACAACCCTCCCTTGGTTTTTAGAGGCTGTAAATCAATACAGGAGACTGCACATCTTTCTCTTGAGGAGGTGCTGTGGATTCGAACCACCTGCCTTTGGGTTGGCTCCACAACTCCTTACCCTAGTAGCCTGATGGATCATTCTCTATGGGCTCCTATGTATAAATCAACACAAATGGTGCATGTAGGTGTGGTGGCTGGCCAGGTCAAAGTCCATAGGCCAGGCTGCAGGCCCAAGACCTCAGCCTTCTCACTTGTGGTTGCAAGGGTTGGTGGTGAACCCCAAATCTGCAGGTAGAGGCCTTTGTTTGTTTATGTTCCAAGAAATGGAGGGCAGGTGATGAGAAGAGCAGATGATCGAGGAAGAACTTTGCCAGAATATCCCTGAATACACTAGAGGCAAAGTCACAAGCCCCAAGAAAGCTCCCACTTTGGCCACTCATATCTGAACATGGCATGGAAAGTGACAGATAGTTCCTGCCAAACCACAGAGGATCAGCTGAGCTAAGTTAACACATGACATTAAACCATCACCTTGTAAAGATGAGATGGCTAGGAAGTAACAGAATTGGTGAGAGGACCAGCAAGCAAAAGTAGGGATGGGAGGAAGAGTCCTTGGCCTTCTCTGTAGACACATGATGCTATATCTAAGTTATGGAAAACTTCACAGAGCAACATTCTTAGAAGATACAAGACTTTAGAAACAACATTGACTCCTCCAGCCCTAACACATATCTGTGGAAGGTACTTTAGAGGGTGTGGGGCTAAAGATACTCTGTTCTTATGGGTGATGATGATCTTGTAGGCTTACTGTCATATACCATCAAATTGGAATTGACTCATAAGGGGCCCTCCGGTGGGTTTTCAGAAGCTGTAAATCACACAGGAGGTGATTGTCCATCTTTCTACTGTGAAGCAGTTGGGGATTTTGAACTGTTAGCTTTTACAACTTCTTACCACCATCAAGTCACCACAGCTCCCATGTGGACTTGTAGACCTGGAAAACCTACCAGTTCAGTCCACTGTCTGCATCAGACACCAGGTGTCGTGTTCGCCCTTGTTTGGGGTAGAAGGTATTCTCCTTGCCAACAGAGATCTCATGTAAAGGAAAGGGGGCAGGAGGTGTCCTCTGTACTGAGGACCCAGAGGTGATGTGAGCAGGGACACTGCAGAGGCTGCCACGGTGAGTGGGAATGAGAGAAACAAGCTAATCATCCCAAAGTGTCTCTAAAAATAAACAAATAAACAACTCAGTTGTCCTTGCCTATAACTGAGGGAGAAAACAAAGGAATTTCCTCCTATTTAATATCTTAACCAGGAGGGCATTTACAATTACTTTATAAAACTCATATACCCACTTAAGTAAGCAGCAAATACAAAGTCAAGGCCACATTTGAAATGTGTACCTGATCTACAACCAAGAGAAGATAAAATAGATGAATGGGACCTTCTAAGAATCAAATCCCTATGCACATCCAAAAACTTCTCCAACAGGGTAAAAAGGGAAGCCACAGACTGGGAAAAAGTATTTGGGAATGATAGATAAGGGACTTATATCCAGAATTTATAAAATACTTGAGCACCACAACAAGATAAAGGTAAACAATCCAATTAAAAAATGGGCACAGGATATGAACAGACACTTCACCAAAGAAGACATTCAGATGGTCATCAAGCACATGAAGAAATGTTCAAAATCCCTCTAAGAGAGATGCAAATCAAAACAACTATGAGCTATCATCTCACTCCAGTAAGAACAGCAAAATTTAACAGTACTGCAAGCAACAAACGCTGGCGAGGTTGTGGAGAAACTGGAACACTTATTCACTGTTGGTGGGAGTATAAAATGGTGTAACCACTGTGGAAGGCGGTATGGCGCGTTCTCAAAAAGTTGCAAATAGAGAGACAATTTGACCCAGCAATTCCACTACTGGGAATATGCCCCAAAGAGACCATAATTGCCACCTAACAACAACAACAAAAGCAGATATATGCACACCCATGTTTATAGGGGCTTTGTTCACAATAGCAAGAAGGAGTTGGAAACAACCTAAGTGCCCATCAACAACCGAAGGGATAGAGAAGCTGTGGTATATTCACACAATGGAATACTATGCTGCATTGAAAAACAAGGAACTCAAGCAATATTATTCAAAATGGGTGACCCTAGAGGACATCATGCTGATCGAAATATCTCAGTCACAAAAGGACAAATACTGCACAGTGCCACTGTTTTAAAACAGGACTTACATTGGGGTTGGGGAGACTGAGAAAGATGGGATAAATAATGTATACTACATTGAAACAGGTGAGGGAGTAAACTGTTTAAAAACAATATGTGATTAGATATTATTGTCATGACAGGAGTCCAGAACGAAGGCTGCATAGTGAAGTGTACCTGGGGGGGAGGGATTGTAAAACAATGAAAGAATTTTTCTTTTACTTTTCAAAGAGGAAAGCGTACTAGCAAGGGGGCAGGGAGAAAAGTGAAACAATGAATGAATGAACAGAAATCCAAATTCTCTGTAAATTTTCATTTAAATTGTTGTTGTTATGTGCTATCAAGTCGCTTGCAACTCATAGTGACCCTATGTACAACAGCCCTAAACCCTGCTCTATCCTGTGCCAATCACATTGCCTCCGACACACCCATCCCAATTACCCCAGTCACTGAATCAATCCACCTCATAGAGGGTCTTCCCCTCCTGAGCTGTCCCTCCACCCTCCCAAGCATGATGTCCCTCTCCAAGGACTGGCCCCTCCTTACAACATGTCCAAAGTATGTCAGATAAAGCCCCAGAATTATTGTCTCCAAGGAGCAGCCCGGTTTAACCCTCTCTCGGATGAATCTGTTTGTTTTCTTAGCAGTTCAATTAAAAATAATTTTTAAAAAAATTAACAACAACAAAAAGAAATGTGTACCTGGAGAAGGGAATTAAAAATAAAAAAGAAGAATACATTAGCCTCAATGACTTTTAGAGTCAGAGAGAGCCTAAGAGATCAAGTTAGTCCAAGTTTAATTTCATATGTAAGAAAATAACGGCCCAGAGAAATTGAGTGTGGTAGGGAAAGGAGGCCCTGCTTCTGGCCCTCAGGCTGGCCATTCTTGCTCTGGTAATTAACCCCGCTGTTTTTTTTGTACTGGTAATTGATGCCTTTGAGCTGTGGTGCTGGAGAAGAGTATTGAATGTACCCTGGACTGCTAAGAAGACAAACAGATTCATCCTGGAGAGGGTTAAATCAGGCTACTCCTAGGAGGCAAGGATTCTGGGGCTTCGTCTGACATACTTTGGACATGTTGTAAGGAGAGACAGGTCCTTGGAGAGGGACATCATGCTGCGTAGAGGGACAGCGCAGGAGGGGAAGACCCTCTATGAGGTGGATTGATTCAGTGACTGGGGTAATCAGGATGGGTGTGTCCGAGGCAGTATGATTGGCACAGGACAGAGCAGAGTTTAGGGCTGTTGTACATAGGGTCGCTATGAGTCGTAAACGACTCGACAGCACATAACAACAACAACCACAACAATTAGTACTTAGTTAGCATTGGTTAGGGGAACTCTGGTAGTAAAGTCGGTAGTGAGTTATACTGCTAATTCAAATAGTTTGTACATTTCTGCTGGTTGGAATTCACCAGCTGCTCTGAGGGAAAAAGATGGAGAGTCTCCTCCCGTGTGATCGACAGCCTTGGAAATGGGAAGTCATTCATTCCCGTGAATAGGATTCAACTCAATGGCAGTGTGCTTGCTTTATGATGTGATGTGTGTGTGTGTGGTTTGGGGTTTTTTGTAAACTTAAGAGTCAGGCCTTTTATTTGGTGATGAAAATTTAAGGTAGAGAACACAGTGTTGCCTTCCAGGGGAAGGATTGGGTGTGCAAAGCCATGGTGACTGAACATGCAGGGCACACAATGCCTGCAGTGTTCCTAGCTGAGTGGACAGTTCTGAGAGCACAGCTCCATGTCTTCTCTCCAGGTTCCTTGGTTGATGCCCCATGGGCTCTGTATCAAGAAAAAAAAATTAAGGACAAAACCCCCATCCGATCCCCTACCCACATCTACTCCATTAAAAAACTCCAAGGGAGCTTCTAAAGTCATTGTACTATGTAGGCTTTGTTTACCCTGTTAAAAGAATGTTTTTGCTGCTGCTAGTGTTTTTATGGTCAACAATTTTGTCAAGTTTTCTGATATTTTAGCTATAATATTGTAGTAATTAGTATTTGTGAACCTATATCAATATTAATAACTTTTTTTAGAATGAAGTAATAATGAAAAGAAATGGGAGAAAAATTTTCAAGATTTCCATTCACCCTGAAACCCACAGCGTCCCTTTTCAGCAGGAAGTAGCTAAGAGGATATGCCATCCCCTTTTCCTTATGAATCAGGGTGAAGTCTAACAAACACATGAAGAAATGCTCAAAATCCCTAGCCCTAAGAGAGATGCAAATTAAAACAACTATGAGATAT
>NW_006399952.1:5051118-5088599 GCF_000299155.1 Elephantulus edwardii
AAATAGCAAGTAAAAAAAAAATCAACTAAAAAAAAATAATAATTAATACTATAACTAATGATGTAATTGTTGTTATTGTTGTTAAGTGCCATCAAGTCGAGCACAAATCATAGTGACCTTATGAGCAAAAGACCTGAACCTTGTTCTGTAAATTATGTAATAAATTTTACAAAGCAATTTTGTTGTTACTATTCATATAAGCTAAGAAATATTACACTTAAGCAATCTGCAACTGTTTATCACATATTGTTCTATGACTAAAATTTAAAATAAACATAAGAAAATGGATTGACACAGTGACTGCAACAATGAGCTTGGAGTAGCAAAGAGCATTGCCTTTGTTGTTGTTATGTGCCATCAAGTTGCTTGCAACTCATAGTGACCCTATGTACAATAGCTCTGAACACTGCTCTATCCTGTGCCAACCTTAATGTCTCTGACACACCAGCCCTCCCCCACCCCCAATTACCTCAGACACTAAGTCAGTCAATCCATCTCACCAAGGGTCTTTCTCTCTTAAGCTGTTCCTCCACCCTTCCAAACATGATATCTCTCTTCAAGGACTGATCCCTCCTTGCAACATGCCCAAAGTATCTCAGATAGAGCTTCAGAATCCTTGCTTCCAAGGCGCAATCTGGTTTCACCCTCTTCAGGACGAACTTGTTTATTCTCCTAGCCATCCATGGTATGCTCAATATTATTCTCCAGCACCCAGCTCAAAGGCATCAATTTCTACTTCTATCATCCATAGTCAATGTCCAGCTTTCTGATGCATAGCACGTAATTGTGAAGACCAACTTAGTTTCTAGGCTGACATTGTTGCTCTTCAGTACTCTGGAGAGGTCCCAGACAACAGACTTTTCCAAAGCAATTAATCTTGATTTCCTAACTGCTGGTACCAAGAATGGTCATTGTGGAGCCAAGTAAGCTGAAGCTATTAACAATCTCAATCTCTTCAAAGAGCACTGTTGTTGTCAGCACTGTTGTTGTCTTGTTGTGCGGTCAAGTTGCCTGCAATCCATCGCGATCCTGTGTACCTCTGAACCCTGCTCTGTCCTGAGCCAGTCTTTCTGCAAAGTTTCTATTTGTTGCTCACTGGGTCGCTATGAAGTAGGTCCTATGAAGTAGTAGTGAATTCAAAGGCACCTAACAACAACAAAGGATAATCTGGTAGGGAACCATGGAGAGAGGGCAGTGATACTACAATGACTGGTGACAGCAACACTAGTAAATGCCACCTAATGGATGTCTGCTGTGTGCCATCGAGTAGGAAGGCAGTTAATCATAAGGGAGGGGATTGCCCATCGTTCCGCAGAGCAGCTGGTAGATTCAGCCTTTGGGATTGCAGCGCAGCTTATCATTGGCCACCAGAGCTCCCTTAAGGATTGTCTTAAGGAATTGTTGTTACAAACCATAAACCGACCCTCCGGCGGGTTTTCAGAGGTAGTTAATCACTTGGGAGGAGACTGACCATTTTTCTCGGTGGAGCACCGGGTGGCCTTGAATCCCTTACCTTCGGGATCACAGCGCAGCTTCTTGCTACTTGGCGTTCAAAGCTCCCTTAAGGAATGTTTACGGTATTACTATTCCAAATGACCAGCAGCCTCAGCATCATCTGTGAGCTTGTTAGAAATGAAAAATCTCAAGCCTCTCTAGATACACCAGTTCAAGACGGAATTAACAGGCATCCTAGATGATTTCTAGGTTTGTGGTTTGTAACCTTGGCTAAATGTTGGAATCACCTCGGGAACTAAGAAATGTCGATGGCTGGGTCCCAGCACAGTGACACTGTTGAAATAGTGTGTCTGCAACCTGGGCATCAGGATTTTTTAGCCCGGGGAGAACACAATGGGCTGCAGCCCTTGAGAACCACCCGCAAAGAGAAAAGGGAAAGTGGGAGGTGGAGGAGGGGGTAGCCACTGGCCACTCCCTCCCAAGGCGGGGGCGTGCGCCTAGCTGCACGGGGGGCTGGAGGGCCGTGACAGGCGAGGACATGAGGGTGTGCACAGCTGGACAGACACGGGCAGCGGAAGGGGGTGGGGATTCACGCTCGGGAACCGGGTCTGTCCGGATGCCGGCAGGGGCGCGGCCCGTGACCTCGCAGGGCCACCACCTCTGCAGAGGAGCCAACTCCGCCGTGGGTGGCGCGGCGAGGCACGGTGGGCGCAGGCGCAGAAGCGCGGGGCGCGGGCAGGGCGGGCGGGGTGACGCAGAGGGAGGAGGCGGCCGGCGGAGGCCGGAGGCCGCGGGCGAGGGCGGAGCCAACAGCGGTGTGGCGGCCCCGCCCGCCCGCCCTGCGACAGCCGCCCACCAGCGCTGCCTTCCCCGCAGGTGCGGCGGGTCGGCAGGGCGGGCTGCAGCATTTCTTTGTCTGGCCCGGTTCTTCCCCACACCCGGGGCTGTCAGCGCTGAGTCACCGCTAGGGAGCTGGGTGTGTGTGGCCAGACCAACAGGCCTGGAAGCATGAACGTAGAGGGGACAAAAGCCAGAGACAAGGTGGCTTCAATATAGCCCCGTAAGGAGGAGTGGAGGTGGTCCACCCACGCCGTGTACAAATCCTTAACAAAGGCCACTCCCCAGCACGCACGGAGACTGGAGAGCAAACCAGCCCCCGCTCTTCCCGGAGATGCCACTTCCAAAAGGATCATGCCACTTAGGTGCCCAACCCAGAGGCTTGTGGGCAAGCTTGTCAGAGGAACCAAAGAGAAAGAAAGCAAGCGTAAAGGTAGCTTTATTAAGGGGGCTCCCAGGTGAGATTCCTTGGTCTAGAGCGAGAGACCAAAGGAAGCTGTACCCAAAGCAGGGTCTTCAGGGAGGGAAGGGAGGGACATTCCATTGTGGTTCAGCCAGGTGGGCGAGGCCCTTCACTCCTTCTGTTGACAAGTCATATTCTTTGAGTTCTTTATTCTCCCCCTTGACCTTGGTCTGAACCTAACAGCTTGGATCCCCCAAAACTGCATGTTCCCAGACCTGCCCGAGGTACGTGATGCAGGGCTTATGATCATAGGAATGAGTTGTCAGTTTTCCAGAGCTGTTTCCAAGAGGATTGAATAGAACTGGGTAAAGGTTTGGAATCAAGCAGTGCAGTGTTTTGGGCTTATAAAACCTAAGGTAGAATTGACGTGAAGGGTCGCATGTGTAACTGGTAGTGTGTAAATTTGCCTGAACATGGTGGTAACCAACTATACCTTCCACTGATGATGGTGCAAATAGTTAATGCGGTGTGGTTGTAATATGCGGTGGAGTCAGAACCAATTTGTAGCTGATCCCCCAATGGGTTTTTTTTTAAATTGATTATAATGAAAGTTTACAGAGACTTTGGATTTTCATTCATTCATTGTTGCACTTTTCTCCCTACCCACCCTCCCCCTCATTTGCTTTTCTTTTTGAAAAGTAAAAGAAAAAATTCTCTCATTGTTATTCAATCCCTCTCCCCAAGTCTGCTCCACTATGCTACCTTTCTTCTGGACTCCTGTCATAACAATAATATCTATTCATGTCAGTCCTCTTTTATAACAGTGGCATTATGCCATATTTGTCCTTTTGTGACTGAGATATTTCACTCAGCATAATGTCCTCCAGGGTCACCCATTTTGAATAATATTGCATGAGTTCCTTGTTTTTCAATGCTGCATAGTATTCCATTGTGTGAACATACCACAGCTACTCTATTCATTCATTTGTTTATGGGCACTTGGGTTGTTTCCAACTCTTTGTTATTGTGAACAAAGCTGAAATAAACATAGGTGGGCCTGTATCTGTTTGGGTGGCAATTATGGTTTCTTTGGGGTATATTCCCAGTAGTGGAATTGCTGGGCCAATGGGTTTTGTTGTTGTATGCTGTGAGTTGGAATCAACCCATAGCTGATCCTCCAGCGGGTTTTCAGAGGCCAAAAAGCACACAGGAAGATATTGCCCACCCCTTTCTCCTCTGAGCAGTTGATGGATTTGAGCTGCACACCTTTGGGATTGCAGCGCAGCCTCTTACCACCAGGCTGCCAACACTCCCTCCATTGGGTTTTAAGAGGCAGTTAATCGCATGAGAGGTACTTGACCATATTTCTCCTGCGGAGCAGCCGGTGGGTTTGTTTGAACCATATAGCTTTGCATTGACAGTGCCATTCCTTACCACTAAACCACAAGAGCTCCCTAGTTGGAGGTTCGCATCTATCCAGAATTGCCTCTGAAGAAAGACGTGGTGATTTACTTCTGCAAATAGGGCTCAGAAAAACTGGAGTACAGTTCTATTCTGACACATGGGTCAGAATTCACTGGTCAATAATTGGCTTTGTACTGGCTGAATAAATGCTAAGTTTAAGAATCATTGATCAGAGGAGGAATCCAGCCCGGCTCTCCTGACCCCTAAGACAGAATTACTCCATAAAATAATTCCACAGAAGCCCATTCTGTGTGCTTTTCTGGGGTTGAACACATTCTGAACTAAGCAACTAGGATGCTGGGACTTTTCACACCTTCTGATGACATCAGGATATTGTTATAGAGTGGTATGGCCATCTGAGTGTCTTATAACTTAAGCTTATTATCTACTAATGATAATCTACTAATGATAAACAACCAGTAGAGTCTATTATACAGATGTCAACACTAATGGAATTTTTATATAATCTCTAGCTTAAAGGCTGCTAGTCTATCAAAAGGGGGGGGGAATCACCCAAAATAAGGTTTAGGAATGAATTTATCTCATCCTTGGCAAATGTCAGCTTACACTAACAACTTTTCAAATTTAAAAAAAAAGGGAATAAATTACATTTTCAAACAGTAGTGTGGATACTGGTGTTTGTAAGGACCATGTGCTACATTCAATTCTCAGTTTTTCCACCTACTTGCTGTATGATCCTGAGCAAAGCTCTATTCTCTGAATTTCTGTTTCTTTATCTGACAAACACAATCAGAAATATTTCTTTTACTCATGCTATATGCCTTCGAGTTGTGCTGGAGAAGAACATACATACACATGGACTGACAAGAAAACAAATACGTCTGTCTTGGACAGGGTGAAGCCAAATTTCTCCTTGGAGGCTAGGATTTTGAAATTCTGTCTCATTTTGGGCACATGCCCAGGAGGAACCAGTCTTTGGAGAAGGACATCATGCTCAGAATGGTGGAGGGACAGTGCAGGAGAGGAAGACCCCAGAATGAGATGGATTGATACAGTAATTGGGGCAATGAGGATGGAAGAGTAAGAGTCAGTGAGACTGGCTCAGGATAGGGTGGGGTTCTGAGCTATTGTAAGTAGGGATGCAATGAGTTTCAGGCAACTGGATGGTACATAACAACAACAGCTTCAGCAATGGGTTCTCAGAGATGGAGAAGACGACACAGGATAGGGCAAGTTTTAGGTTGGCTATTCACAGAGTCACTATAAGTCATACTCGATTTAAGGGCAACTAAAACAACAACAACAACACATGCCTGATATTATATGAAGAGATTTACATGCCTCATCTTGCAGAATGCCCATTTTATAAATGAGAAATTGAGTCTCTGGGAGAGGAAGTACTATCATGGTACACTATCTCAAGCCTGGTCGGCCTCCTCCTATCTGGGTAGCTTTCAGATACCTTTGTTGTAGGTGCCATTAAATGAACTCTGATTCATTGCAACCCTATCAACAACAGCACAAAACCCTGCCCATTGGGCACCATCCTCCTAATCTCTCTGCTCAAGGCTGTTGTTGTAGTCACTGTGAAGCTATCTCATTGACTTGTTCCTTTCTTTCATTGACCTACCCTCTACTTTTCCAAGCATGTTGTCCTTCTCCAAGGATTAGCCTTTCCTGATAACGTGTCCAAAGTATGTGAGACAAAGTCTCGCCACCCTTGCCTCTAAGGAGCACCATGGCTGCACTTCCTCCACTTCTGATGTGTTCGTTCTTCTTTTTTGTTTTCTTTTTCAAAGACTGTTTAAGTCTATGTAAGGGCTTGTCTCACTGAGAAGAGAAAACTGGAATAAGTTAGGCTTCTTTGCATTGTTGTTGTTAGGTGCCGTTGAGTTGTAGATGACTCATAGCGACCCTATGAATGAAAGGCCTGAGCACTGTGCACACATAGAGTTTCCGGAAGCAAGCCATTTCGGAAGTGGATGCTGCCCCTGCTATTGTTGTTGTTGTTATGTGCCCTCGAGTCGCTTGCGACTCATAGCGACCCTATGTACAACAGCCCTAAACTCTGCTCTGTCCTGTGCCAATTGCACCGTCTCCGACACTCCCATCCTGATTATCCCAGTCACTCAATCAATCCACCTCATAGAGGGCCTTCCCCTCCTACGCCATCCCTCCACCCTCCCAAGCATGATGTCCTTCTCCAAGGACCGGTCTCTCCTCACAACATGTCCAAAGTATGTTAAATGGAGCCTCAGAATCTTTGCCTCCAAGGAGCGACCCGGTTTAACCCTTTCCAGGACGAATCTGTTTGTTTTTCTAGCAGTCCATGGTATTCTCAACACTCTTCTCCAGCACCACAGCTCAAAGACATCAATTCTCCTTCTATTCTCTTTGGTTATTGTCCAACTCTCTGATGCATAACAAGTGATTGCGAAGACCATGGCCTGTATCAAACGCACCTTGGTCTCCAGAGAGAAACCATTGCTCTTCAGTACTTTGGAGAGGTCCCTAACAGCAGACTTTCCCATGGCAATGCGCCTTTTAATTTCCTGGCTACTGGTGCCAAGAGTGTTGACAGTGGAGCCAAGCAAACTAAAGCTGTGTACAATCTCAATCTCTTCACCATCCATCCTGATGCTGCCAATTGGTCCAGTGGTGAGAATCTTTGTCTTCTTGGCATTGAGCCTCAATCCATATTGTAGGCTGCAGTCCTTGACCCTCTGCAGCAGGTGCTTCAGGTCCTCTTCAGTTTCAGCCAGCAGGGTTGTGTCATCTGCATAACGCTGCCTGGATGCTGCCCTGGATGTGCTCACCAAGTTGTGCCAAGAAATCTGGAGAACAACCGCTTGGCCAACTGACTGGAAGAGATCTGTATTTGTTCCTATCCCAAAGAAAGGTGACCCAACAGAGTGTGGAAACTATAGAACAATCTCACTGATTTCACACACAAGTAAGATTTTACTGAAGATTATCCAAAAACGACTGGAACAGCACATCAGCAGAGAACTACCAGAAGTCCAGGCTGGGTTTAGAAGGGGTCGTGGTACTAGGGATATTGTAGCTGATGTTAGATGGATCTTAGCTGAAAGGAGAGAATACCAGAGGAATGTCTATCTGAGTTTCATTGACTATGCAAAGGCATTTGACTGTGTGGATCATAACAAACTGTGGCTGACTCTGAGAAGAATGGGAATCCCAGAACACTTGATCATGCTAATGCGAAACCTATACTTGGACCAGGAGGCATCGTCAGAACAGAGCAAGGGAACACTGCATGGTTCAAAATTGGGAAGGGGGACGCCAGGGATGCATCCTATCTCCATACCTTTTCAACCTATATGCAGAACAGATTATCCGGGAGGCTGGGCTCTATGAGGAGAAATGTGGGGTCAAGATTGGTGGACGATTTATCAACAATCTGCATTATGTGGATGACACAACCCTGCTGGCTCCTGCTATAGCAAGCGCAGATTGTGTGTTTGTTCTTTAGGCAGCCCATGGTATATTCAGTCGTCTTCGCCAACATCACAATTCAAAGTCATCAGTTCTGCTTTGGTCTTCTTATTCATTTTCTAACTTTCCCACGTAAATGAAGCAATTGAATATATCGTGGCTTGGGGCAGATGCACCTTAGCCTTTCAACTGACATGTCTAACCTTTAGCACTTTAAAGAGGTCCTTGACAACAGATTTGCCCAATTCAATAGGCTGATTTCTTGCCATCTGCTTCCATGGATGTTGACTATAGATCCAAGAAAAGAAAATCCTTGATAATGTTAATCATCTGTTCATTTATCATGATTATCCATGCTCATTTTCTTGTAGGTGTCATGATTGCTAATATTTTTTGAGCAGTTATTAAGTGATTTGGTGCTGGAGAAGAGTATTGAATGTACCATGGACTGCCAAGAAAACAAACAGATTCATCCTAGAGAGGGTTAAACCACACAACTCCTTGGAGGCAAGGATTCTGGGGCTTCGTCTGACATACTTTGAACATGTTGTAGGTAGAGACAGGTCCTTGGAGAGGGACATCATGCTTGGGAGGGTGGAGGGACAGTGCAGGAGGGGAAGGACTTCTATGAGGTGGATTGATTCAGTGGCTGGGGTAATCGGGATGGGTGTGTCAGAGGCAATGTGATTGGCACAGGATAGAGCAGGGTTTAGGGCTGTTGTACATCTCATAGGGTCGCTATGGGTCACAAACGACTTGATGGCACATAACAACAACAACAATATTAAGTGATCCAGTGACTGGGGTAATGAGGGTAGGTGTGACAGAGACAATAAGGTTGGCACAGAATAGAGCAGTTTTCAGGTCTGTTGTATATAGGGTCACTATGAGTCGCAAGTGACTCTATGGAACATAACAACAACAACAACAAGAACATTAAGAGCCATGATGTCATCTACAATTAATTCACTGATTTCTTCTTACTACCCGAGTAGTAAGGTGCATGTTTCAAATCTACGAGATGCTCTGTGAGAGAAACATGGTCATCCTTCTCCTATGTGGTTTACTGCTTCTGAAAACCTACTGGTTAAAACAACTATGCGATATCCTCTCAGCCCAGTAGCAATAGCAAAATTCAACAAAAGAGCAAACAACAAATGCTGGCGAGGATGTGGAAAGACGGGAACACTTATTCACTGTTGAAGAGAGCGTAAAATGGTGCAACCACTATGGAAGGCAGTGTGGCGCTTTCTCAGAAAGTTGGAAATAGAATTTTACCATTTGACCCAGCAATTCCACTACTGGGAATATGCCCTAAAGAAACCAGAACTGCCACCCAAGCCGATATATGCAAACCCATGGTTTTTGCTGCATTGTTCACAATAGCAAAGAGATGGAAACAAACCAAGTGCCCATCAACAAACAAATGGCTAGAAAAGCTGTGGTATATTCATTCATACAATAGAACACTATGAAGCACTGAAAAACAAGGAACTCATGAAATATTATACAAAATGGGTGACCCTGAAGGACAATATGCTGAGTGAAATATCTCAGTCACAAAAGGACAAATACTGCATAATGCCACAGATATAAAACAGGAATGACAAGGAGGTTGGGGGAAAACTAAGAAAAGAGGGGATAAATAATGTGTACTGCATTAAAACAGATGAGGGAAAGAACTGCTTAAAAGAAACATAAGATTAGGTATTATTTGCATGACAACAGTCCAGAATAAGAGCTGCATAGTAAAGTGAACTCGGTGTGGGGGGATTGTACAACAATGAAAACGTTTTGATGTGAACTCTGACTGCTTCTCAGCCCATAACTCAGCCTCTATCTCTTGCTTCCTAAATTAGCTTCCAAGGACAGATGGATGAGTACTGTCCGCAGCACCCAGTTAACTGGACAGATGCATGTGGCATGACAGACTCATGGACACTTCTAACATAGTATCTCCTCTTTGCTGGACTCTCTGTGCCCAGCCTTGGTCTGTGTCCTGAGTGTCTCCTGCCTGGGAGGTTGCTTATTGTAGATTTGTTGACTTCCAGGTCTTCACTGGTGAGCCCTCTGCCCGTTTCCATCATCCATCTGGCCACTGAGTAGTGCTGCTAACACAAGGCAGAACTGCTCTGAGTTTCACGTCCCCTGGAGGGGAGGTGAATAAACAGGAAAATGCCCCCAAATTGCCTAGCAGAAAGAGGAAGAGGAAGGGAGGTAACCAGTACATGTCAAGAGCCTGATGGGCACCAATTATTTTACTGTATATACCACCAAGCCTTCACAATATCTCCATGGAAACAAGCCAGGAGAGCAACTTACTCAGATCACCCACCTGGAAAGGGCCAGAGGCGGGCACGAGGAAAGGTCTCAACAACTTATTGCCTTTGAGTTGGAACTGACTCATAGTGGACCCTCTAGTGACTTTTCAGAGGCTGTAAATTGCACAGGAGGAGACTGTCCATCTTTCTCCCATAGAGCAGCTGGTGTATTCAAAGCACAAGCTGGCAGCATGACTCCTTACCCATTAGTGACCAGGGGGCCTGCTGGGGAGCTCTGGGATGACCCAAACATAGTCATTCTCCCCAATGAAAAAGGGAAATCCAAGGACATAGACAATCCACATGCAGGCTAGTAGTATCTGGACTATCCTAATACTGGGACGGCCAAAAGAACAAACATGCCTTGGAAAAGGTAAAAAGGAGATATTTTGGGGATATTGTTAGGGGAGACTAGTCCTTGGAAAAGGACATCATGCCAGGGAAAGTGGAGGGTCAGTGAAAGAGGAGAAGACCCTTAATCAGATTGATTGACAAAGTGACTGTTAATAGTGGACCTGAGTGGTTGAGAGTTGCTCAGGATGGAACAAGACAGGGCAAGGTTCATAGGTTCACTATGAGTCATAGTTGATGATGGCACTTAACAATTGTTTTGTAGGATTAAACACAGCAGATTGTGAAGATGGCACAGAATTGGGGAAATTTTGATCTATACATTGTAGTTATGTACTGTCGAGTCAGAACTGGCCCATAGCTGACCCCCTGGCAGGTTTTCAGAGGCATTTAATCACATGGGGGAGCATGCCCATTCTTCTCCTGTGGAGCAGCTGATGGATTTGAACCCTGTACCTTGAGATCGCAGTGCAGCTTCCTACCAGTAGGCTACTAGAGCTCCCTATCTATTCTACAAAGTGTCACTAAAAGTTGAAGTTGACTTTACAAAACCTAATGCCCTCCTCTGGACACACATTGGGCTGTGAGCTGAGGGGTGCTTCCCAGGTCCCTCCCCCAGGGCTCCCAGCTGCACAAAACTTCAGTCCTTGACCTTCTGCAGCAAGTACTTCAAGTCTGCCTCAGTTTTTACAGCAGGGTTGTGTCATCTGCATAACGCAGATTGTTGATGAGTCTGCCTCCAATCCTGATGCCACATTTGTCCTCATAGAGCCCAGCCTCCCAGATAATCTGTTCTGCATTTAGATTGAAAAGGTAAGGAGATAGGACACATCCCTGGCATACACACTTCCCAATTTGAATGATGCAGTGTTTCTTTGCTCTGTTCTGATGACTGCTCCCTGGTCCAAGTATAGATTTCACATAAGCATGATCACGGGACCAATTGGCAGCATCATGATGGGAAAGATTGAGATTGTTAACAGCTTTAGTTTGCTTGGATCCACAATCAAAACTTGATTCCAGCAGGCAGAAAATTAAAAGGCGAATTGTATTGGAAAAGTCTGATGTCAGAAACGTCTCTAAAGTACTGAAAAGCAATGATGTCAGTCTGGAGATTAAGGTGTGCCTGATCCAGGCCTTGGTTTTTGCAATTACTTGCTATGCATTAAAAAGCTGGGCAATTACTAGGGATGATAGGAGAATTGATGCCTTTGAGCTGTGGTGCTGGAGAAGAGTATTGAATAAACCATGTACTGCTAGGAAAACAAACAGGTTCATCCTAAAGAGGATGAAACCAGGCTGCTTCTTGGAGGCAAAGATTCTGAAGTGTCATCTGACATACTTTGGACATGTTGCAAGGAGGGACCAGTCCTTGGAGAGGGACGTCATGCTTGGGAGGGTGGAGGGACAGTGCAAGAGAGGAGACCCTTGATGAGATCGATTGATTCAGTGACTTCAGTAATGGGGATAGGTGTGTCAGAGACAACAAGATTGGCACAGGACAGAGCAGTGTTTAGGGCTGTTGTACATAGGGTTACTATGAGTCGCAGGTGACTTTATAGCACATAACAACAACAACAACAACAACAGGAAGCTCTGCTGGACTAGTGGTAAGAATCCGCACTGCATGACACATCCACACAATGGAATAATACACAGCATAGAAAAACAATGAAATAGTAAACCATTACACAACATGGGGGAGCCTTGAGGACATTATATTGAGTGAAATATCTTAGCAACAAAAGGACAAATACTGCATAACACCACTGTTACAAAATAAGACAGACATAGGGAGAGCTGGGGAGGGAATGAGGAAAGATTTGATAGATAATGAACACTGCATTAGAACAGATGAGGGGAAGAACTATCTGAAAGAAATATATGATTATGCATTATATGTATGAGAACAATCTGGAACAAAGGGTGCATTGCAGGGTGGCTGGGGGAAGGGGAAGAAAGAGAGGGATAAAATGTGAGACAATGAATAAATAATAATTTAAAAAAGGAATCTGCACTACAGTCTTGAAGGCATGCATTTGAATCCACTTCATGATGCTCCATGGAAGAAGGGTGGACATTCTCCTTTCATAAGTGTCTCTGTAAACCTGTTGGAGGGTCAGCTGTGGATCAGTTCCAATTCAACATTGCACAATAACAACAGGGTTCCAAGGGGGGGGGCTTCTCCACTCCATTGTGCAGGCGAGGTTTAAGGCTTGGAGAGCTAGGCCCCAGGCTTCACTCTTCTCACTTCCCCCAGCTCAATGCTGCACACCTCCAACCCAGAGCCCAGGTGCCAGCTCCCTCTCTGGGGCCCGGTGAGCCAGTGCGGTGGGGTGGAGTCTTTGCAGCAGCAGGCTGGCATTACCTAATTGCTGGCCGGCTTGCTTTGCCACCTCATTTTTCCAAGCTGTCTGAACTAGACAAATGAGACTTCAGTCTTGCTCTGCTCGTGTTCCAGCAAAAGGAAGAGATCACAGGCTCTTGCCTCAATGGAGCAGCAGCCAGGATCCAAAGGCACAAAGCGACAGGCAGCGGGTGTCTTTCGCAGGCTGACAAAGCTCGAGCCAGTGCCCTACTTAACGGCGGCAGTTTCTTTCATTGGGCACTGCTTTCTGATGCAGGGTGCCTGGGATCAGCACTCAGGGCGCCCTGGGGACTTGATCTTCATCAGCCAGGCTCCCTTGGGAGATGAGCCCTGATTAGAGCTCAGCCCTGGCTTCCTAAAAGCCTCTCCTACCTTGGCCAAGCTGATGAGTCTGAATTCAGGAAAGAAGAAAATAAGAGGAGTATACACCACTGAGAGGCCTCAGAAAGCCCTTCCTGCCTGGGGTTTGGGAACCTGTCCCAAGGGCAAGCTGGGCAGGCAGGCCCACAAAATAGCAGCTTTGGCCCCTGGGGCTCCAGCCTGGAAGAGAAGTCCTTGGGGAGGCTGTTCCAATCTTCCTTGTTCTGACCCAGGGGATGGGTGGATTGTCTATGCACTGTCGAATGGACTGTGACTCATTACAACCCTATAAACAACAGCTCTGAACGTTGTCCTATCCTGAGTCAACCTCACCCTCTTCCACACACTTGACCCCCTTGCTATAGTCACTGTGTCAATCCATCTCAGCTCTCATTCCCTCATTGGACTTGTGAGCCACTCCTTGGACTTGACCTCTGCTGACACATTTATAGGACACCGAGCACTGTTCTCAGTGTTGTAGGCACATGATGAACCCATTTAATCTTTAACTCAGCCCCACCCTGCTTTTTTACCAGTTGCTGGGATGGTCGACTCTAACTCATTGAAACCCCTAATGTCTCAGAGTAGAAGGGTGCCTGGTAGATTGCCAGACCTTTCTTCTGAGGCACCCCAAGGTGGACTCAAACCTCCAGCCTTTGGATTAGCAGCTGGCAGTAACCATTTGCCCTACCCAGGGACTTGCACCTTGACCGCAGAAGGTGTTCTCATTTTTTGGGTGGGGAGACAGACACATGGTGACAAATACACAAAGCCGATAAATCAGAGTTTAAATCCAGAGTCCAAGTTCTTAACTCTTAATAAGTATTGTGTGAATGGAGATAGGATGGGAGGAGGGAATGAAGGCAGGAAAATAGAAAAGGGTAGGAGAGAGAAAGGCAGAAAGGGAGGCACCACTAATGGCTCACAGAAGAAGTGGCATGATGGCCTCCACTCAATGATTATGTCCATTAGCAGCTTCAGCGTCTGCCAACCTGCTACTTAGATAGATCCCTTCCGGTGTGGAAGGATGTGTTATTGTCTTTAAAAACGCCCTCAGAAATTGGGGTGATGGTAATTACTGACCGGGCTGCAGCATAGCTGATCCTTCAGCTCAGGGAAAAGGTGAACTTGATGTGTGAGGAGAGGGAGATGGAATTGGCTGTTTCTGCCAAGAACATAGCTAATTATACCATCGTCGGTATGGGATGGGCAGAGACACAGGCTCCTGATGCTCTGACATGGGCCACCTACAGACAGTGCGGCCTGGGGCCAGATGCCTGGTCATCCAGAGCCCTGTTTTCCCCATCCGTCGTGGCAGGGGGGATATTCAGCCCTCCGTCCTGGTTTGTGATTAAGTAAGCTATGACAGTAACGTCCCTGACATGGACTAGGTGCCCAGCCAATGGTAGCTGCTATTGCTGCTATTCTCATTATACCCAGAACATAGAAATGGGTAGCTATTACTAAAACGAGGTGCTATGGTGACTTGCTTAGTGGTAAGGAACTCTGTTGCCACCCAAAGACACATGGTTCGAATCCACCAGCTTCTCTGCAGAAGAAAGATGGGCAGTCTCCTCCTCTGTCATTTACTGCCTCTGAGAACCTGCCGGAGGGTCAGCTATGAGTCTATTCAGACTCAATGGAACCCAACAACTTCACCTAAATTACCAAGGGGATCTTTTCAGAAGGAGCCTTGATGATGCAGTGGTTAAGGAATTTGGCTGCTATCCCAAAGGTCAGAAGTTCCAATCTGCCAGCTGCTACGTGGGAGAACAGTGAGGCCATCTGTTCCCATAACGATTGCCAGCCTTGGAAACCCTATGGGTAGTTGTATTCTGTCCCCAGAATTGACTCGATGGTAGTGGGCTTTGTGTTTTGTTCCTTGTTAAATGGATTCTTCAATAGATAAGTCTGTCTCTGTACCCCTACCTGACTTCAGACATGATCCATCTCCCCACGGAACCCTTTTATTCTTGTCCCCAGTGTCTCCCTTGGTTGTTCTCAAGCACCCCTCACCCACCTTGTCTGGACTGGCCTTTCACTCTGTCACCTGCATTGTGCCAGGTGCTCGGGACCAAATGTGTGACAGCCAGGTAGAAGCTCCTTTCAGACCCACATCGTCCCCAAGCTCTCCATCCTTTTCTAGTCTAACTCCTAGCCAAGTTGAATCTTCAGCTTCTCTTCATTTTCCACCCCCTTTTCTCACTTTTCACTCCCTTCCCATTACACGGCTCTCTCAGCATTAGTTAGACTCTAGTTAAATTATGCAGCAGGAAGTAATGAAGACATCTTCTCCCAAGTGCTAATGCGCAGGTCAAGGGCACAGGCTAAGGAAGAATCCTGGCCCTTGGGAGGGAGGAAGGGTGGAAACATCAAGAGGATTCCTCACATAGACAGAGACAAGTGAAAATGTACAAGCTTGCTGTGTGTCCTGGGATAATTCTATTTGCCCACCTGTCAAAGCAGCAGAGAAATCCATAGTCCTGAGCTCATAGAAAGTGGAAGAGAGAGGTGGAGGCAATGGATACTTAATGAAGAGAACAGTAAAAATCTCAATAACCCGCAACAATGAATGAATGGAAATCCAAAGTCTCTGTAAATTGTCATTGAAATGAATAATAAGTTAAAAAAAATCTCAATAACTCATCATGCTTCCAAGAAATAATAGCAACCAACATGTAGGAAGGATTCCATTTATAGTAACCCTCATTCATAAACTATCATTCGGACTCTGAAACCACCCCATAAGGTAGGGAGAGTTGTTATATACTATGGAGTTGACAGTGACTCACAGCTGACCCTCCCATGGGTTTTCTGAGGCAGTTAATTGCATGAAAGGAGATTGCCTATCTTTCCCTGGAGCAGCTAGTAGATTTGAACCATATTCCTTTGGGTTGGCAGCTCAACTCCTTATTACTAAGCCATCAGACAGAGAAAATAGCCTGGCTAACATTATGATAGAGGGAGAAAGGGTTGAAGCTGTCAATGATTTCATTTTGCTTGGATCAATAATCAGCCGTCAGGAAGTCAAGAGACCTTGTATTGGGCAAGTCTGCTGTCAGGGACCTCTTCAAAATGCTGAAGAATAATAACATTAGTCTGAAGGCCAAGGTGCATCTGATTCAGGCCATAGTCTTCTCAATCACGTGCTGTATATCAGAGAGCTGGACAATGAATAAGGATGACCAAAGAAGAATTGATGCTTTGAGTTGCTGTATTGGAGAAGATTACTGAATATCCGTTGTTGTTGTTGTTGTTGTTGTTGTTGTTATGTGCTGTCGAATAGCCTGTGACTCTTAGCGACCCTATGTAAAACAGCCCTAAACTCTGCTCTAACCTGTGCCGATCTTATTGTCTCTGACACACCTACCCCCACTACCCCAGTCACTGAATCAATCCATCTCATCAAGGGTCCTCCTCTCCTGCACTATTCTTCCACCCTCCCAAGCATGATGTCCCTCTCCAAGGACTGGTTCCTCCTTGCAACATGTCCAAAGTATGTTAGATGAAGCTTCAGAATCTTTGCCTCCAAGGAGCAGCCTGGTTTCATCCTCTTCAGGACAAACCTGTTTGTTTTCTAAGCAGTCCATGGTGTATTCAATACTCTTTTCCAGCACCACAGCTCAAAGACATCAATTCCCCTTCCATCATCCCTAGTCATTGTCCAGCTCTCTGATGCATAGCAAGTGATTGCAAAGACCATGTCCTGTATCAGGTGCACCTTAGTCTCCAGACTGACATCATTACTCTTCAGTACTTTGGAGAGGTCTCTGAAAGCAGACTTTCCCAACATAATACATCTTTTAATTTGCTGGCCCAGTGATGAGAATATTTGTTTTCCTGATATTGATCCTCAATCCATATTGAAGGCTGCAGTCCTTAACCTTCTGCAGCAAATGCTTCAAGTCCTCCTCAGTTTCAGCAAACAAGGTTGTGTCATCTGCATAACGCAGATTGTTGATGAACCTTCCTCCAATCCTGATGCCACATTGCGCCTCTTAGAGTCCAGCATTCATGATAATCTGTTCTGCATATAGGTGAAAAGGTATGGAGATAGGATGCGTCCCTGGGGTACCCCCAAACAGATATGTCCTGGAAAAACAGCAGCCAGAGTGCTCCTTGGAGGTAAAGATAGTAAAGTTTCATCTTTTGTATTTTGGACATGTGACTGTTCCTTGGAAAAAGATATCATGCTTGGAAAGATAGAGTCAGCAAAGGAGAGGAAGACCCCCAAAGAGATGGATTGACATGAAGACTTCAGCAATGGGCTCTGGTGTGTCCGAGATGATGAGGATGGCCTCAAATAGGACAGGGTTCAGGTGAGTTGTTCATAGGGTCACTATGAGTAGTTGTACTGGCCTAGACGGCATCGAACAACAATAACAACAAAAATCTCATTTCACAAATAGAAGGCTGAGGTCTTGAGAGTTTAAATGACTTTCCTAGGACCTAGGTGATAGGGCTGAGTTCTTACACCATTTTCACATCACTCTCATCACCTTTGTCCTCTTCTCATTTTCCACACATGAACACCACATCAGACAGAGAAAATAGCCTGGCTAACATTATGATAGAGGGAGAAAGGGTTGAAGCTGTCAATGATTTCATTTTGCTTAGATCAATAATCAGCCGTCAGGAAGTCAAGAGACCTTGTATTGGGCAAGTCTGCTGTCAGGGACCTCTTCAAAATGCTGAAGAATAATGACATTAGTTTGAAGACCAAGGTGCATCTGATTCAGGCCATAGTCTTCTCAATCACCTGCTATATATAAGCCAAGCATAAGGCCTCGGGATCCACCTTCTCACCTGCCCTGGATAGTGAGTGTTTCAGAGAAAATCATCCAGCCCATGAGATCACCCAGTCATCAGTCTCAGCCGGGTCCTCAGCATATTTCACAAATCCCACTCCCATGTTTAACCCGTTATTTCTTCATTCTCCCCGACAGCATGTCCAGATAGTTCCTCTCTCCTCTGCTCTCCCCTCACACCCAGAAATGATGTTACCATCTATCAAACCAGGCAATCATGGTCCTTATGCAGAAATTACATGAAGGTCCAGCCCTCACACTTACCAACATGTCTGCCCTATCCTCTTCTTGTTTTCTCTTCAGACCCAGGGCTGCAGGTGTTGTTCACACTGCTCAAGGCCTCCTCTCCTCCAACCTGGTCCTTGAACTTATTCCCATTTTCCTTTCCAAGATTACCCTCCAAGGCTATGATTCTCAGTGGTTTGCCAGCACTAGACTGGGAACTAGTACATGAAGTAACATAATGTAATCACATTGCATATTGTATCTGATGTGATTAGTCAATCAACTGAAAGAGGTGTTTTCTGGGAATGTGGTCTGCCTCCAATATACAAATAGATGTTCTGGAAAAGAACTCCCTTTCTCTCTCAGGCTTGTACTCTCCTCACTGCCCAACCTCTGGTTCATGGGACTTCAGTCAGCCACCTACTCTGCAGGTTATGGATTTGCCAGCCTCTGCAATCAGTAAGACAGGAGAGGTCAGTGTTAGCCATAATTTGTTGTGATCCAACAGTCAAATGCCTTTGCATAGTCTATAAAACACAAGTAAACATGTTTCTGATGTTCTGTGCTTTCAGTCAAGACCCATTTGACATCAGCAATGATATCCTTTGTCCCACAGTCTCTTTGGAATCTAGCTTGAATTTCTGGCAGTTTCCTGTCAAATGTACTGTATCAATTGTTTCAAAATAATCTTCAGCAAGATTTTACTTGCACATGATGTTAATGATTGTTCAGCAATTTCTTCATGCTGTTGGATCACCTTTTTAAAAAATGAGAACAAATACAGATCTCTTCCAGTCAGTCAGGGAGCTGTCGTACACATATCTTGGCAGAGGCTAATGAGCACATCCAGGGAAGCATCTGTTTGTTGAAATACCTCAATTGGTATACCATCAATTCCTTGAGGCTTATTTTTAGCAATGCTTATTTTTAGCTTAAACTTCTTGCTTCAGAATCATTGGTTCTTGATCATATGTGGCTTCCTGAAACAGTCCCCTGCCTACCAATTATTTTTGATAGTGTTCAGTCTATCCATTTTCTTTCGATCCTTCCTACATCATTTAATATTTTGCTTGAAGAATCCTTCAATGCACATCCATGTTTATTGCAGCTTTGTTCACAATAGCAAGGAGTTGGAAACAACCTAAGTGCCCATCAACAAAGGAATGGATCGAGAAGCTGTGGTATATTCACACAATGGAATACGACACTGCATTGAAAAACAAACAAGGAACTCATGCAATATTATTCAAAATGGGTGACCCTGGAGGACATTATGCTGAGTGAAGTATCTCAGTCACAAAAGGACAAATACTGCATGGTGCCACTGTTGTAAAACAGTACTGACATCAGGGTTGGGGGAGACTGAGAAAGATGGGTTCAATAATGTACACTGCATGGAAACAGATGAGGGAGAAAACTGTTTAAAAGGGATATGTGATTAGGTATTTTTGTCATGACAGGTGTCTAGAGCAAAGACTACATGGTGGAGTGGACCTGGAGGAGGGTTTGTAAAACAATGAAAGAATTTTTGTTTTACAAGAGGGTAGTGTATTGGTGGGGGAGGGCTGGGAGGGGAGAAAAGTGCAACAATGAATGAATTGAAATCTAAAGTCTCTGTAAATTTTTACTGAAATTAATAATAAAGTTTTGAAAAGAATTGATTTTAAGCATTGAAGAAAAGCTACTACATGTCATCTAACAATGATAAAATGATAAAATGTGTAACTTATATTACAAAGAATTCCAAAAGTATTTTTGACTGGAAAAAGCTTAAGTAGAGTTGGTAGAAATAAAGGACTAATATGGGTTAACTAGAAAAAGAAAGACAAATAAAATAGTCATTTATTGTTTTGGAAGAATAAAGAAGGGAAAATGAGAAATTACAATGTTTTTAGGAATCTTTTAAGAAAGAATATAAAATAAAAATTAGAATTTGATAAATTTTTTTAAAAAAAGAATGCTTCAATATTACAACTCAAGACTTGAATTCGTTCCTCACTTCTTTCTGCGTGAGAAATGCCAAGCATGCACTTCCTTTTGTGTTTTCTAGCTCCAGTTCCTTACATATTTCATTATACTTTACTTTGTCCTCTGGAGTTGGCCTTTGAAATCTACTGTTCAGCTCTCTGACTTCAGCATTCCTTCCTCTTGTTTTGGCTTCTTTTTGTTCCATTGCAAGTTTCAGAGTCTCTTCCGATACCCATTTTTGTCTTTTCGGTCTTCCCTATCTTTGTAATGACTTTTTGTTTGCTTTTTTCATTATATTCTTGATGTCATCCCACAACTCATCTGGTCTCCAATCATTAGTATTCAGTTAGTCAAATCTGTTCTTGAGATTATTTTTAAATTCAGTTGAGATAGACTCAAGGTCATATTTTGGGTTTTTTGGACTTGTTTTAATTTTCTTTGGCTTCAGTTTGAACTTGCATATAAATAATTGAGTCAGCACTTGGGCCTTGAACACATTCTTCTTTTTTTTTTTACTAATGATTTTTTAATGCAACATATATATTTTTTACAGCATATTCTTTCCATTTAATTTCTTTCCCCCTTCATTCATTGTTGCACATTTTCCTCCTTGCCCACCCCTCCCCTTACTTAATTTTTCTCTTTGAAAAGAAAAAAAAATTCTATCATTGTTATACAATCCTCCCCCAAGTTCAAAGTCCACTTTACTATGCATTTCTTTTTCTGTAATCTTGTCATGAAAATAATACCTAATCCTATATTCTTTTTAAGCAGCTCTCTCCCTCATCTATTTCAATGCAGTATACGTTATTTATCCCCTCTTTTCCTAGGTTCCCCCAACACGTTCTTGAATACATTCTTGAACATATTTTGTGGCTTCTGATATTAAACTTCTCCATGCACTCTTTCACAAACATTGCCAATCTGTTTCCTGTGTAGTCAGTCTATCAGGTGAGGCCCATGTATACAATTGTCATTGAATTTTTTTAAAAAAGCTATTTGCAATGACTAAATTGTTGATAATTCAAAATTTTATCATTCAATCTGTAGCCTTATTTCTATCCAAAAGTCCACAAGCTCAACCTACCACAGAAGCATAAAAAAGCATATAGTCATGCCATCTCCTAACTACGGGGTCTCTCAGGGCTTCATATAGTCCTAGGAGTAAAGATCTTGCTCTCTTCCACAGCTCACAAAGCTAGGTAATCACTGACTGAGGCTTCACACCCCTGTTCACGTGTACCAGCTACATTTCTTCTTCAATTCTTTCTCAGGGCCTTTGCACATACTATTACCCTTACTCAGAACCCTTGCACTGTACTTTCCTTCACCTAGTTAATACCCAGTGGCACAGTCTCTAGTGCATTGCACTGGTAGCCTAAAGGCTTTGGGTCTTCAGGAGACTGAATCCACCAGTGACCCCACAGGAGAAAGAGGCACAGGCAATCTTCTCTCATGAACATTTACAACCTCCGAGACCCAGTGGAGGGGCGCTGTAACGCAGAACCAACTCAATGGCAGTGAGTAAGTAAGTGAGCAAATTAATGCCTCAGTGGCCTTTATGAGACAGGTCAGCAGCATGCCCTCCCGTTCCCCAGGTACACGTCCCTCTTAATTCCATACCTCCAGAGCCCAGGGGTGAGAGGCAGTTCTAAACAGAGAGCATTCATTCAGCTAGCACCCTGATGATCTTGCTCATCTGATAGAGACAAGGTAGTCTTGAAGAGAGGGCAAACTCAGCCAGAGATTAAGCCTGTTTCCCTGCCTTGCTCTCACATGGCTGTGACTGGGTCCCCAGTGTAACCCTGTAGCCCTCAATCCCATTTTTTGCAATCAGATGTCAGGAAGAGAGCTGGTGCCACAGTCCTCCACTACGTGGGCATTTTCAACCCATAGCTGGAGAGGGTGGGCAGAAAGGAGTTGCTCTTTAAAGCTGCTTCACCACATGGGTGTGAGATGTCAGCTAGAATGCAGGGGTGGTCACACACGCCCACCTCTGGGATCAATTGCTCTCCAGGTGAGAGACGTGGTCAAATGACTGGCCTGTCTTGTCTTTTCTACAACCCACCCAGCCTCTACAGCTATTTGGCTCTCAGTCTGAGAAGGAACCACTGGATTGTGATAAGGCTGTGTATAGTGTTAAATGTAGTGTTTGAAAAGGGATTTGGAAACAGCATGTTTCAGGGTTAAATTATTGCCACTGGTGCAGGATAGAACAGGGTTCAGATCTCTTGTTCATAGGGTTGCTATTATGAATCATGTTCAACTCAAATGCACTTAGCAACAACAAAACTGGAGATAAAAAAGCCTGAGAGGGCATTTCTGGGACTTTCATGTGGAGGAGGGAGGAATGAACTTGTCCAGGGTGACACTATTTATGTGTTAATTTACTGAATCCATTAGCTCATGACTTGATTATTTCAAGCTTTTCTCCACTAGGCAGAAAATAAGAGCCTTTCCCATAAGTAAAAATAATTATTATTCCTACTAGTATCACATGCTGAGTGTGAGGCTTGATGACATAATGGTTAAGCACTAGGTTGTTAAACCAAAAGGTCTAAAGTTCAAATCTACCACCAGTGTGGGAGGAAAGATTTATCTGCTCACATGAAGATTCATGAAAAATTTTATTGCCAATGACTCGAAACCAACTCATAGCTGACCCTCTAATAGGTTTTGGAGGAGATTGCCAGTCTTTCTCACAAAGAGCCGCTGATGGCTTTGAACTGAGAGAAAGATGTGTCCTTTGAGTTAATAGTGCAACTCCTTATGTACTGCGCCGTCAGAGCTCAGAGATCACAGGCCTGGAAACCCTATGGGCCATTTTACTTAGTGCTATTGAGATTGATCACAGCTTTAGTTTGCTTGGCTCCACAATCAACACTCTTAGCACCAGCAGCCAGGAAATCAAAAGACATATTGCCATGGGAAAGTCTGCTGTTAGGGACCTCTCTAAAGTATTCAAGTGCGTCTGGTACAGGCCATGGTCTTTGCAATCACTTGTTATGCATCGGAGAGCTGGACAATGACCAAGGAGGATAGAAGGATAATTGATGCTTTTGAGCTTTGGTGTTGGAGAAGAGTGCTGAAGGTGCCATGGACTACTAAGAGAACAAACAGATTCACCCTGGAGAGGGTTAAACTGGGCTGCTCCTTGGAGGCAAGGATTCTGAGGCTTCGCCTGACATACTTTGGTCATGTTATAAGAAGACCGGTCTTTGGAGAGGGACATCATGCTTGGGAGGGTGGAGGGTAGGCGCAGAAGGGGCCGGCCCTCTGAGAGATGGATTGATTTGGTGACTGGGGCAATAGGGATGAGTGTGTCGGAGACAGTGAGATTGGCACAGGACAGAGCAGAGGTTAGAGCTGTTGTACATAGGGTCGCTATGAGTCACAAGCGACTCGACACATAACAACAGCAACAACATTGATGTTGTTGTTAGGTGTCTTCCAGTTGTCTATGACTCACAGCGACCCTGAGAACAATGCCTCTGAACCATGCCCTATCCTGTGCCCTCTTCACCACCCCTGAGAGGCTCGAGCCCATTACTGCAGTCACTGTGTTGATCTAGCTCGTTGAGGATCTTCCTCTCATTCACTGATCCTCTTCCTTTCCAAGCATGATGTCTTTTCCCAAGGATTGGCCCCTCCTGGCAATATGGCCAAAGTTTGTGAGATGAAGTTTTATCATCCTTGCTTGCTGGAGCACTCTAGCTGTGCTTTCTCTAAGACATATTTGTTTGTTCTTTTGACAGTCCATGTGGGATGAATATTCAGTACTTTTCTCCAGCACCACAACACAAAGGCATTGATTCCTCTTCGTCATCCTTAGTCTTTGTCCAACTTTTGGAAGCATAGGAAGTAATGAAAAAAAGCATGGCTTCAATCAGGTACACCTTAGTCTTTAAACTGACATTGCTGCTCCTCAGCACCTTCGAGAGGTCCTTGACAGCAGCTTTCCCTAGCACAACAAGCTTTTGATTTATTTCTTTTTAATTACTAATTATAATGAAAGTTTATAGAAACTTTGGGTGTGCATTCATTTATTGTTGCACTTTTCTCCCTGCCCACCCTTCCCCCCCCAAGTTTGCTCTTCTTTTTAAAAAGTAAAAGAAAAATTCTTTCATTGTTTTATAATCCCTCTCCTCAAGTCCACTTTACTATGCAGCCTTCGTTCTGGACTCCTGTCATGACAATAATACTTAATCATATATCCCTTTTAAACAGTGCTCTCCCTCATCTGTTTCAATGCTGTATACATAATTTATCCCATCTTTCTCAATCTCCCCACAACCCCAATGTCAGTCCCATTCTACAACAGTGGCACTATGCAATATTTGTCCTTTTGTGACTGAGATACTTCAGTCAGCATAATGTCATCCAGGATCACCCATTTTGAATAATATTTCATAAGTTTCTTGCTTTTCAATGCAGCATAGTATTTCATTGTGTGAATATACCACAGCTTCTCTATCCATTTGTTTGTTGATGGGAACTTAGGTTGTTTCCAACTCTTTGCTATTCTGAACAAAGTTGCATTTAAACATGGTTGTGCATTTAAACATGGTTATACATTTGCTTGGGTGGCAGTTACAGTGTCTTTGGGGTATATTCCCAATAGTGGAATTGCTGGGTCAGATGGTATTTCTATTTACAACTTTTGGAGAAAGCTCCATACAGTCTTCAATAGTGATTGCACCATTTTACACTCCCCTCAACAGTGAATAAGGGTTCCAGTTTCTCCACAACCTCGCCAGCATTTGATGTTTGCTGTTCTGTTAAAATTTGCTATTCTTACTGGGTTGAGATAATATCTCATAGTTGTTTTGCTTTTGATTTCTTGATGGCTGGTATTAAGAGTGTTGACTGTGGATCTCCGTAAGACTTCAGTCTCCTTTCTGTTTATAATGATGCTGCCTATTCTGTCCTAGAGACTTGCTAAGAGTCTGAACTCACTTGTGGCACATCCACAAAGTGGATCCTTGTACTAGCCGCTACACAAGCTGTTTTCATGCTTACACTGTACTGATAGAAAAACTGAGATTCAAAGATGCTGGTCCAAGGGTGTGCACAACTGGAAGTGGCAAAACAAACAGCTGAACTTGGGTCTTGAAGCCCTGGATCTGGGTCTTCTTACTCTCAGGCACAGGCTCCTTGACACACAGTGTGGAGATATTTCCAGGAATCACTTTACAAGGGTCAAGGCAAGGCAACCAGGTGCCAAGCAGCCAGAGGATTACATTGGCTGTGTGTCACCATTGTGTAGGAGTTTTAAAATGTATCAATGAGGAGGCTCTATCCTAGTCCAACTGAATCAGGAGCCTGGCTAACGGGCCTGGCATGAATGCTTTCTAGAAGCCTCCCAGGGTGAAGGCCCTACATTAGTTCTCCTTGGCCAGTGTTTTGGGGTAGGGGCACTGGATGCCATCTGCATGGGCAGAAGGACTGATCTACACTCATCGGCTCCTCCTCTCCTTCTTCCTGCCAGAGCTGAACAGCAATCCCAGGCAGCTGACTTTGGCCCTGACCTTGGACTAGCACTGCCTTCCACAGTCACTCAGGATGCCTCCTGCACCCTCTCTGGTTAATGTATTCCACATGCAGCCCGACAAACTAGCACAACCTCTGGGCCCAAGAGAAAAGGGAACAAAAAGCCTTCTTTTTTTCTTTTCTTAAATTGGGTCAAGAGAATACCAGCATAATATAAAATGCAAGTCATGCCTTGAATGCCAGTTATTCTTCAGAAGGCTGCTGGGTTCTGAGCAGACACTACTTCAGGTACTACTGTGAAGGGGGTGGCTTGATAGTCATGGCAACAACGATGCTGTCCCATGTGCCAGGCACTGTGCTGGCCACATCTTTGCATTGTTTCAGCTGAACCTCGTGGAAACTCCATGAACAAGGCATTGTCATTACATGCATTGAATGGGAACAGTTTCAGATTTGACCCTTCTGTGGATTTTCAGAGGCTGCAGATTGTACCAAGGATTATTGCCCATCCCCATCTTTCTCCTGTGGAGAAACTGGTGGATTTGAACCTCTTGCCTTTGAGTTGGCAGCACAACTCCTTACCCACTGGGCCACCAGAGCACCCTGAATGACATATCAGTAGAGTCCTTTCACAAATGAAGTGGCAATGTTAAAATATCTGTTTGAACAGCCCCCCTAGGAGGTGGATAGGTGAGATACATAGGGCAGCAGCATTGACAGCTCCAGGTAGGGGTGTGTGGGCGTGCTGTCTCCAGGGTGGTCTGGGAAACAATGGCTCCACTCTCCTGACAACCTTCTCATGGGGCTGCGGCCCTTGACTTTTTCCCTTCCTCCTCTCAGAAAGCTCCTGAGATGGACTTAGTTGATCTGAAGGCACCACTCACACATTGGCAAGTCCGTCCCTCAAAGGCCAGCCTCCACTCTGGCTTGCTCTGTGTCTAGAGAGGACATTCACTCCCTTGTTCTATACACGTGGATATGACAGCTGAACCCCAGGGCCTGGGAGGGGAGGCGTGGGAGTTCTGGGAGACAGAGTATGAGCTCAGCTTCTCCTCTGGATGACCTTTAGGGAGAACTTCTGAATCGCCTCTGACTTTCTGACCCAGCCCTCTGTCACCAGCCTTCCCAGGACCACGTCACATGCAGGTGTAAACCTGCCAGTATGCGGATGGGTGCCACAGTTGCCACTAACTTTCTTAGTTAGTGTTGATTCTTTTCTTCAGTGAGCCAACAGCCTTGCGCTTTTGGGTTGGGTTGGGGCTGGAGCTGGTGAAACTCATGGGTTAGTAGTGTAAACGCAGTTACAGGTCGTCTCCCAGTGTGATGACTGCAGTCACAGGCATGTTGCCACCACACAGCATTAGTCCAGAGCAGGGCACAGTGAACTTTGGGGGGGGGGGGCGCGAAATGAGCTGCTGAGTCAGGAGACTCCAGCATGGTCCACCTACTCTCTGGGACTGGAACTGGTGAGCTCTGCTGTTCAGACAGAATTTTTAAGCCTCAGAATGTAAACCAGTTGTCATGGAGTGCTGTTGTTCCCATGTCAAGATGATTCCAACTCATAGTGACCCTACATACAACAAAATTAAATTCTGCCCAATGATACACCATCCTCATAATCTCTACTGTGCTTAAAAGCCTGTTGTATCATAGTAGAGAGTTGGAAACAATCCAAGGGCTCCTCAGCAAAGGAATGGAGATAGAAGCTCTGGTATATTCACACAATGGAATACTACGCTGCATTGAAAAACAAGGAACTCAGGAATTATCATACAAAATGGGTGACCCTGGAGGATATTATATATTGTGAAATATCTCAATCACAAAAGGACAAATACTGAATGATGCCACTGTTATAAAACAAGACTGATATCAGGTTTGGTGGGAAACTAAGAAAAGAGGGAATAAATAATGTATACTGCACTGAAATAGATGAGGGAGAGAACTGTTTATAAGCGATATATGATTAGGTTTTGTTTGCACGGCAAGAGTCCAGAATAAGAGGTGCATAGTAAAGTGGACTGTGGGGAAGGGGAATTGTATAACAATAAACTGTATAAATAAATAAAAAAAGTCCTCTGGAAAAAAAAGCCTGTTGTATCCACTGTGCCAATCCATCCCACTGAGTGGCCTATCTCTTAGTTGTTGTTATTATTGTTAGGTTCCATCAAGTCAAGTACAAGTCATAGCAACTCTATGAACAACAGATCTGAACCCTAGCCTGCGCTAGCCGCATGTGTGTACTACCCTCGTAACTAGCAGGGTTATAACAAAACATAGTTAACATTGAGGAGAATGGGAATCCAGAACATTTAATTATGGACATACTAAACCTATAGCTAGACCAGAGAACAGTTGTCCAAACAAAGCAAGGGAACACTGCATGATTAAACATCAAGAAAGGAGTGTGTCAAGGTCATATCCCTACTCCACACCTATTCAATCTGCATGATGAGTGAATAGTTCAAGAAGTTGGTCTTAGGAAATACAAACGGGGCCAAAGTCAGAGGGAGGGAGCCTTACTGTAGCACTTGATGCTTTCCTTCCAAGGAGTATAAACTTTGAACTTGGAGGAGGAAATAAGGTAGGAAAGGTGAACAGCTTTTGTATTTTCCACCAGCTGTCTTTTCACAATATAATTTAGAACCTCAGTATAGTCAAATATCACTGTTAAATTAATTTCAAAGTCAAATGTTGGTTTAAGGATTATGGGCCATTTGTGGTTATTAAAACTACTCTGTTCTGTAACAATGGAGAGGAGGAAAGAGTCAGACATATTCAGTTCAAAGAGGTGACGTTTCCCCTTTTAAGTTCTAGTTTTATAAGGGGAAATGATGCAAGTAAATAAGTTAATGTTAAAACTATTTTTAATATTCATTTTGATCAAGGTAATAAGAACACATTATTTCGCCTGACATACTTTGGACATGTTGTAAGGAGAGACAGGTCTTTAGAGAGAGACATCATGCTGGCTAGAGTAGAGGGACAGCGCAGGAGGGGAAGACCCTCTATGAGGTGGATTGATTCAGTGACTGGGGTAATCGGGATGGGTGTGTCAGAGGCAATGAGATTGACACGGGATAGAGCACGGTTTAGAGCTGTTGTACATAGAGTTGCTATGAGTCTCAAACGACTTGACGGCACATAACAACAACAACAAATGAACTATAAGGCTTAGAATAAAAATTGGAGACCTGTGATTCCACCTCCACGCTGTTCTTTGAATTCCACTTCTAAGAGGCAAACATTTTTAAGTATTTTAGACCATTTTCCAGTATTTGTCTCCATATTTTCAAGTAGCACATTGAATTTTAAAAAAATAATATATTTTGTTATTTCTTTCCTTTCTTTTTTTTATACCCTGACTTCCTACTATGGAAGAAAAAATTTCTCTCTCACATTATAAACTATTAACACACAAACACACATTTGCACACTTACTTCATTCTCCAACTTGGTATTTAACCCTTCTGGGATGAATTTGTACTCAGAATTTATGGTGATACTTTTTTTCCCCCCTTTCTTTTTTTTTTTTTAAGTGATACATTTTTTTAAAAAAACTGTTAAGTTTTATATGTTATAAAAACAAGTAACCTCAGAGTTTGTTATAATTTTATCTCCCTTCGTATGTAACATTTTCACCATGCTTATAATATTTGTTTAGATTTAGGTTCATTCTACTAATTGAAGTGTGTGAGAGATGATGAGGATGGCACAGGATAGAACAGGGCTCAGGATCTGTCGTTAGGATCACTATGAATTGTACTGAATTCAACAGTACCTGATGACAAGAAGCAGTCATGAATTCCTCCAAACTCCTGCAAAACTCATTTTACTGTAGCAAACACATAAAAAAGTTACTTGAAAAGAGATAGAGGGAGAGAGAAAGAGAAGTTACTTGATCTTTTGTCCTTGTTATTGTTTAACTCAAGGTTTCTAACATCCTTCATCCTGTTTCTCCACTCTGGCCTGAGAGCTCTTCAGACCTAAACTACCATGTTGTCCTGGGACTTTTCACTCTCCCCTCTCTTGATTGAGACCATCTGTTTCCTGAGCCTCTTTTTCTTGGTTTACTCCCTTGTTTTGTTGAAGTGCATCCTTTAGTAGCTTCCTGAGAAAAAGATCTGTGGAAAATGGATGAGATTTTGCTTGTCTAAAAATACTTCTAGTTTGCTCATTTACTCAGCAGTGTAAGTTCTTTTCCCTGAGATTTTAGAAAGTTTTCCTCTGTTGTCATCTTGTTTCCATTGTACTGGCAAGAAGCTTGAATGTAATTTTTATTCCTGATCTTTTGTATTTTTCTCTGGAAGCCTTTATTAATTTCTCTTTATCCCTGATGTTCTAAAATTTCACAGTTTAGGTTTTTAAAAATCCAGTGCTCTAGATACTTGGTGCCACTTGATGACCTAGTGGGTAAGATATCACACTGCCAACCCACCAGCTGCTCTGAGTGAGAAAGATGAGCAGGCCCCTCCTAGGATGTACAGGCCCTGAAGACCCACTGGAGGGTCACCTATGAGTAGATTCTGACTTGTTGGCACGTAACAGCAACAATAGCTTTTCTTTAATAATCTCCATTGTTTTCCTTTCGTTCTGGAACTCTTGTTCATTAGATGTTAGAATCGAATGGTATCAGAATTCTCCTTGATTGATTCTTTGGTTTTTCCTTTTTTTTTTTTTGGTTTTTCCTTTTTATCCATTGCTTATTTCTTCGTTTTCTTATTTTATTTTCTGAGAGTTTCCTCAATCTTACTATCCAACTCTTTCATTTAAATATTAATTTCTATTTTGATATTTTTAATTTGACAAATGTTTAGTCTCTCAAATGTCCTTTTTATCTTGTTTCAGAGATGTGATACTTCTTCCTAATTCTTCAAGGATATTAACTTTATTTGAAGTGTTCTGCTTTCTGTATGATTCTAATTTGAGAGATTTTTCTGAGTTTCTCTATTTTCTTCAATCTCATTATTTCCTCAAATATCTGGAGACCCTTGCCTTTCAATTTGTATTGAAGACGGGTACCCTTAGAAGCTGCTTAGTTAGATGGCCTGGGAATATAATAATGAAAATTCCTCTTTAATGAAAAAATAACATGCTTTCACATAAGGTTTCGACAGCAAGTAAGTTTCTCTAGTCATAATTCACAAGAGCTTAGGTTCTGGATTCATCTAGACTTGTGTTCATATTCTGCTTATTCTTGAGCTCTATGACAAGTGACTCTTTTTTTTCTTCATGGTTTGGTGTTGTTTTTTTAAAATTTTATTATTTTTGTGTGTGTACCATCAAATCCGATCTGACTGTTACAGGAGGAGATTGTCCCTCCTTCTCCAGCAGAATATCTGGTGGATTTGAACCATGACAGGAAGCTTTGTTTCCTTGTATATGAAGGTAGAAAAACTGGTAATTACCGGGGCTGAGGACAGGCTGAGGCACCTGGCATGACACCAAAAAAGAAAGGCTCCTATTGAATTTAATATTTTTTTTAAAAAAGGTGGTTCCTTAAATGTTGTACCCTAAGTATCTTAATTATCTCACCCCAATCGAGATCCTGTAACAGATTTAGCAGGAATATGTCTTGCAGGTGCTTAACACAGAGCTGACCTATGGTAAAGCCTTGACATTGGGAGGTAAGAAATCTAGCATTTATTAATGTAAAACATGTATTTAATATAGCTAGTACGTTTGGTGTTGTGACTGTAAAGTAAGAGGATTAGAAACGAGGGGGGAAAAGAGAGGAGAAGACTCCCCAGAAATTTAAAAGAACACAAAGAAAGAAATATCATGGTGAAAGTAGGGGAGGGGGGAGGGCAAACAAATACAAAAACAAGACCAGCTAATTTGGGAGACAGAAAACAATGTAAAGGAAGCAGGCTGAAGTTGCAGCTGGATGGATTTTGATAGTGAGGAGAAAGAAATGCCTTTGTCATATTATTGCTGTTATGAACCATTGATTGCTGACTCATAGCCGACCCTTCAACAAGTTTCCAGAGGCTGTTAACTGCACGAGAGGAGATTGCTCATCCTTCTCCCTTGGAGCAGCTGGCGGATTCAAATCTTGTATCTTCAGGTTAGCAGTGCAATCCCTTACTACTGGGCCACTGTTGTTGTTTGTTATTCAATACTGTAGAGTCAAAACCGACCCATAGCTGACCCTCCAGCAAGTTTTCAAGGCAGGAGGAGATTGCCCATCCTTCTCCCGTGGAGTAGCTAGTAGCCTCGAACCTCTTGCCTTCAGGATTGCAGTGCAGCTTCTTGCCACTAGTCCACCAGAGCTCTTTCTAGGACTCCATTAGAACTCCCTTTATTTATCATAATAAAGAATGAATTAATTAAACAAATCTGGTTTCCTTTTTTTTCTTCTTAGGAAGAGAAAAGGTGGTTGATTCTCCAAGGACCATTGAAGAAAGAGAAGCCTTTTTGGCTGAGTGGAAACAATCTTTTATCATTTGTGTCCCCTTAATTTTAATGCCTGCTGGTCATTGCTGCTGGCTTCCTGCATTTTAATTGACCTGTAGTCATTTGGGCTTGTGCCTCAAGGTGATTGGATTCCAGAGCATCGTCAATGTGCTGGTCTGAGAAACAGTACAATTTCCACGCTTAAGATTATGAGAAATGAAATTGTTATGATGGAAACATACAACCAAGTGGGGAAACTAGGAGAGATTTAGAAAAGCATTAAAAAAAAAGTCCAAGGAAATTATGTTCTCTGAACTCATTGTCCTTTTTTGTTTCTTAAAATAACTTTTTTTGTGTGTAATTTGAGTGAAACTTTACAGAGCAAATTGGTTTTCCATTCAACAATTTGTGCATATTTTGTTTTGTGACTGCCTTTCCCAATTTTAGAGCTCTGGGCCCTGATGGAACCATCAATCGATAAACCCTTGACGCTTCTCTTCCTCTCAGTCCAAGTGTTGTGGTGTGGCCTTCCTGGACCAGGCTGTGGGACAGAAGCAAAAGGAAGTTGACAACCACAAGGGCAGAAACACAGCAGGGGAGAGAGGATGCACTCGCCTCTCCCTAGGTCGGCCTCAGAGAGAATCTAATAGAAGAGACTGGCCATGGAAACTTCTGTTACCAAACACTTAGTCAACATAAGTGCAACAAATCATTGGCTCTCCCTTGAACCCTGTTGTTTCTCTGGGCTGTTGTGGCACTGAGGGAAGTGGTTGGGAAAACTGCTTAAAGTAAAATGAAGCATAAATGCAGGGGATGATGGGAAGTTTGATCTTTCACTCAGACTTTTATGGAAGAGGTTCCATGAGCCCCCATCTGGGCTTCTATGTCGTTGTGTGAATCAAACTGGAATCGACTCATAGCTGACCCTCCAGCGGAGTTTCAGAGGCAGTAAATCCCACAGGAGGAGATTGCCCATCCTTCTCCTGTGGAGCAGCCGGTGGATTTGAACCATGTGTCTTTGGGTTTGCATCACAGCTTCTTACCACTAGGAGCTAATTCTGTGTGCTTAGGTTGCTGGCCAAGAGGTTGGGTCTTCTGTGTGGCCAGGAACTATGGAAGCAAATTATGGTGTGATTTTTAGCTTGACTCTGATCAATACAGCAAGAACTAGGAGTGTTGGAATGACTGTTCCTGGAGCTGATGGGAGCTTGCTCTTGGTTTTGATGGAAGACACAGTTTGCTTTAGAGGAAAAACTGAGTTCAGCATAGGTGACCCTGAACTTTGAACAAGTCTTCTACAGCTCTGATTCATAGGAATCTTGTATGTAAAGGGAGGTTCTAATACTACTCATATTTTTGATAGTAGAAAATTAATGCAATAACAAAGGCATGGTGTCTGGCTCAAAGCCACACCGGAGTAATGGTGCATATATGGTAGCAGTTATGAGGGCTCTGGCTAGAGTGGGCTATATAGTTATGCCTCTTTATTTTTAGGATTTTTCCTTGTGTGAGCACATGGCTGGGGTTTACAGGTGCTTCTCAGTGGTCCAGCTGCTCAGTCGAGTGCTCAATATCTCAATACTGGGAGATTGACGTCATTTAACTCAGTCATTCTTTCAGTAAATATTTACCCAACACTTACAATGTACCAGGCATAGTATTGGTGGCACAGGTTCAGCAATGAATAAGACAGGAACGAGTAAATATGTGGTATGCCGGTGAAATAGGGAGCACTGGGTCAGGGCTGCTGCTCGCGGTGGTTGTATATGAGATGATCAAGAAGGGTCTCATTGAAAAAAAAAAGAAGGGTCTCATTGATAGATGACATATGAGCTGATAGGAAGGAAGCAAGTGAGACCAGTGAGTAATTGTGAGACAAAAGTTCTAGGTGGAAGGATTTGGTAAGCTGAATATCCTTACCCCAATGATTGTCCTCCTCCTCTGTCTTTGTAATGAACTCTTGCTTTCTTCATGGATGATAGCCTTGATATTGTCCCCCAGTTCATCCATGAAGATAACAAAAGGTTATTACAAGTGTAAAGGAGGAAGAAAAGATCAAAATGGAAGTCAGAAGATACTCTAAATATTGCACTAGAATTCTGAGAAGGAAAAACAAAGGGAATAAATTAGTAAGTTAAAGAATTGAACAGGAGATTTCAAAGGGTATCTTGTGAAGACTAAACAAAGTATAAAAACAAAGCGTTCAAAAAAGCTGGAGTCAGAAAATCCAAAGAGAAGAACTCACTCAGCATTTCTCAAGCTGAAAAAACTTAAGAACAAATTCAAGCCTCAAGTTGAAATACTGAAAGTGTTACAGGCAAAATCTTGAATGATCCAGGAAGTATCAAAAGAAGATAGACTACACAGAGTCATTGTACTAAAAAGAATTGGCTGACACAGAACCATTTCAAGAAGTAGCATATGATCAAGAAACAATAGTAATAAAGGAAGAAGTACAAGCTACTCTAAAGGAATTGGCAAAAAAACAAAGCCCCAAGGAATAGATGGAATACCAAATGGCATATTTCAACAAACAGATGCAGCCCAGGATGTGCTCACCACGTTGTGCTAAGAAATCTGGAGGACAGCTACCTGGTCAAGTGACTGGAAGAGATCCCTATTTATTCCCATTCCTCAAAAAAGGTGATAATTTCCACATACAAGAATATGGAAGTTATCAGACAATATCATTAATATTACATGCAAGCAAAATCTTGCTGGAAGATTATCCAAAAGCTATTAAAACAGTGCATTGACAGAGAACTATGAGAAATACAAACTGGGTTTAGAGGAGGCTGATGTCAGATAGATCTTGGCTGAAAGCCAAGTACCAAAATGACATTTACTGGAGTTTATCAACTATACAAAGGTATTTGTGTGGATCACAACAAATTGTGGCTAACATTGAGAAGAATGAGAATCCCTGAACACTTGATTGTGCTCACATGAAACCCAGACCTAGGCCAAGTAGCTCTTGTCTAAACAGAGCAAGGGAACACTGCATGGTTCAAAATCAAGAAAGGAGTTTGTCAGGGATATATCCTTTCTCCATACCTTTTCAGTCTATATGCTGAACAAATCATTTAAGACACTGGACTTTATGAAGAAAAATGGATCAGGATTAGAGGAAGACTTATCAACAACCTGTGTTATGCACATGACTCAGCCTTGCTTGCTGAAACAGAGGAGGACTTGGAGCATTTTCTGTAAAAGATCAAGAACTGCAGCCTTCAATATGGATTGTATCTCAACATCAAGAAAACAAAAATCCTCACACCAGACATGATAGATGGAGAAATGATTGAAGTTGTTAACTATTTCATCTTGCTTGGATCCACAATCAACAGCCTTGGCACTAGAAACCAAGAAATCAAAAGACGAGGTGAATTGAGAAAAATCTACTGTTAAGAACCTCTTTAGAGTGCTAAAGAGCAATGATAACAGTCTAAAGACTAAGATGTGCCTGATCCAAGCCATGATCTTCTAAATTATTTGTAAGATGTTTGAGAGCTGGGCAATGACAAGACTGACAGAGAACAATCAATGTCTTTGAGCTGTGGTGCTGGAGATCAGTATTGAACACATCTTGGACTGTCAAGGGAACAAATAAGTTTGTCCTGGAGAGCGTAAAACCAGGTTGCTCCTCAGAGGTGGGGATTTTGAAACTCTAACATACTTTGGGCAGGTCATCAAGAGAGGCCAATCCTTGGAGAAGGACATCATGCTTGGAAGGGTAGAAGGTCAGTTCAGGAGAGGAAGACCTTGGATGAGATGGATTGACACACTGTCTGTGATAATGGGGTCAGGTGTGTCAGAGACTGTGAGGTTGGCTCAGGCCAGAGCAAGGTTTAGAGCCATTGTTCATAGGGTTGTTATAAGTCATAGCTTGACAGCACATAACAACAACAACTCCTAAGATAACCATGTATTAATTCAAAGGACCTGTGAATATGTTAATTTATATAGCAACTCTAGAGATATGATCACATTTAGAATATTGAGATGGCATATGGAAACCAGACTTACTGGATCCATTGAGACTAAATAGAATCCCAAATCTAATGTTTAGAAGTAGTCTCTAAAGACTGAATTGAACCTACCCAATGAAACTATTGTTACAGGAGAAAACAGTTTAGCCCAATTATAAAGAATTATCACCTCAAGCATAGTGCTTGAATGATTAAATATCTGAACGGGCATTAACCCATTTTGAAGCTTCACCTACTGAGAACTTGCACTTCTACCCCCTATATACGGAATCAAGATGTACGGTTTAACAAGATCCTCAAGTGACTCTTACAGTTCTTGTGATTCATCTGATCACCCTTTATGTCTGGAATATTGTTATTGTTTGGGTTCATTCAGCTGTGACTCATTGTAGCCTTATGAACAACTTATCTGAATCTTACCCTATCCTGTATCATCCTGACAGTCTCTACCATGCTCAAGACCATTGTTGCTATAACTGTGTCAATCTGTCTCTCGATGAGGTGCTTTTGTGGTGACCTTTCCCAGTAAAATCTTTTTCGAAGGACAGCATGCCCCCACTCCCCCAACATGCCCCAAGTATATGAAACAAAGCTTTACCATCTGCGCCTCTAAGGAGCACCATAGTTGTACTTCCTCTAAGACTCATTGTTTGTTTTTTTGGCAATCCATGATATGTTCAGTACTCTGGCAACACCACAATTCAAACACATTCATTCTTCTTCAATCTTATTCATTGTCCAATTTTCAGATCCACAGGAAAAAAATACCATGGCTTGGATCAGGTGCACCTTAGTCTTTAAGCTGACAGTTTTATTCTTTAGCACTTTAAAGAGGTCCTTGACAACATATTTTTTCAAAGAAACGTATTTTTTTCCCCTTGACTGCTGTTGCTGATTGTGGCTCCAAGAAAAATGACAGTTAACAACTTCAATCTTTTCTCTGTCGTGATGTTGCCTGTTGGTCCAGTGTTGAGGATTATTGCTTTCTTGATGTTGATATAGTCCACAATTAAAATTGTAATATTTGATCTTTTGCAGCAAGTGTTCCAATATTTCATCACTTTTCTGCAAGCAAAGTTGTGTCATTTGCATAATGCAGGCTGTTGATGAGTATTCTCCCAACCCTAATGCCACATTATTCCCTATATCGTTCAGCTTCTTGAATGATATGCTCAGCATAGACTGATTAGATATGGAGAAAGGATATAACCATGAGACACCTCTTTCCTGGTTTTAAACTATCCAATATTCCTTTGTTCTGTTTGAAAAACTGCTTCTTGATCTAGGCATAGGTTTTACATGAACACAGTTTGTTGTTGTTGTTGTTGATTGCCTTTGAGTCGAGCATGACTCACAGTGAATCTATGAAAAGGCCTGAAGCTCCTCTACAACTACCAGCATTTATCAAAGTTCATAGAGTTTCCAGAGGCATGTTGTTTAGGAAGTGGATGCCACTCCTGCTTCCAAACCTGTCATAGTACGTTATTGTTACTATGTGCCATTGAGTCGCCTGTGATGTATAGCAACCCTATGTACAGCAGCTCTGAACCCCTCCCTGTCCTGAGCCAGTCTCACTAATTCTGACACACTGACCCCCATCGCCCCAGTTACTGTATCAATCCGTCTCAT
>NW_006399952.1:5092279-5104301 GCF_000299155.1 Elephantulus edwardii
TGTAACAGAGAGTGGAAAGGAGAATTAGACTCAAGAACGAGTTTGCTGTGATGGGTCACAGTAAGATGAGGCAATAGCTAGAGCAGCATGGATGATCATGTGATTTGTTGTGTTTTATTTTTGTTTGTAAAGATAAAGGGACAATAGCAACATGTGTATATGCTAATGAGATGATCCAGAAGAGAAATTTCAAATCCAGATATTTAACATGTAGGAAAGAGGGAACAAATGTTGCTTAGAGCACATCTGGAGGCACTGTGTTTAGAAGTGTGTTGTTTCTGTGATTGCTGTGACAAATTACAAACTTAACAACTTAAAACATAAATTTATTATCCTAAAGTTCTGGAGGTCAGAAATCCTCAAATCAAGGTATCTGAATGGTCATGTTCCTTCTGGAGACTCTGGAAGAGAATTTGTTACTTTGCCTTCTTAAGAGACTAGTTATTGTGTTCAGTTAATTCAGAACCAACCCATAGCTGACCCTCCAGCAAGTTTTCAGAGACACTAAATCACATGGGAGATTGCCCATCTTTCTCCCAAAGAGAAGTTAGTGGATTTGAACTGTGTACCTTTAGCTTGGCAGTGCAATTCCTCACCACTAAGCCACTAGCTATCTGTAGAACTTCTAAAGGCTGCCTATAATTCTTGGCTCACGGTCTTCTCATCAAAATCAGTAATGGAGTAACTTTCATTCTTTCTCTGCTCTCTGGATACAACACCTTTTTCATCCGTGACCGTGTTGCCTTCTTTATATAAGGGTCTTTGTGATACACTGGGCCAACCAAATTACCCAAGATAGTCTTTCTATCTCAAGACTCATTATCATGTCTGCAAAGTGCATTTTGCCATAATATATTCTCAGGTTCCAGGTATTAGAATGTGGACATCTTTGGGATAATATATTTGGGATGGCCCACCAAAATGGAGAATTTAGATGGTCATTCTTGGCTGCAGAAGGGAAGGAAAGTTGCTGACCAGCGAGTAGATATGATGACAGGGGTCTTTGGAAATTCTTTTCCAGAAGTCCTAATGAAATCAGAACCAAGGTCATTCATGTAAGTGAGGATGGGGTAGAGCTGTTGGAGATCTGATGCAAGATAGTGGAAAAATAATCATCTAAGAGAGGGAGAGAATGAACAGACTAGGCCATACAGGTGGATTTACAGGAAGCGTTAAGATCTCAGTTGAATTTACAATAAAATTGGTCAGCAGACTTGTATCTTTTCCTCCATCTTTGTTCAACTGGGGATGGGAGTAAGTAGCTTTGGTAGGGAGAAGGAGAGTTGTGGAATAAACAAAGGTTGGATTCAACAGGGGCCACAAAGGAAAAGAAGGATCTAGAAACTAAGTAAGCCATGTGAGGTAGTCAAGCCTTTGTTTAACAATGGATAGAGTCCCTGGATGGTGCAAATAGTTAATCACTCAACTTCTAGGTGAAAGGTTGGCAGTTCAAACACATCCTTTGGTGCCTGAAGAGTCAGGTCTGGCAATCTGCTTCTGAATGGTCCCATGCATATTAGTTTGACTCTGCACACATCGGATCACCATCAGTTGGAATTGAATGCAACCAATAACAAGAAGGATACAGAGAGCATGAGAAGGGTGGAGAACACTTAAATGGTGGTGATTTTAGGCCCTGGTCCAGTTGAGAAGAACTGAGAAGTTAGAAAGCGACCACAGGAGAGTTTATGGATACTTTGCAGATGTCAGTAATGGGAAGAATTAGTGTCTATTAATAAGAGGAGGTCAGGACACAAGGGGGCATGGTGTTGAAAGGACCATCTCCACTGCTATGAAACTGCCAAGAAGCCGATAGAAGCAGCACTGGAAGGTGACAGAGATACAGATGCTCATTCTTGAAAGAGTGAGGAGTCCTGACAGGGTCAAAGGACGGCTGAAGCTTGAAATTCACGAAGACTTGAGCTTCAACTTTGCGGATTCAAGGTCAACAGGTCTTGCAGATGACCCTGACTGATACAACCTAAGGGTCAGAAAGCTTATTGGTGACAGACTGGAGACACATAGTTGTCTCCAAATTCTGCTATGACCCCTGCTACGTGCACTGTAAGTGAGACCTCCTGGCCTTGGCCTTCATCAAGTCCTTCAGTGAATAAGCTGTGCCTCCTCGTCACCTCCTGAGTGACCAGGATGTGCCCTGTGCAGCACTGGACACTCCGGGAGGGTGAGAGAAGACAGAGCTTCCAGGCTGAAGGAGTGCATGGTGATCCCACGCCCCGCTCCCATGCGACCTGGCCTCTCCCCACCAGCCACACTCCTCAGTGAGAGCTGCCACCCCCACCTCAGGGGGCGGATGGTGGAGGAGCCAAAGCAGCTTCTCCGTCTCAACCTCTCGCTCGCTCGCACTCGCTCGCTTGCTCACTCTCACACATACAGAGACATAAAATGCAGTCAACCAGTCTAATAACAGAAGTCTCTTTAGATTTTGTGCTTCAACTTTTACTTACAGGCTTTCAGGAATACACAATTGCTCATACAATGAAGGCTGATTTGCCCCTCAGTAGAATTTTGATTATGTGACTGTGTGTTTCATGCTTTTCGCTCGAGCACACAACAAAGGCTTCATTTCACTGCAGAACAAAAAAAACCTGTCAGCGCACCGACGCATTAGAACCATGAGTCAAGCAAATGGAGGCAAACAGACTCTCCCCCTTCCCTTCTGACCACCTTTGCTGCGATTCTGAGGAACATCGTGGGCCACCAGCCAGCATCTCAGTGCTGCCAGGACAAAGAGAAGCTTGCAACTGAGTGCACAATACAGACACTACTGCTCACCATAGGTTCGCAGCCAGGTGACATCAAGTTCTTGCATGTTTCCAGACCTTCCAGAGACCTTGACTGGGAGCCTTGCTGCCATCCTGGACCTGCTTCTGCCTTACACGCACGTGCACACACACACACACACACACTCAAATTCATTCACACTCACACTCAAATTCATTCACACTCATACACACACTCATGCACACACATTCACACTCACACAATTACATTTACGTATTTTATTCTTTAACTGTATATAATCAAGGAGGTAAGTGGACCAAGACAGGGTGAACTGAAAGGAAAAATAAGACCCCTGCAGTCTCAAACCTCCAAAATGCAACTTGCATTCCAGGAACAGTATGTGTGTTTGTTATTGTTTTGTACCATTGAGTTGGAATCGACTCATAGCTCACCCTCCAGCAGGTTTTTAGAAGCTATAAATCTTAAAGGAGGAGACTTCCCATCTTTATCCTGTGGAACAGTTGATGGATTTGAACCAGGTACCTTTAGGCTGGCAGTGCAACTCTTTACCATTAAGCCACTAGAGCCTCCTGGAGCACGGTTTGTTGTTGTTGTGTACCGTCAAGTCAAAATAGACTCATAGCTGACCCCAAGGGAGGAGATTACTCATTTTCACCCCGTGGAGCACTTAGTGGATTTGAACCGGCTGCCTTCAGATTGGCAGTCTAACTTCTTACCATTAAGCCCACCAGAGCTCCTGTGAGGTTTCGTGGATAATAAATAGGGGTCAGTTGAGATCACTGAGACTGTAGAATTGCGTGGGCTCGGTTTTGTTTGTTTTCGATGAGTTTGTTTACTAGAAAGCACCTGGTGAAGCTCCTATGATTGGGTGGTTCACAAACGCTGCTTTGGGAGAAGTGAAACGACCTTCCTAGAGTTATTCAAGAGTGACCCAGCCAGGACTCGAGCCCAGGTCTGAGTGACTCCTAACTCCCAAACCAGTGCTCCTCTTTTCCTGAAGCCTCCACCTGACCACACAGGACACAGTGAATTCTCACCTGTACACACTCACGTACACGTGACTTCTCTTAACTGGACCTTTGACAGTAAACATCCTGATCATCGTGACACTTACCTCACGTTCTCCTCAAACACAAAACAGGAAGTTACGTTAAAGTTTAGATCTGGGCCTTCAGAGGGTGGAGCGCTCTCAAGAGCCAAAACTTGTAGGTCTAATACTGTACTCAGTTAGTAAGACTTCCTGTGGGGTGGGAGACGTTCCAAAGCTTCAGAGGAAATTCCACTGGATTCTAACCTTGGATTTAGTCAGCATTATCTAAGGAGCTCTGCTGGTAAAGGAGTTGCACTACCAACCCAAAGGCAGGCAGTTTGAATCTACCAGCTATTGAATAGAAGAAAGATGAACAATCTCCTCTTATGTGATTTACAGTCTTCTGTAAGTTGTCAAGTTGATTTTTATTCATGATGATGCTCTATTAGATTTCTGAGGCCATAAATCAAAGCAGAAGCAGAATGCCTCATTTGTCTTTAATCTGTGGAGTAGTTGGATTTGAACTGCTGAACTTTTGATTAGTAGCTTAATGTGTAACCCATTACACCAGCCAGTAGACATGAAAGCCTTACAATGTGCTAGAGCCTGGGGAAGCAGGAGGGTGCAAAGTAGAGGTGTCACTTCCTAATAAGAAAAGATAGACAACAAAGTATATATCAAATGTGTTGGATTTTGATAAGTTTTGTCAAAAAAAGAAAAAGAAAGAAAGAAATTCTGTAGGGAAAGCAGGATTGGGAAGCCCAGAGAGTAGGCAAAGGAAAGTTGCCATCTTAGAAATAATAGTCTGGGATGATCTCACCCTTAAGGTGGTGTTTGAACAGAAGCCAGCTGAAACTGAGGTGACAGGTCACATGGGTGCCAAACAAAGGGCATCTCAATAGAGGGAAAGGTGTGCAAAGGTCCAGGCAAGTGTGAAGAAGAGCATGAAGTCGGAGTCTCTAGAGCTACGTAAGTTAACACTGGTTAACCACTTAACATTGTGGTTGAGTCATCTGGCTGTTAACCAAAATGCTGGCTGTTTGCATGTTCTCACCACTATAACGAGGAAAGAGGAGCTAGCCTGCTTCCACACAGATTCGCAGCCTCGCAAACTCTAGGCGGTGTCCTGCTTTGTCCTGTAGGGTTGCTATGAGGTGGACTCACCTCAATGGCGGTGGTCAAATGAGAGGAAGACTTCAAAGAGGAGAGACAAAGAACTTGGGGTCCAAGTGGAGGGCATATCACCGACTGGACCATTATATGAATGTTCAAAAAACCTTTTGAGTGAAATGGGAACCACTGCAGGGTTTTGAGCACAGCAGTGACATAATCTGGGCCCTGCTTTAGAATGACCAGTTTGGACACTGCAGAAAATAGAACATAGTGGAGAGGGGGCAGACAATGACACAGTAAAGTGTGAGTGTTTTTGTTGAGTTCTGTAGAGTAAGAACCAACCTATAGCTGACTCTCCAGCAGGTTTTCAGAGGCAGCTAATCACCTGGTGTGGGGGTGGGGGTGGGGCGGGATTGCCCATCCTTCTCCTGTGGAGTACCTGGTGGCCTCGAACTGCATGCTTTCGGGACTGCACAGGTTCTTGCCACTAGGCCACCAGAGCTCCCTAAAGTATGGGTTGTTGTTGTTGTGTACCATAGAATTGGAACTGACCCACAGCTGACCCACCTGTGAGTTTTCAGAGGCAGTTCATCCCACGGGAGGAGATTGCCCATCCTTCTCACTTGGAGCAACTGGTGGCCTCGAACCACATGCCTTAGAGATTGCAGTGCAGCTTCTTGTCAGTTGACCACCAGAATAGACCAGTCAAATGTTAAAGCTTTCAAATGTCCTACTAGGTGCCCACCCCGCCATCATCCTGCTGTCATTCACCCTGAGGCTTTCTCTTCACTCCTCCCCTAAACATCACAAACCCTTCTGCCTCCCTCCCCCTTTTCCTCACTCCCTGACTCTGTGTCCCTGTTCTCTTCTTCGACCTTCATCTTGGGTTATCAGTCATTCAGAATCAACTTTCCTCCTGGATGGAGCCAGAAGTGTCTGTAGATAAGTAGGTGGGAGAGAATTGGAAAGTAATTCTCATGGCCCAGTCTCACAGCCAAGAACGCACACAGCAATCAGACCTTCCACACTGTGCCTGCCCTTTGCATACGTAGCTCCTGGGAATAATTATGCTCAGAGTTCCAGCCTTTTTTTTCTCTTTTGATATATATCCCCCTAACCTGGAAGGTGAACATGCTCTGGAAAGGGCGAAAGGGTGAGGACATATCTGCTGTTGTATACATTTGCTCTTACAAGACAAGGCTGAGGTGAGAGTGGAGAGAAAAGTAAGATGCAAAGATTGGGACAAAACTCTGCCCAAAGGCCAGGGGATGGCAAAGACCAGGACGAGGATGAAGATGAAGGGACTAGTGTGGACACAGTTCATCCACTCCACCACTGTTTACCTCTCAGTGCCAGTCCTCGGGTGCTAGGCTTTGGGGGGGAAGAGGAAGAATGGGTGAAATTGTCTTCTTGACAACAGTGATCATTCAGCTTCTGGAGAAAACCGGAGAGAAGGGGAATTCTTCTCGACTCTAATCTACTTCTGCTTTAAATTTTCTTGTTTAAACATCTCACCTTCTGGCAGCTCCAGTACTTGGCTTCCTCCTCACTCCCCAAATATGTTGTTCCTCTTCTCCTCACTCGTATTTGGCTGTCAGTTGTTGTTGTTAGGTTCTGTCAAGTTAAGTATGGCCTATAGCAATTCCATGAACAATCGATCTGAACCCTGTCCTGCCCTGTGCCATCTTCACACTTCCTGACACAGTGGAGCCCATTGTAGCTGCCATTGTGTCAATCCGTCTGGTTGAGGGTCTTCCTCTCCTTGACTCATCCTCCACCTTTCCAAGCATGATATTCCTCCCCAAGAAATAGCCTTTCCTAGCAACAAGCCTGAAGCATGTGAGAGGAAGTTTTATCATCTTTGCTTCCAAGGAGCACTCAGCCTGCACTTCCTAAAAAATGAGTCTGTTTGTTCTTTTGACCGATCATGGGGTGGATATTTAGTGCTCTTCTCCAACATCACAGTCAAAGGCATCAATTCTTCTTCTGTCATCCTTAATCATTGTCTGGCTTTCAGCATCAAAGCAAGTGAATAAAAAGACCATGACCTGAATCAGGTGCACCTTAGTCCTTAAACTGACATCATTGCTTCTCATTAATTTGGAGAGGTCCCTGGCTGAAAACTTCCCAGTGCAATACATCTTCTGATTTCTTGGCTGCTGGTACCAAGAGTTGATTGTGGCTTCAAGTAAGAAGCTATTGACAATTTCAATCTTTTCTCCATCTATCATGATGTTGTTTATTTGGTCAGAGTGATAATTTTTGTTTTCCATTGCTGATGTGCAATGCAACCCATATTGGAAGCTGTATTCTTTGATCTTCTGCAGCAAGTGCTGCAAGGCCTCCTCATTTTCATAAAGCAAGTTGGGTTATTTGCATGGCACACGCTGTTGATGAGACTGCCTCCAATCCTCATGCCTGATGGCTGTCTGTCGGAAGGTATTATTAGACCATGAGGCATTTGAATTTTATTAGGAAATTATTCTGAAGGCTCAAAAGTAATCAAAGGGGTGGATCCTTGTTGGAAAGGGTAGAGGAGATGATTTGAAGGCAAAAGGGTCTGTCTGAAGACTCTTGCCGCACCAGCGGGACAGTGGCTCTTTGTCTTCTGTGGGAGCAGTCTTATTTTGAATGTGTTGATTAAATGCTTGATCAGTTGGTGATTCTTCCTTCAGAAGATGGGGACTGAGTAAGATCAAAAAATGAGGGTCCCTGCACAAACCCCTTTTACTTTGTGGAGCAGCTCAGAGAAGTTTTGGTCTCTAATGCACAGTTGTCCCATCTTACTCTCTGTGTAGAGGGGTATACTCTTTAGTTATCCAGGGGCCTTGGGTGATTTCTTATTTAAACATCCTGGCCTTGTCTCATGAGCTCAATAGAGAATATAGTAAAAGCCCATGCTCATGCTTGATTGGTCAGATGAGAGAGAAACAGTGTCTCAGCTCAAACTGCAGGCCTAGACGTGGAAGTATCTGAAAGGAGGCCAGCTGAAAATGCATTTCCATAGACAAGTGTCAGAGACTTCTTAAGGCCTCTTTTGTAGTAGAGGCTTCCTTTGCCACTAGAATGGGAAGACCAGGCTTTCTTTATCTTGAGGAGGATAACACTTTTCTCATAACTCTTGAGGCTAAATTAATGCAATTATTATAAAAAACAATATATGCAAACCTGCTCAGAAGTGACAACTAAATCAGTACTTAATTTCCTGTGATTCCCAGCTAGCATATATAGCTGTAAGAAAAGAGCCAGAAAGGTCACAGAGAAGGTGAAGAAAAGAGTTCTGTAAGCCGCAGTTCCCATCCGGGACCCTCCGTGCTCAGGGGAACTTTCAAGGAGCAGTTTGGAAAATTCCATGTAGGCCACCCTTGAACTATCTATCAATTAAGTCTCTTTGGCGATGACTAGTCTAGGTCCTGGAGAAGAACAGAGCCAAGTTATTGTCCAGTGCTTGGGCTTGGGCTGAAAGGGGATGCTTTTGTTTCTCAGACCAAGAATCACAGGAAGATAAGCTAAGGAACCATGGAAACAGCTGTGTTATGGGGACAGTTGAAGTGGACATGCTACTTTGAAACCCAAGCTCTGTCAAGGACAAGCTACATGAGAGTCTTTTATTGGGCCTGGAAAAAAGGAACATATTCTAACAGGTAAGAGGAGGGGAAAGGCCAGACTCTGAAGACTTAGAGTCTTATTAAGGAATGTGATTTTCAACTTTCAGGCAACAAGAAGTCCCTGGAAGTTTTGACAATAGTGTGGGGAGAAGTTCTGTGACATGATGGTAGTGGAAGTGAGCTTGGTACTTGCACCAACTAAAGTAGAGGTTGCAGGGTGGGGGGGAAGCCTGAGGTTGGGGGACAGAAGTGGACTGACACAGTGACTACAATAGGGGACTCAAACATATCTACTGTCATGAATTGGCACAGTACTGGACATCTCCTGGTATACGTGGGGCTGCTATCTGGATTGACACCAACTTGATGGCTCCCAACTATATGAAAATGCAGTAAGAGCAGAAAAATGAAACTAGAAGGGAAATAATTATATGGCAGAATTTTTAGGGATAGGTCTTATGTGAGGACCAAGGAGAAAAAGAATAAAAGTCGATGATGGAATAAGAACACCTTGAGGAACATAGACCCAAAAGGAGACTTGCATACCAATGCTCATTGCAGCATTACTCACAGTACCCAAAAGGTAGAAGCAACACAAATACCCATCAACAGATGGATGAACAAGCAAATTGTGTACATATATACAAAGGAATACTATTCAGCTAGTAGGAGAAATGAATTTTTTTTAATTTTTTATACAACATATACGAACATTTGTGTGTTTTTAATTATTATTAATGTTAATGAACATTTACAGAAACTTTGGATTTCCATTCATTCATTATTATACTTTTCTCCTTGCCCCACCCCTCCCTCCCAGTTCACTCTTCTCTTTGAAAAGTAAAATTCTTTCATTGTTGTATAATCTCCCCCCCACCTCCAGTCCACTCCACTACGCAGCCTTCATTCTGAACTCGTCATGACAATAATGTCTAATCATATATCACTTTTAAACATTTCTCTCCCTCATCTCTTTCAATGCAGTATACATAATTTATCCCATCTTTCTCTGTTTCCCCCCCAACCGCGATGTCAGTCTCATTTTACAACAGTGGCACTATGCAATATTTGTCCTTTTGTGACTGAGATATTTCACTCAGCTTAATGTCCTCCAGGGTCATAATTTTGTATAATAGAGAAATGAATTCTTGATAATGCTACAGTATGGATATTGCTTGAAGACATTATGCTGTGCTAGATAATCTGATCATAAAATTAAAATATTATATGCTTGGAAGGGTGGAGGGACAGTGCAAAAGAGGAAGACCTTGAATGAGATGGGATGACTCAGAGACAATTAAGTTGGCTCAAGACTCAGGACTCAGGGACTGTTGTACATAGTTACAAGTGACCTGACAGCACATAACAACAACATCGTTTATAGCAAATGACAAGAAAAGGTAATGTGTAGAAACCAAAGTTTATTAGTAGTTACCAGAGGTGAGAAGTCAGGAGGGTGGAAAAGAAAAATTAGCAGTGATAGAAAAATCATGTAGATTAAGGGTAGGGTTGCAGTGTCAACATCATAATTGCTCTCAATAAATTGTACACCTGTAAAGAGATGAATAGGCAAATGTTGCATAATAGATACATCTGCAACAATGGCAGATAAGAGTAGCTGCTGAGGCTGTTTTTTGTACAACCCAATGCCTCATTGGATTTTGGAGGTTTCGACTCATAGTTTCATGTAACACCTTAGTTAATTGGCTTACCACTTAGTAATTCAAGCAAGAAATGTAGTTAACCATTCTTTGTTTCTCCTTTTTTCTCTCCATCCCAGCATCCATTTCTACAACACCCACTGAACATTTGCCCACTTCTCTTCATCTCTACTGTTCCCATGAGAGTGAACCATCATAGTTTGAGCCTGGCTCCTGCAGGCACTTCCCCACCACCCCTCCTTGCTTCCACTCACTGCCCTCAACCTATGGTTCACATAGGTTATTCCTTGATCTTTTTTTTTCTTTTGAAAAGTGATTCATTTATATGGATTACAATTCAACTGGTGATAAGGGTCAACAAAGAACTCTTTATAGACTGTGTAAAGAGCTCTTAACAACTTAATAACAAAAACACAAACAATGCCATGGAAAAATGGACTAGACATTTCTCCAAAGAAGAAATACATATGGTTTATAAGCACATTAAAAGATACTCAACATCATCAGACATTACCCACTGGCATTGAGCTCATTCTCAAGCACAGACTCTCTAAAGCAGAAGAGAAGTGTCTCACAGTTTCCAAGACTGTAAGCTTTAGGGCAATAGACTGCCCCATTTTTCTCCTGTGGAGAGGATGTTGGGCTCAAACCACCTTCCTTTCTGTATATAGCTGAGTACTTAAGCATTGCTCCATTACAGTTTCTTCTATTATTTATATTCTCTCCCCTCTCCCTTGTCTTATTACCATGGAGTCAGAACCGACTCACTGCTGATCCTCCATCACATTTTCAAGGCTGTAAATCACACGAGAGGAGGTTGCCCATCTTTCTCTTCAGTGGTAAGGCCTGTGTGTTAGTCACACAGAACTCTACACCCCCAGAGCTTCCTTATTAATCGGTGTTGTGTGCAGTCAAGTGGTGATGGACCCATAGCTGATCCTCTAGTGGGTTTTCAGAGGCAATTAATCACGCAGATTGCAGCACCACTTCTTACCACTAGTCCACCAGAGCTCCCTTATCAGTCATTGTGTTGTTGTTGTGTCCCATTGAGTCAGGACTGACCCATAGCTGACCCTCCAGCGGGTTTTCAGAGGCAGCTAATTGCTCCGGAGGAAGTCGCCCATCCTTCTCCCACAATTAGTCATTGTTGAGGTACCACTTCACACCCACTAACAAGGCTATAATAACAATTATTGGTGAGGATGTGGAAAAAACAGAGCCTTGGTACGTTGCTGGTGGGGATATAAAATAGGTAGCAACTGGCAATTCCTCAAAAAGTTAGCCACGGCCTTCGTTTGTGACACAGAAATTCTACTCCTAGGTATACGTGCCTGAGAGAATTGAACATTGGTTCTCAAATAAATATTTGCACGTTCATGTCCATAGTAGCACTGTTCACAATAGACCAAAGATAGACACAGCACAAATGTGCACCAAATGGTGAACTAGACACACAATGAGACATTCCCTAGCCAAACAAAGGGATGGAGCGGTGATATAGGCTTTAACTTGGGTGAACCTCACAAATAATTTTGTGGAATGAGAGAAAAGCCAGGTAGAAAAGGTCACATATTGTTTCAGTCTAGTCACATTAAATGTCCTCACTGGGAGAATGCACAGAGACATGAAGCAGCTTTGTGGTTGCTGTGAGGTGAGGTGAGTGGTGGGGAGGAGCTGCTTACTGAATGCAGAGTTTTCCTTTAGGGTGATGAAAATGGAAACAGGTAGAAGTGGTGGTTTGTTTTTTTAAAAAAACTGTTTAAAAGGGATATGTGATTAGGTATTTTTGTCATGACGGGAGTCCAGAGCGAAGGCTGCATAGTGGAGTGGACCTCGGGGGAGGGATT
>NW_006399952.1:5106006-5130818 GCF_000299155.1 Elephantulus edwardii
AGGGTCGCTATGAGTGGGAAACGACTCGATGGCACATAACAACAACAACAACATTACCTGAATGCTTCCTTAAAGGGTTCTTCTATATATGTATACGGTCTCTATGAGTCACGCTCGACTCAAAAGCAAACAACAACCACCACCATAATTTATTCTTTCTTCCTTGAACTGTTGGGTGTTGAACCTCCTAAATTGTTCCTCTACATGTCCTATGATTTTTCTTCTCTAAGTTTCCTATGAGGAAAATCTTTTCAACTTTATCTTTCCAAACTGCTATAGAATTTTGAAAATTTTTGTTCTCCTATTTTAAATTTTCAAACTCTTCTTTGCTCTACTTATTCTTTTTTAAAATCACATTATATGGATACAATGATTTTCTCTTCTGATGCCCAAAAGCTATAAATTATCATTTACCTTCTGTCTCTTGTGCTAGTTCCTTTGTTGGGCTTCCTTCATAGATCTTTGTTTAATTCCTCACTGGTGATTCTTGGCTACTGCTCACAATTACATAAGAAGCTCAAAGGAGTGATTGGAAAGTCTGTGTTCAGGGATGGGACTTATTCTAGGGTGGTCAGGTAGGTAATCTGGTTTGTGGGGGTTTTTTACTGTTAGTCATTGCCAGGTGCCGCTGAGTTGAGAATGACTCATAGTTACTCTGTGAACAACAGATCTGAACTTTGTCCTATCCTGTGCCATCCTCCTCATCTCTGATACGCTGGAGCCCATTGCTACAATCACTGTGTCAATCCATCTGTCTGAGGGGCTTCCTCTCTTTTGCTAACCCTCCACCTTTTCAAGCATGATGTCCCTTTCTTTTTCTAACATTTTGTTATTGAGATTTTAATGAAAGTTTACAGAGAACTTGGATTTCCATTCATTCATTGTTGCACAATTTCCTCCCTCCCCCACCCCAGTCCACTTTGCTATGCACCTCTTATTCTGGACTGTTGTCATGCAAATAATACCTAATCAGGCAGTTCTTTCCCTCATCTATTTAAATACAATATTTATTATTTATTCCCTCTTTTCTTAATTTCCCCTCAACCACATGTCAGTTCTGTTTTAGAACAGTGAGATTATGCAGTATTTGTCCTTTTGTGACTGAGATATTTCACTCAGAATAATGTCCTCCAGGGTCACACATTTTGTATATTTTATGAGTTCCTTGTTTTTCAGTGCTGCATAGTATTCAATTGTGTGAATATACCAGAGCTTCTCTAGCCATTCATTTGTTGATGGGCACTTGAGTTGTTTCCATCTCTTTGCTATTGTGAACAACTCCCCAGTAAACATAGGTGTACATAATGCCCCTTTTTAAGGATTAGCCTTTCCTAGAAACAAGCCTAAAGTATGTGAGATGAAGCTTCACAATACTTGCATTCAAGAAGGACTCTGGCTACACTTTCTCTAAAACATATCTGTTTGTTCTTTTGGTAGTCTATGAGATATTCTGTACTCTTCTCCAACACCACAAATCAAAGGTCTTGATTCTTTTTCTGTCATCCTTACTCATTGTCCAGCTCTCAGATTTAAGACAAACAATTGAAAAAAGACCATGATCTGAATCAGGTGTACCTTAGTCTTCAAACTGACATCATTACCCCTCATTGGGACTTAGAGAGGTCCTTGATAGCAGACTTGTCCAAAGTAATAGTCTCTTGATCTCCTGACTGCTAGGACCCAGAATGTTAATCGTGGATCCAAATAAGACAAAAATCATTGATAGTTTCAATCTTTTCTCTATCTATGTTGATGTTAGATGGACAATGTCTAAGGAAGACAGAAGAACAATTTATAACTTTGAGCTGTAGTGCTAGAGAAGAGTATTGAACATACTATGGACCATAAATAGAACAAACATTTCTGTTCTGGAGAAGGTGAAACCAAGCTGTTTCTTAGAGGCAAGGATTTTGAAGCTCTGTCTCACATACTTTGGGCATGCAATCAGAAGGTATCTGTCCTTGGAAAAGAATATCATGCTCAGAAGGGTGGAGGGACAGCGCAGGAGAGGAAGACCTGGTATGAGATGGATTGATGAAGTAAATGGAGTAATGGGGCTAAGTGTGTCAGAGAGAGTAAGACTGGCTCAGGATAGGGCGGGGGGTTCTGAGCTATTGTACATAGGGTAGCTTAGGAATCACAGGAAACTCAATGGCACATAACAACATCATGATGTTGCATATAGGTACATAGGTCCACTGGTGAGAACCTTTCTTTAAATGCCAGAGCATATAGGTCTTTTATGGACTTAGTTTCTGCAGCGAAGAATTTCTCAAGATTCGTTATATAGGTCTTGCCTTTCTTGTTCTGAATCCAATTGGAGGAAAGGTCATGATAAAAGACTCAAATACTGTGCAAACTTAACCCCACCCTGCTTCCCTTAGTACCCGATATCAGCAGCACAAAGTCTCTCAGGTTTGGTTTCCTTAGACAATAAACCTCTCTCCTGCAAGTGTGGAGCAGGGGCAGGCCACCTGCTTTTAAGGGGACAGGTGTTGGGGCCTTCAAATCTATCTGCCTCTTATAAAAACCTTAAAATAATCCTTTTGTTTTCAGGTCACATATCACCTCATTCCACAGCACCTGGACCCCCAAGTTCCTGAAGCTTCTATAGACCAAAGCAATTTGCTTCCCTTTCATGGATGCCACTCATCCTACAAAACACTCAGTTTGGATTTTTCCTTCCCTCTACAACTTTCTAGGCTATTTCCACCATCTTCTCATACTATGCTTCAGGGTCACATAAGTCTCCCAGTGTACAGGGGACTTTTGAGAAAACCCAAGACCAAACCTACCATCATAGAGTTGACTCTGACTGAAGGTGACCTCTGGGACAGAGTAGAACTGCCCCACCTGGTTCCCAAGGCTGAAATCTTAACAGAAGTAGGAAGACTCATCTTTCTCCCACAGAGCAGCTGCTGCATTCAAATCACTGACCATTTGGTCAATAGCCCAAAGTGGAACTTGCTACACCATGATTCCTTAGACTTTAAATTAAGCTTTCAGACATATCACCATAGAGTCAGAACCACTTCATTGCTGAGCCCCCAGTTGGTTTCTGAGAGTATAACGTGTACAGGAAGGGATGGAGTGTCCATGTTTTTTCTATGGAGCTTCTGGGGTGGAGTTGAACCACCAGAGAGGCATGACCTTTGGAATGGCAATGCAGCTCCCACCAGACTCATTCTAGCCTCTTATATTTTAACTCAGCCCCAGTAACCTCTAGTGAGTGTTGACAAAAACTGCCTTTTATGCTACCCTCATGTTGGCCGACAGAACCATTTTCAGAAAGTAGCAAATGATCAATGGTACTAAAAGAAGTTCAAGATGCACTGAAGGCATTGACAAAGAATAAGGTCTCAGGAGTTGATGGAATAACAGTCGACATATTCCAAGTAACAGATGGAGCTCTGAAAATGCTTGCCAGGCTGAGCCAAGAAATCTGGAGCACAGCTACCTGGCCAACTGACGAGAAGAGATCCATATTTGTTCTCATTCCCCAAAGAAGTGATCAAATAGAATGTGAAAATACTGAACAATATCATTACTATTGCATGCAAGCAAAATCTTGCTGGAGATTATTCACAAACAGCTAGAACAGTACACTGACAGAGAACAGAAAGAGGTTCAAGCTGGATTTAGAAGAGGCTGTGGCATCAGAGATATCATTGCTGATATCAGAAGGATCTCAGCAGAAAGCAGATAATACCAGAAGGAAGTGGGTCTGTGTTTTATAGACTATGCAAAGACATTTGACTGTGTGGACTAGAGCAAATTATGGCTAACATAGAGAGGAATGGAAATCCTAGAACACTTAATAGTGCTCATCCAAAACCTATACCTAGACCAAGACCTAGACCAAGAAGCTCTTATTCAAACAGAGCAAGGAAACATTGTGTGGTTTAAAATTAAAAAATACGAGCATCAGGTGAAGGAATAATGTGACAGTTGCTCCCAGGCCTGGTCACTCCTTGAGAAACCTGATAACATCTAAAGCAGCCAGGTAAAAACCTAAGATGGATTCTGATAAGGATCTGTCCTCCCTAGCCCTTCCAGCCCTCCCTGTTGTTGGAGTTACTGATTGTTGTCCAGTCACAACTCATAAAGACCCTATGAGCAGAAGGCCTGAGGTCTTTCCATATAACTATCAACATTTATTAAAGTTCATAGAGCTTCCAGAGGCACGTTGTTTAAAGCCCTCCCTAAAACCCCTATAAAAAGAAACCACCCTTAACTGCCGGCATGCCATTTTGACTCTCTCCATCTGAGATCAGATCACTTGGCATCAAAAACAAAGGCCTGTTTGTTTCTTGGGACCAGTTTCCTCATTGTCCTCACCCTCAACTATTTTTCTCTCCAATATCAGACTATATAATTAATCTATACTTAATCACTCTATATGCTGGAAAATAAATTAGAGAAGTCAGACTTTATGAAGAAGAATGTGGTATCAAGATTGGAGGAAGACTTATTAACAAGCTGGGTTAGGCAGATGACACAACCTTGCTCACTGAAAGTGAGGAGGACTTATAGTGCTTGTAGCAGAAGATCAAGGTCTGAAACCTTCAATATAAATTACATCTCAACATCAAGAAAATAAAAATCCTCACCACTGAATAAAATAGACAACATCATGATAGATGGAGATGAGACAGGGATTTTCCATGGTTTCAACTTACTTGAATCTACAACCAATAACTTTGATACCACTAGCCAGGAAACTAAAAGATGATTCACATTGGGGAACTCTGTTGTCAGGGATCTTTCCAAGTACAAAAGAGCAATGACGTCAGTTTAAAGATTAAGAAATGCCTGATTCAAGTCATAATCTTCTCAATTGCTGGTTATGCACCTGAAAACTGAATAACGAATGTCGATGACGAAGAAGAATTGACACTTTTGAGCTCTAGTGTTGGAGAAGAGCATTGAATATCCCATGGATTGCCAACAGAATAATCAGATATGTCCTGGAGAAAGTGAAACAAGGGTGCTCGTTGGAGGCAAAGACGGTGAAGCTCCATCTCAGGCCTGTTGTTAGGGAGAGCCAGTCCTTGAGAATTACAGCATATTTAGAAAAATGAAGGGTCGGTATAAGAGAGAAAGACTATCAACAGCATGGATTGACTCAGTGACTCTAACAATAACTTAAGTGTGTCAGAGAAGGGAGGATGGCACAGGATAGGGCAGGATTCAGATCTGTTGATAATATCTTCCCCCCCCCCCCTTTAGCATCAATTATGTGTCAAGGGAGCTCTTCTAGCTTAGTGGGTGAGGAATTGTGCTGTCAACCCAAAGGCAAGTGGTTCAAACCCACTACCTGCTCTAAGGAAGAAGGATAGGGAATCTCCCAGGAGATTTCTAGCCTCTGAAATATCGCTGTAATGTGAGGTATAATTCTGTTACAACTCAACGGCACTCACCAACAACATTGCTTTGTGTCAAGCAATTTAATAAATTACTGTACATCTAATCCTCACCATAACCAGGAAGGTTGGCAATATTATTCCATTTTATAGATGAAGAAACTGAAATCAAGCAAGATTAATTAATCTGTCTCAGTTCTCTCTACTGATAAGTGACTGAGACAAGATAGGAAGCCAGGTTTGTCTGGCTCCACGTTGCCTTTCAGGAGCACAGCCTTACCCACTACCCTTAGCCACTCAGTGGATGCCTCTTAATCAAATCTTGGTTAATCAAGTCATGTTCAACATGCTATTACGCACCAGTGCTTAAAAAGCAAAGTCATGGTGTATCTACTCCTTCATGGTGCAAATAAGCCCCAGCCCTGCCCTACATATGTTGTTCCATTTAGTTGGTTTAGTGTGAGCCTTCCAGGTAAGGGGCAGGTCTGGAATCAGCAGCCATGTGCAGCCATGAGCTGATTTTGAAAGAACCGAGTTCAATAGGGAGACTAATGAGCCCAGCCGCCCTCCTCCTGCACTGACTCCCGCTGATTGTGGAACTGCAAGCAAGAGCAAGCGTAGCCATGGTGATGGTGGCAGTTAGCTGACAGCCAGCAAGGGAAAAGGAGGGGGGGGAGGGAAGGCAGTTGGAGACGTCCTGCAGGGGATGGGACAGATATGACTCCTCTGAAGATGCTCCTGGGGGGTGGGGGAACATGGGGAGGGGCTGCTCCCACCCCAAGACTGCTGGGTGCCCTGCCTGCATCCTCCCTGCAAGCCGCCCACCTCCTGCCTTGCCAGCCTCCTCAGCACTCACATTCTCACCTCGTCCCCTGACTCACCACGCAGGTGGGTGACTCACAGCACCTGTGTGTAACGGGGCAGAGGAGGCGCAGAGAAGCTGCCTGCTGGGGTGCTGGGCTTCCAGAGGGAGCGGCTGAACCCAGGGAAGGCAGGGCTGAGCAAGCAGCTCACCTTCACTTGGATTGTGAGGGAGGATGCTGAGGGGAGTTCCTACATCTGTCCCCTCTTGGTGTCTATTTCCATCATGTCCTCATCTACTTTCCTCATGTGGTAGCTGAGCCTGGGGTGTCCATATGGACCCTCACTGTGAGACAGGGAGAGCTGGGGCTGTGAGGCATTGAGGCCCATTGTCTTCATTGTCCTGGGTCCCCAATATGTATCCAGTGTTCCTTTCCAGTGTTCCCAGGATAAAATAGGCTAAAGCAGGCTATACACTCTCCCCAGAACTTCCTGTCCACCTCTGTTTCCTACCTCATCAGTCCCATCAGGCTCTATCCCAAAGTCTAGGTTTTACTGAGAATTTGAAAATCTATTCCACAATCCAAATTTTGAGTACGATTCGCAGTGATGATAGCTGGGCTCCGTCTAGTCCTGTCTCGTGGGAAAGGAGGCAGCCATTCATGGAGGTGACGACACCCATCTGATTTCCTCCTCTGCTTCTTGACTCTCCTTCTTCCTCCTTCACTTCGGATGAAGAGAGACTGATGGTTGTGATTTTTTTGTTCCTGTTGGGAGGCAGAAATCAACGTGACATTCCTTCGTGCATTCTGTTTGCCATCTTAGCACAGACCATCAGATAATATGACAGACTTCAGGCTCCTCAAGTGAAATGTACTCATCAATAGTGAATGATCATTTGTTTAATTCTCCAAAAGGAGGTGGCAGCGCCTAATGCTTTTGGTATGAAAGGAATGGTTGCCGAGCACCCTGCCTCGGAGCTGACACTGCCACCTGGGCTGCATTTCAGAGGGCTTCTGCTCTTCTCCTGCATCCACCAGGCCTGGTTCCCACGTCCCACCTCCGGCCTGATTTCCTCAAGGTCAAGAGCCTGCAAGATTGCCAACAGAAGAAGGGAAAGACAAGGAAGGGATAGCTTCTGAGGTTCAAGCAAGGTGGCTAACCTTCGGACCAGGGAGGTAAGGGAACAGTGGTGAAGAGGGTAGAAAAGCCAATTCCTGCTCACACCTGTGATCCCCACCCAGGCCCCTGGTGGGGGCTTTGGGGGTGAGTCACCTCGAGAAACCAAGCCTGAGGAATTTTGATCAGATACAAGGTAAGGGTGTTGACCTGAGTGGGCCTACTCTTGTAGAGGCCAATGAACTAAATCCTTTGAAATAATGAGGAAGCCAGTTAGCAAGCAGGAGGGTAGGCTTCCCACTTTTGTTCTCTTTCACTTCTTTTACGAAGGTTGTGTCTGAGTGGGTCCTACTAGAGGAAGGCATCTCTTTGCATAGTGCACATCAAATGCATTCTATCTGTAGACTTGAGAAAAGCTCTTTTTACTCCTGGGCTTGATAAACCACCTTGAAACCACGTTAGAGAATCTGCCCCATTAGCTCTATTAAACATTTAACAAATTAGTGAATGAATCTCTCTTTCAGGCTACAATTCGTTTTCTTTGCTCCTCTACAGTGAACTAAGACCATTCCTAAGCCCTTCAATGCTGTCTCAGCGCAAGACCTTCCTCTTGGTCATTATCTCTGTCTACTCCTTGGTCACCAAGACAGTGCTTGGTCCATAGAAATGCACTACCACCAATGGATGGAGTCCAACTCACGGTGACCTCACGTGTGCCCGGGCAGGATGGAGCTCCCCAAGGGTTTTTGGAGATGATTTTTCAGTAGATTGTCAGACCTTTCTTCTGGACACATAGCTCTAACACCAGCCTTTCCATGGAGCAGAATGGGAATAGCAGTGATCCTACAACAGAATGGAACTCTGCCATGGGATTTCGGAGTCTAGCTATAACTATAGGTTGGTTTAGGGAAGTAGATTGCCCCATCTTTTTCCTGCAGAGCCACTGCTCGGTTTTGAACCAGAGACTTTTGGGTTAGTATGTGAGATATTAACCACTGCACCACCAGAGCTCCTGTGATATGTACCTAATGTCTCATAACTACTTGTAGGAGAAATGAGTGAATGTGTAGCACTCGCTATGCATATAGAGCAGCTCTGTCTGGTAGTAGCATCTGTAATGATGGCAGCACTCAGGGTCTCCATTGTCCAGAACTGTGACCACTGGCCACTTTGGCTATTTATCACTTGCAGTGTGACTAGTGTCACTGAGGAACAAAACTCTTCCTTTCCATTTATGTTCATTTAAGTCCTCGTGAGGGCTCTTGACTACCGCATCACCCATTCAGGTTATCAGCTAGATAATTCGATCATTTACATCTCTAAGAAACAAGCTGTGTAACCATCTTGAGTTCATTCTTGTTCAGCCAACCTCAGAAGCCTTCAGCTTCTGTTCTGTAGGCAGTCAATGAGTAGTTTGGTCCTTCTCATGCCAACATCACTGCAGGAGAACAGTGGTCAAATGGGGGAACACTGAATAAAAAGTAGTGCCACCTGCTTTCTTCCCAGAAATCTTGGGTCCTGGGTCCTCCAGGAGTGTAAATGGCCAGCCTTTTGCTTTATGACTCACCTGAGAACCGCCTCCTACAACTGTTCTAAGGCCCTGCCAGCAGGCCCCGCAGAGATTGCACGGGAAGCAGGACACTTGGTGAGTCATGTGAGTCATTTCTCAGAACAGGTGTTCTCTGGGGTGCCTCCTTCAAGGGCGCCCCTCCTCCAAGGGCGCCCCTCCCAGCCTGCCATTGCCTGCAGAGGTGGCTGCAGTCTGGGGACCAGCACCAGGCGCGAATGCCTGCTCAGGAGCGTCTGGGGTGCTGTGGGGTTTCTAGGGACCGCGCCCTCAGGTTCTGTAAGGAGTCAGGTCCACACACAGGTCTCGGACTCCAGCTGCCTTGGGGGAGGCTGGCATTCTCTAGCTGTGTGCCAGCAGTAGCTTTAATGCTACACACAAGGACCCTTTTGTCGGCACTTGGTCCATTTGGTTACACCCATTGTTGTTCCTGGCAGGAAGCAGGGTGCTTTCTCCCACAGGGTGCAGAAAACGCCAAGGACTGGCAGTCTCAAGGCAGAGAACAATGGCCGGAGAGGAAGCGTTCATGGTCGTCCCCATGTGTGGGTGATCCCCTAGGTGCCACTGTCCTCTCATGGATGGAAAAGGACAGCATCTCCACGCTCCAGGTGAGGCCTGCTCGTTTCTCCCAGCCAACCCACAGCAGCTCGCCTTGGCCTTCTGCCTTTGAGAACAAACACAGAGCAAACCGTGAAGCCTCTAGTGAAGCCGGAGCTTCCAGCGTCGTCTTTTCTCATCCTCCAGGGATGCAGGCAAGAGGTCCATGCCACCTAGCACTTTCCAACCCACTCTGAGTCATCCCTTGTGGGGCAGCCCAGTCTGCTTACCACTTCTCACTCGCAAGACAAAAAAAACGACTGCAGAGCTGGGTCGCTGACACAGCACAACTGCTGAGTTGCCTGGGAACGGGGGTGGGGGGCGGGCAGGGTCTGGGTGCAGTTTTCTGTAGGTGGTGAGCCATCTTTTGGAGCACAGATTTGTTTCAACATATCTGACACACCCTGGAGGCCCAGCAGGCAGGGTGGGGGCAGCCCTTACCCCACATGACACACCGGAGAAGCTCCCGACACCAGATGCACACACAATGCCGCTCTCAGGGGTTCCGAGCAAGTCATACGTGTGGAGGGAGCTTGTCACTCCACACCTCGCCCTTCCCTCACGCTTTTCCTCCCAGCCAGATGCTCAGAGTCTCCAGGGCAGGGACAGGTCTAGGTCTGGAGAACAACTGGTGTCCGGCTAGCCAATCACTGCAAAAACGAATGTGCTGACAGCATGCCTGTCTGGAGTCGGCTTGTCATTTGGGCTTTTGCTTGTCGAAATCCCAGCCAGCTGCCCCTAGATGTTCTATGGTTTCAATAATTGCCCTACTTTTCCCAGACCTACCCGTCCCTGCAGATGGCGGGGCTATTTCTAGGTCGAGAGTGATTGAAAAGGCTAGTGTGAGAGGATTGTTCTCAGCATTCTGGAAGATTCTTCTCAAGTTTCTTAGAGAAATACTCTATTTCATCTTATTGCTTGTGGTTCTATCATTTTTACTCCCTTGATGCGACAAGGTAATACCTATGGAAATGATTCCCTAAATGAATAGTATTTATTTGAGGAATATATCATTTTAAACTGAGAGCCAGAGGGAATTTTATTGTTGCAACCTCATTTTAAGAGTGAAGAAACAATACTAGAAAGGTCAAAGGACAAATACTGACACAGGGAGTTGGGGGAAACTAAGAAAAGAGGGCATAAATGAAGAACACAACATTGGAACAAGTGGAGGAAAGAACTGTTTAAAAGGAATATATAGATTAGGCATGATTTGTATGACAACAGTCCAGAATAAGAGGTGCATAGCAAAGTGGACTGAGAGAGGGGGAAAGGGTGGAAATTATGCAATAGTGAATTTATTTTTTTTTAAAGTGAACTTGAGGTATAGGGAGGAAAATGTGCAACAGTGAATAAATAAAAAAAAATCCAAGTTTTCTGTAAACTTTCATTAAAATCAGGATTAAAATAACAGCCCCAAGTCATTGCACTCACGTTTTTGTTGTTTTTATTGTGTCATTCAAGCTGGAATCCACCCATAGCTGACCCTCCAGGGGGCTGCAGTCAATGGCCATCCTTCTCCTGTGAAGCGATTGGTGGACTCAAACCACCAGCCTTTGGGATTGCTATGCAGCCACCAGAACTCCCTCTGATTGACCAACATTGAGGAATAAGTGCGCAAGCTGTGATGGGCTTCAGGTGGAAGTGGGGGCTCCTTTTGAACTCGCACTTGAAAGAAGAGGTTTGAAGTAAACATTATTTTGGCTAATATATTTCTTCCTGTTCCAGTATCAGATTAAATTCATTCAAGGAAATTTTATCACCTGTGAAACCAGAGGATGAGGACTTTGGTGGATTAGTGATAGAATGCCTATCTTTTATGCACAAGAGCCAGATTCTATTCTCAGCCACCATAGCTCCTGAGCAGACACCATTCATCTACCACTGAAGGCTTGGGTGTTGCTATGATGTTGAACAGATTCTAGAGGAGCTTCCAGATAAAGAGTGAGAAGAAAGGTCTGGTGATTTACTTCCAAAACTGCGCCAGTAAAACTTCATGGATTACAACATCCAATCTGCAACCAACCAAGGGGGTGCATGCCCCAGTGTTATGTTCCATTGTGCACGTTGTTCTTATGCACCATTGAGATGGAACTGACCCGTGGCGGACCCTCCAGTGGGTTTTCAGAGGCAGTATATTGCATACGAGGAGATTGCTCACCATTCAACTATGTAGCTGCTAGAGGAATTGAACTCGTGCTTTCAGGATTGCAGCACAGCTTCTTACCACTAGTCCACCAGACCTCCCCACCATTTATGTCTGGGGTCAACTCAACAGCAACTGAGGGGATAAACTAGCAAGATGAAGTTTTGCTTTTTCTTTCCCCCATGGTTGCTCAAACTGGATTTCTGCAATTTGGTATCTTCCTGATTAACTGAATCTGGTAGTAGAAGATACAAGATTAAACTCAAAAAAGTCAAACTCATTTGAGTGAGGTCAGAGCCAACTGGTTGCAGATTTTCAGAGGCTGTAAATCACATGGGAGGCTATTGTCTATCTTTCTATAAAGGAGGAGTCGGTGGATTTTTTTTTAATTTTTTTTATTTGTATTTATTTGTGTGTGTGTGTGTGTGTGTGTGTGAGTGTACCGTCAAATCAGATCTGACTGATACAGGAGGAGATTGTCCCTCCTTTTCCCGGCAGAGCATCTGGTGGATTCGAACCGTGTGCCTCTGGGATTGTAGTTGCAGCTCCTTGCCACTAGGAAGTCGGTGGATTTGAACCACTTGCCTTTGGCTTGGTAGTGCAACTGCTTACCCACGAGGCCACAAGAGCTTCCTGTTGCTGTCAAAAAAGCACGTGGAGCCAGCCTAGATCTGCCTTTGATTCTCGAGGATTCTAGATTGGGGTTGTGAGTCAAAAGATGCTGAGGCCTCAGGAGGAAGCCCTCCAAGGTTAAAGTGGGGACAAAGCATGTTCTTCCCTTTCTCCTGGCTAGCATGTCTGACGGCTACTGGGAGATATGGACTCTTACAGTTCAAAGTGAAGAAAAATAGATACCCTCTTCATGAGTTTGGGCCAACGAGCCCCTTTTGGTCCAGTGGCTATCCTCCTCATAAGCTTTGGTCCAATAAGTCCCTTTGATCTAAGTGAGAGATGCCTAAAACCAATCATGATGGACTTGGATAAACCAGGATGTGGGTAAAGCCTCTGCATCTCCTGTTGACCAGATGAGTCCTCCTTTAGATCCTGGAAACAAAAGGCTTGAGCCTCTTTAAGGAGGGTCTCATAAAAGAGTTGGTTAATGTTTTCCACATGGGTTTTTTTGAAGTTTTTGGGGTTTTTTTTAACTGTCTTGCTAGAGGCCATTCCAGTGACCACTTAAGCAACTACTTCAGAAGCTGGCTGTCATCCATGGAAAGTCTAGATTTTTCTAGAGATAACAGGGTTATAAACTGGTTCTTGGGAAGATAGTGTAGGTACTGCTTCTGCAATCTAGTTGTAAACTCTTCACTATTAGCTGTAATTCTCTCAAAAACATTTTACACTCCTTCAGTTCAAATAATATAGTTTATATTTCCTTTGACTCTCCTTCTAGTACAGAGCCTGAGCACAATGTGGATATTCATCAGTATCTTGACTTAATTTGGATTTTTGATTGGTTGGTTGGGTTTTTTTTGTGTGTTTGTTTTTTTTTTTTTAATTTGGGTTTTTAAAGACTTAAGTAACAACATAAATTTGGTTTTTCGGGTTTTTGTTTGTTTGTTTTAACAAAGAAAAATTTTCATTTGGAACAGAAAATAATAAAAATTGATTGCAAAACCTTACAATGGTAATACAATGATCAATTTATCACAACGGTACAAAAACAGATCAAGCTTCAATAAACCTGAAAGGATTCCCACACATGCATGAAAAAAATAGAAAAACCTCTTCACGTGTCTCACTTTCCAAGATAGAGTGGCAGTTCTCTTACAGGACATGATCAGGAAGGTTAATTGCTTCCTTTTTTCTTAATCATCTGTCTTATCAAGTCTGCATTCTAAGGCGCCCAGGGAGGGCAGAGGGTTGACTGAACACTCTCCCATATTCTTTACATTCTGTCTGCAGGGTGAGAGTTAACATGTCCAGTGAGGAGGGATGGATAAACTGAGTCCTCCACTGCTCACACTAATATGAGGCCTGTGCTGTGTGAATCCTTGTGTGTCCCCATGACATCTGCTTGTGGAAAGGTTGCCTCATACTCCTTACATTCAGTTGGTGTATCTTGGGGGAACTGATCAGGTGTAGTTCGTGTATCAGGGTCAGAAAAGGTTTTCCTCCATTCCTTACGTTCCTAAGTTCTCTCTCTTGCGTGAATTTTTATGTGTACTGAAGTGTCTAATTGTGAAAAGGTTTTCCCACATTCCTGACAATCATAAGATCTCTCTCCCATGTGAATTCTTCTATGGTTAACGAGGTAAATTAATGATAAAGATGCTTCCCCACATTCTGTACATTCATAAGGTCTCTTAAATTTGTAAGAAAAATATAGTACGTGTTGTTCAAACATACAATGAAAATATCAAGATCACCTCCCATGAATAAATTCCAACCCATCAAGACCACCCCCAGCCCCAATCAGTGTTAAATGTGGTCAATCTTTTCGAAGCAGACTGCTTCATCTTTGTCACTCATAGCAACTGGGGGATTAGAACTATTAACCTAGCAGTTAGTAATTCAGCATGAATGTGCAACGCCACTAGGGATCACTAAAAATATTGTAGTATCATTTAAGTAGACAATGAGGAATGGAAAAATCAGTTTACAGAAAATTACTTCAGTAAAAGATGTTGATTGAAAAGTCCAAAAGTTTTGAATATTGTTGTTCTTATGTGCCATAGAGTTGCAATTGATTCGTGACTGATCTTCCAGTGAGTTTTCAGGCTGTAAATCACACACAAGAAGACTGCCCATCTTTCTTCCAAGGAGCAACTTGGTGGATTCGAACCATATGCCTCTGAGTTGGCAATGCAACTCCTTACCACTAAGCCACCAGAGCTCCCTAAAGTTTTAATAATGTCCTTTCGTGTATGTGTAGGGGTGGGGAGGAAGCGATAGCAAATGTTGTAGAGCATGACAAGTTAGTTTGAATGGTGCAAATCCCCTCTGAAGATTTTAAAAATTAAAAACATTGTTGAAAAATGTCACAGACATGGAACATGTCCTTGAGAGAGATGGCTCCTCACCCTTGCTTGTGTGAGAGAAAAGTTCGCCACAAATCCAAGTATTTGGACAGATGCGAGGAAAGCACATGTTGGGAATGCCGTCTGAGAGAAAGCTGGAGAGCGTGGGAGTGGGTGTTCCCAAGAGCCATCATACCCCGCCTTCCCAAGGGCCTTTTCACCTCCCTGACACTCGGCACTCGGAGAATCTGGTACCACCAGAGGCGTTTGCAGTCTGCATACATGGAAATGAAAGAAAGTTGGCCTCCTGTTTTCTTAGCTGAGCCAAAGGCCAGTGGTGCCCAGTCACTTTACTTGAATTCTTTAATAACCCAAGGGACCCAAGCCTTGTTACTTGGATGTGACTGATAGCTGGCAGGGCATAGCTGAAGGAGGTAGGGCTCAGGCTCTGCAAGTGGCAGTAGCTCTCATTAAGTCCAAATGTCTCAGCCCTGGAAGGTTCTGTGAGGGGAGGAGCTCCAGTAAGGTTGAAAGGAGGAATTGTTTTCCTCTTTCTTGGACATTGGTAGAGGATCAAATATCAGCAATAACACTTGTCCTTAAATCGTTCCACTGGGCTGGAGAAGTTTTAGCCCAAGGTCACTTGTTTTCAGCTCTGAATAAAATTATCTAAACTGTTGCCTTAAAATTTTCAGTTGCACATTTGAACTGGAGTTTGGTTATGCTGCCAGGCAGGCGTTAGGGAGATGCTATTAGCTTTGGGCACTGAGCCTTCTGCAAGGTCCCTCATGGCTGAGAAGTGCTAACCTATCCACAGGGTCATTGAGTTTAGAGATCTGGACACCCCTTTGCCTGCCCTTGTCCTGGTCAAAGGCCTCAAAAGTTCTCTACCAGAGTTGAGAGGAGAGAGAAAAAGGGGACACATAATGTATACTGCATTGAAACAGATGAGGGAGAAAACTGTTAGAAAGGGATATAAGATTAGGTATTATTGTCATGACAGGAGTTCAGAATGAAGGCTGCATAGTGGAGTGGACTTGAGAGGAGAGATTATGTAACAACGAAAGAATTTTTCTTTTACTCTTCAAAGAGAAGAATGAATTGAGGGTAGGGGGTGGACAGGGAGAAAAGTGCAACAATGAATGAATGGGAATCCCAAGTCTCTGTAAACTTTCATTAAAATTAATAAAAAGTTCTCTACCTTTGCTATTCTAAAAAACAACAAGCCAAATAAACCAAACCATACACATTGTTGTTATTAGGTGCAACAGCGATGCTCTGAACAATAAATCCGAACCCTGTCCTCTCCTGTGCCATCTTCACAGTCTCTGACACAGTCGAGCCCATTGCTGCAGTCACCGTGTCAATGCACCTGGTCAAGAGTCTTCCTCTCTTTCACCATCACTCCACCTTTCCAAGCATGATGTCCCTCTCCAAGGAATAACCTCTCTTAGCAACACACCCAAAGTATGTGAGATGAAGCTGTTATCATTTTAACCCACATAGCTTTTTGTGTTGGGGCATTGCTTTGGGTACAGAAATATACGTTTCTTTAAAATGTGTTGCCTAGCAACAGATGGATAAGTAAATGACGGTATATACCTATGAAGGAGTATTACTCACCTGAGTCCTGATACAACATGGATGGATGTTGAAAACATTTTGCTAAGTCAGTCAATCATAAAGCGATGGATATAGTATGAGCCCTCTGATATGAAACAGACAAATGTAATCATTAAAGCTTTTTCATGGTGACCAGGGATAGGAGGGAAGAGGGGAGTCATTGTTCAAGGAACACTGAGTTTCTGTTGCTGCTGTTAGGTGCTGTTGAGTCAAGTATGATTCATAGCGACCCTATGAACTACAGACCTGAACCCTGTCCTATCCCGTGTCAGCCTCACAATCTCTGTTGCACTCAAGCCTATTGCTGCAGCCACTGTGGCAAGCTACCTTGGTTGAGGGTCTTCCTATCTTTCACTGTTCCCCCACTTGTCCAAGCATGATGTTCTTCTCCAAGGAATAGCATTTCCTAGCAACATGTGTAATGTGTGATGAAGCTTTGCTATCCTTGCCTTTAAGAAGCCCTTTAACTGAAAGCTATCCAAGACATATCTGTTCTTTAGGCAGTCCATGGGATATCCTGTAGTTGTCTCCAACACCACAAATCAGAGGCCTTGATTCTTCTTTTGTCATCCTTACTTATTATCCAGCTCTCAGCAGCATAACAAGTGATTGAGAAGACCATAGTCTGGATCAAGCACACCTTAGTTCTCAAACCAACATCCTTGTTCCTCAATAATTTGGAAAAGTACTTCACTGCCAGGGATGCATACCTTTCCAATCTATATACGGAATAGATCATCTGGGAGGCTGGGCTCTACGAGGAGGAATGTCGCATCAGGATTGGAGGAAGATTCATTAACAACCTGCATTATGTAGATGACACAACCTTGCTTGCCAAAACTGAGAAAGACCTGAGGTATTTGCTGCAGAAGGCCAAGGACTGCAGCCTTCAATATGAGTTGAAGTTTAACGTCAAGAAAATAAAGATCCCCACCGCTGGGGGAATTGGCAGCATCATGGTGAGTGGTGAAGAGATTGAGGTTATTAACAGCTCCAGCTTGCTTGGCTCTACAATCAATACTCTTGGTACCAGCAGCCAGGAAATCAAAAGACAAATTGCATTGGGGAAAATCTGCTGGCAGGGACCTCTCCAAAATACTGAAGAGCAACAACATCAATCTAGAAACTTAGGTGCACCTGATACAGGCCATAGTCTTCACAATTACTTGCTATACATTAGAGGGCTAGACAATGAATAAGGATGCTAAAAGAAGAATCAATGCCTTTGGGTTGTGGTGCTGGAGAAGAGTATTGAATATACTATAGATTGCTAAGAGTACAAATAGGTTGATCCTGGAGATAAAACCAGCATGTTCCTTCGAAGCAAGGATTTTGAAGCTCCATCTGACATACTTTGGGCATGTTGCAAGGAGGGACTAGTCCTTGGAGAAGGACATCATGTTTGGAAGGGTGGAGGGACAGTGGAAGACAGGAAGACCTTGGATCAGATGGATTGACTCAGTGACTGGGGTAATGGGGGTGGATATGTCAGAGACAATGAAATTGGCACAGGATAGAGCTGGGTTCAGAGCTGTTATACATAGGGTCACTATGAGTAAGGGTCAATTCGACAGCACATAACACCACCACCACCACAACCTGACTATCCCAATACATCTCCTCATCTCCTGACTGCTGGTACCAAGTGTATTAATTGTAGATCCAAGTAAGGTGAAGTTATTGAAAATATCAATCTTTTCTCTATCTATTATTATGTCATTAATTAGACCAATGGTGAAAATTTTTGTTTTCTTGATGTTGAGATGCAATCTATAATGAAGGCTAAAGTGGGATAATTTGGAAAAAAGATAGTAGTATGACGCACTTAACATAATCAATGCCATTGAATTACACATATAAAAACTGTTAATGGCAAAAATTATGTTGTGTCTATTTTATCACAATAAAAAGTTTTCTAAAAATGTGCCAGCAATTTTTGCTTTTGACAGCCACAGTTGAACGTAACATGAGGAGCTCTCAGAGCTATCAGGTGACGATTTGCCTCCACCCAAGAGGGACAAAACGGTGGGGCCATGCCATGACCCCTTCATTCACTTTCTGTTATGGGTTGAATTTCGTACCAAAGATATTTTGAAGTACTAATTCCAGTAACTGTGAGAGAGACCTTCTTATGAAATGGTACTGAGGCCTCTGAAAAGACTATCGGTGAATATGAGGTAATAGTGGAGTAGGATAGGTCCTGATTTTATCTGCGTGAGGCCCCGATAAGAGAAGAGGCACAGAAGTGCTACTATGTGAAGATGGAGCCATAGATGTGTAGTCAGGTAGCTGTAAGACAAAGAACGACAAGGATTGTCTTCCATCACCAGACCTAGGTGAGAAGGAGGCAACAAATGCTCCCTCAAAAGGAATCAACCTAATTGACACCCTTGCTGCAGATTCTTTGACTCCAGAACGATGAGAAAGTGCTTTTCTATTCTCATAAGCTACCTTCTTTGCCATGTTCTATTATAGCAGTTCTGAGAAACAAATACACTGCTTATCCAGTGAGAATATACTCCCAGTCTCCTTGAGATGATTTCATAGGCAAATTAATAAGACTGATGAAATTATAGCTTCCCTAAAATATTTTTTGTTTGTTTGTTTGTTTGTTTGTTTGTTTGTTTTTCTCAGGTGGGATAAGCTGGTAATAGGACATTCTTTATGGATGGCATTTGCTGAGTCAGCCAGCAGTGCTTGTTGTGTGCCCTGAGGTGAATTACGGTCAAAAGCAGAAGAGACTTGATTCTCATCATGAGAAACCAATACAGAACCATAGAGTCCAAAGGTTCCCTGATGTAAGTTGAAGTGGTGTCAACATAGACCCATAACTTTCTGGGAGCATTGCTTTCTAAGCCCAGACATCTGATGGACATTGGATCTGCTCTCACTCATCAGGTGAGCTGATGTTAGGTCCTCTACACGGAGCCTGAATACCCCCAATATGATTAAGCTCCATTACTCCTCTTGGCAGCTGGCTGGATCACAAATCTTTACTAGCTGCCTTTCCATCCTGAAGAAGCTCTCATGGCGCAGTGGGTTAAGCGTGGGTGACAACCTGAAAGGTTGGCAGCTCAAACTCACTAGGCAGAGAACCCAAATTGCTGTTACATGTTCTCATACCAGTCCATTATCCACTCAAGAAAACTCATTGCTGTCAGGCAGAAATAGCTCCTAGCAGATTTTCAGAGGCTGTAAATTTCATTATAAGATATATGATTTGCAAATAGTTTCTCCCATTATGTAACTTATTTTCTTGATAGTATCCTTTGCAGCATACCAGTTTGTCATTTTGTTGCTATGTTTTCAATGTCATATCTAAAAAACCCTTTTCCTTGGTCCAAGGTCAATTATAAGGGTAAATTATTAATGTTTGGTACTATGAAAGAGAAAGTAGAGGGTGGGAGCCCCATTGCACACATTTTCATCAGGCACCTTCTGCACATCCAAAAACAACAACTATGAAAGAGAAAGTAGAGGTTGGGAATCCCATTGTACACGTTTTCACCGGGCACCTTTTGAATGCCCAAGTCTGTGTGAGGAGCTTGGAGGGAGTCTGGAGGAAGGTGACCTACCTCATGGAGTTCACCATCCTGGTGGACACACAGACAATCACTCGTTGTAGAGCCAAGCAGCATGGAAAAGTCCCTGTAATAATCTAACGACACACAGAGGAAGACAATCCAGAGTCACAGAATTGGAAGAGGCATCTCGTTCTTGATGAATAAGTAAATGTAATCACTTACATTTTTAGTACCAAAAAGACTTAGTGGTTGCTCTGGAATTGGAAACTGTACCAATGGGTATTTCAAATAGTAGTGGGGTTACCCACGATGGCTTTCACAGATTTTCTAGACTTAGATACAAGAGTCATTGACTTGTAAAAACGAATCAGTGGAAACTTTATGGATCACAACAGAATTTGTTCAACTTGCTTGCTTTGGATGTGTTATCTGGAGAGAGCTCTAAAGGAGGGTGCCTTATTTGGTGAAGTAGAGTGTGAGAGAGGGTGTGGGAGACCCCCGGGGAGATGGCCTGCCACCAGAGCTATAGTGATGCACTTGAACACACTAGCAATCATGAGGATGGTGCTGAAGCAGGACTTGTTTGATTCTGTGGGACAGAATGAATTGAAATACACTTAATGGCAACTATCTATCTATATATCTATCTATTTAATGGATTTACAATTTCAAGCAGAAGGTCAGATCTATTGTCAAGCTCCATAAACCTTGATTCATATCCGGATGCTTTCCTCTCTGAGAATTCTCTAAGTATTAGTGCACAGAGAATATCTAGTGGACAGGCAGTGAGTTATGGCTACAATTATCTACAAAGGTAAAGGCAAAATGCCAAGGGTCTGTTGTAGTGGAATTACTGAAAGCTGAGAGGATCTAGGATCTTCTTACTGGCAGAGTCTAGATTGTCTGTTCTAGTTGCCTGAAAATGGTGCACAGTATACTGCTTTTCACCTCACCTGGCACTGATGGTTATGCTCCCTGACCCCGAAGATTCGAGAGGTGGAGCAGCTATGGTGGGATGCTTACCTAGTGAGACGAGTCTCTCACTCTCCATCTTCCTTCCTAAACCACCTCCAGCATTTTCAATACTGGCTTCCACAGCGCCCTGCTGGCATGATGGTTAAGTTCTAAACTGCTAACCAGAAGTTTTGCAGTTCAAATTTACCTAAGGCTCTGAGTGTAAAAGATCTGGCTCTCTGATCTTTTAAAGGTTACAGCATAGAAAACCCATCCCAACTACTTTGTTATTGCTAGGGACTGTCGAGTTGGCCCTAACTCATAGCTAAACTATACACACTACATTGACTGATCCTGCAACATGTTCACAACCTCCAATGCGCATGTTGTTTCTGTCACTGTATTGATCCATCTCTTTTTCACTAACCCTCTTATCTTTCAGGTATGACGTCCTTTCCCAAGGACCAGCCTCTCCTGATAACACACTGAAAGTAGATGAGATGGAGTCTCACCATGATTGCTTCTAGGAGACACACTGGCTGTACTTTGTCCAACACAGATTTGCTTATTCTTTGCAGTCCATGATTTATCGTGCATTCTTTGTCAAGACCACCACTCACAGGTGTCAGTTCTTTGGTCTTTGTTATTCCTTGTCAAACTTTCATGTGCATATGGGGCAACTGGAAATACCATAGGTTGGATGAGAAACACCTTACACTTTAAACTGACATCCTTGTTCTTGAGCACTTAAAAGAGATCTTTGACAGTAAGTTTACCCAATACAACACCTTTTTAAATTTCTTGGCTGATCCTCTTTGAGTGTTAATTGAGGCTCTCACTAAAATGAAACCCTTGACAACTTCAACCTCTTCTCCATCTGTCGTGATGTTGCCTACTGGCCCAGAGGTAAGGATTTTTGTGTTGTTGTGTTTTGTTTTTTTATGTTGATATGCAAACCCTATTTCAAAGGTTATAGTCTTTGATCTTCTGCAGTGTTATAAGTCTCTGTCACTTTCAGCTAGCAAAGTTGTGTCATCTGCATATCACAGGTTGTCGGTGAGTTTCCCCCCAATTCTGATGCCACATTCTTCTTTATATAGCCCAGTATCTCAGATTATTTGCTCAGCATACAAATTTATGACATATAGTGCAAGGACACAATCCTGACACACACACCTCTTCTGATTTTAAACCATGACATATTCCCGTATTATCTTCAAACAACTTAACTCTGCTCAATACACACTATTGGGTAACTCTGCCCTGTCACATGTGAACGCTATGTATCAAAACAACTTGATGATGCCTAACAACCAGAGGGAGTGTATTTAAAGAGGACCCCCTGAAAGGAGGACTGGGACATCACAAAAATGGGTGAAGCCCTGCTCCTACTTTTGAGTAGAAACCATGCCGTAGAAAATGAGGGGGCAGGGAATACATTGAGTCCAAACCCCAGAAAGTGCCAAGTGAAACTCTGTAAGTCAGCCTGAGACAGCATCATCGTGAGATTTCAGCAGAGGGTTTGCAGCCTGTACCCTGGGAATTCTCCTCTTCTCTCCTACACAGTAGAGAAAGACACTTTCCAACCTGCCTGTCTTGGGCCTGGGAGGAAGCTCCTGTTCCAGTAGAATAACTCTGGAGCTGGAGCTGCCCTGTGTAGGAGTGAAGTGGGAGGGCTGCCAGGAAGAGTCTTCTGCCTTTCTACCTTGCAAGCGGGCTGTTTGGAGATCAGAGGACCAGAGGGAGGATGCTTGAGATACAGCAAGGTCATGGTTCGCTGGTTCATCCGGCTAGTTTCCTTACAATAATTTGTAAGCCGTGTGTGTGTGTATGTGTGGAGTGGGGCACAAGTTAGAAAGAGAGAGCTGAGCAAATAACTTGGGGGAAATAAGCAATTCTTATCTTTTAAGACCTTTACAATAATAAAGTACCATTTCATTCATTTTACAAATGTCTTTTTTTTATTTTATTATTTTTGTGTACGTGTACCGTCAAATCAGATCTGACTGGTACAGGAGGAGATTGCCCCTCCTTCCCCGGCAGAGCATCTGGTGGATTTGAACCGTGCACCTCTGGGATTGTAGTTGCAGCTTCTTGCCACTAGGCCACCAGAGCTCCCTTTCAAATGTCTTATTTATAAATATTGTCTACTGATGTTTAGACTGTGGGTTTTTAAAACAGACATAAAGGATGAAAACATTTTATGGGACAATCAAGCACTCTCTAAAATATTTTCCTAAATACCAAAAGGGGGAAAAAAAACCTTTGGGGAAAATATTCGTTTTGGCCTCTCTCCACTACCTTCTACCACTAGTATTATTTTTTTCCATCTTCTCTTTTTCTCCCCTTTGAAAATGTGGTCAATAATTTGTTCATTCATCATACTTTATTGGCACATATAGTAATATCTCTGGATCAAAGTTATTAAATAAGCAGTACTTTATTTTTATTTTCATTTTACTTGGTCTAAGGAAGCATTTCCTAACCAGTAATTTTACACATGGAAGGAGTTCATTCACTGTTAAGTGAAGATATTTGAGGAAAAGTTGGCTGGATATTTATAGAGGATCCTTACATCATGCTGGACTTGGCCAAAGTGACCCTAGGTCTCCTTCCAATGCTGAGATTCCATGATTTTGAAAGTAATTTCTTAATTAAATTGAACAGACTCTCAAGGAAGGGCTGTGATTCTTAAATTGAATTTTTCACCCCATCAACTGCCAAGTGATCAATTTCAGCAAAGTAAATGTCAGACTGGCTCTCCCTTTACACAGTGACCTGCCTTCTCCCTAGCACTTGAGTGTCTGAAAAGAGTCTAGACTGAATAAGAGGAAATTAAGAGTCAGAAGAATTCTCCAGAGCAGAGATATATACTTGATGGAAAGGGGTCCAGACTCTGTGACCATATTTGTCAACAAAAAATTCACTTACACTATTTCCAAGTCACGGCAAGATTTATTTTTACCCCACTTGCCCACTACTCCCACCCCCAAAAATGTATTCATGTGCCTGCATTCACAACTAAAAGTTACTACTGTTGTTAGGTGCCACTGAGTTGATTCAGACCCATCATAGTGATCCCATATGTTCAGAGGAGATTTTCCATAGCGTTTCAAAGGCTATGACCTTTGAGAAGCAAATAACTAGGCCTGTCTTTCAAGATAATTCTAGGTATATCCCAATAACTGACCTTCAACTTGTAGTTGAGTGCTTAACCATTTGAACCACCAAGCATTTATCAGCACTAAAGGTAATGAGTTCAAATTAAGTCATTCACTCACTTTCACTGTCACTGAGTTAGAGGTAGCTCACAGCTGACCGACCTTTCATTAGGCTTCTGTATCTGTAAATTACAGGGGAGAAAATTGCCCATCCTTCTGCTTTAAAGTCTCTGGTGGATTTGAACCATTAAAGAGGTGTGGTCTTAAAGCCAGCGATTCACCTCTCTAAAGACTATACCACCACATCTCCCATCTCCCTCACATGAAGTACAGGGAAAGAGAGAGGGGAAGAGAAAGTGGGGGGGGGGGCGGAGGGGAGGAATAGAGAGAGAAGACTAAAATGCATAAACAAAATGCAATGGGTTAAATCCTGCTCCCCCCCAAAAAACCCTGTTTCAACTTGGTTGGGCAATAAGTGGTTTGGAGGTTGTATGTTGATGTCATCATTCCCATATTGTGAACTGATGTGATTAGCACTGATCTGATGCAAACTGAATAGTTCAGGATACTATGCCCTTACTCATGTCACTGCAGTGGTCCTATGTAAGGGAGTTTCTCTAGGGTGTGGCCTGTATCACTTTTATCTTACAAGAGGTAAAAGGAAAGAGAAGCCAGCAAAAAAAGAGAAGAGCCACCAAGAAAGGTGAGTCAAGAGCAGAGCACACCTTTGGACCACTGGTTCCTGTGCTACAAGTCTCCTAGAACCAGAGGGCACAGAGAGCCTATGTCTAGGCTCAGCACTCTGAGTTCTGTCCCCTAGCCTTGTGAAAGCATAAATCTCTGTTTGTTGAAGCCATCCACTTTTAGCATTTCTGTTATAGCAGCACTAGAGACACAAGGCAATTTTCTTTTTTTTTTTTCTTTTTTTTTTTTCCTATAATTATATTTTATTAATTTTCATAAACATTTACAGAGATTTTGGGCTTCCACTCATTCA
>NW_006399952.1:5130918-5276242 GCF_000299155.1 Elephantulus edwardii
TGTTGCACTATTCTCTCTACCCTCCTCCCAGTTTGTTCTTGTCCAAATGCCACAGTGCTTGTCAAAGACAAGGCAATTTTCTAATTGGATATTTGGCAGACTCTCCAGACCATTCTAGGTAGGGTGAAGCAGAAGCTTCATTTGGGATCAATTCACTTTAGCAAGCAGATTTTCTGCATTCCAATTACCTGTGTAAATTTGGGGAACCTGTAAACTTGAGCTCAACAATGTCCACCCTGATCAGAAAGACCCTCTGACTGCCAGTCCTAGCTCCATGAAGCTATGGGGGAATCTGCGTTTGGTTATACGGAAGGGCCGACACACAGCTCAGAATGCGTTTATCCTAGAGTGTTAGACATTTTTCTTGACCTTGTTACCATTCTCATCCACCAAAGGATAACTCTTACTTTAAAACACCAGTGATGAACGTGAACACTAATTCTGATTTTAATAGTCCTCCCAAAGATGAAGACATTCTCAGTAGAGACAATCCTCCTTGAGACTTTGACTCACCAGTTAAATAGTCCTCTGAATCCCTTCCTTGCCTCTCACTGTAAGTGCTGCTCTGGAAATTTGCCCTTAATCTAGGAGCATTGGCAAAACAGGTATCTGTCAAAAGGGCTGTTCTCACAATAGAGGCCTGGCTGTTATGGGTGATGAGGTAATTTCTGCTTAAGCTTCTGGTATTCACGGAGGAGAAAAACAGCAAAACAAGGCCTGTTAATAAAGGTGTGAGAGTCTCTGGGTGTTTGCTGTTATTAAAGAGATTTCAAGGAAGGCTGCTTCAGGGCTGAAAGGAAACCTTTTGTCACAGATTTCATTTTAGAAGGTTCGAAAAGATACCAATGAGGGAGCCAGAACAAGAGACAGGAAGAGGCAAGAACAGAGAGAGGGGAAAAGATGAAGAGACGGAGAAAGCAAGAGTGCAGTGCCTCACTGAGATGCCACAGAGAGAGTCACAAATATAGGCTTTGGCAGTTTGATCACTGAAAAAAAAAATGTTTTCTGTTAAAGGTTGGTGCGATGGAAGAGAGAATTTTCTGGATTTTTTAAAAAACATATGTCTTGCTCCTGCTGCTCTGTTCACCTGGAATGCCCTTCTCTGCACCAATTTATTTCAAAAGGCTCAGCTGAAAACCCCCTCCTTCATGAAGCCTTCTTCGGTAACCCTGGGTAGATGTATAATTGCTTCACTTTCCACCAGCCAAAGTTAATTTGGTTTTCTTTTTCTAATAGCATATATCACATGCTGCTTTATTTTAAGCTGTATGTGTTCATTTTAGGGTTCTAAATTCCTTGAGCCTGACTCTCCTTTGAGTCCACATTGGACCTCTCAGCCCAAAATCTAGCAGACTGTTGGAACTAAGTGAATATTGGTCAAGAGGATCAAAGACAAATGCTGCACCATGTCCGGAGGTGGCTTTTCTAGACCCCACTGTCTCTCTGAACCCACAACCCCAAAAGGGCTCAACTGTGATTTAAACCAATATGTATCACCATGTGACCAAGGGGAGGTGAACCGGAAGGAATTGGTATTAGTAGTTTAGAGCTCATCCTACCCAGAAGCCTCTAGTCAGTTTTGCATCTTCTCTTAGCTAGAGCCTTCTGTTTTGTGTTTGGTTATTATTGTTGTTGTTGCTGTTGTTGTTTTTAGGAGCCCTCTCTTTTGGAGCAAGAGTCCTTGAGTGATGCATATGGTTAAGTATTTGACTCCTAGTCTAAAGGCTGGTAGTTTGAGTTCAACCAGAGGCACCTCAGAGGACAATCCAGGGGACCTGCTTCAAAAAGGCTGTAACTTTGAAAACAACATGGAGCACATTTCTACTCTGACATGCTTAGGATTGCCCTGAGTGCAATGCAACTATAATAACAACAGTGTTGTCATCAAATTGCATCCTCCAAAATACGTAAGTTGTTGTTGTTGTTACTGATTGCCTTTGAGTCGAGCACGACTCACAGCAACACTATGAACAAAAAGGCCTGAAGCCCCTCTACAACTATCGACATTCATCAAAGTTCATAGAGTTTCCAGAAGCATGTTATTTAAGAAGTGGATGCCACTCCTGCTTCCAAACAAAATAAATATATGATAAAGGAGGACTGATTATGACGACCAGGGCATGTGGGAATCTTGTTCTTAATTATTCTGAGCATCCTTTCCCAGCCTCTTCTCCAAGTTGTCACTATCGAAGATTTGCTTCTTTTGCAACTAAGGAACAATAAGGGAAGCTGTGCTAAATTGTCTTGGGAGCTTGGAGAACTAAATGTAACTTCATGTTTGATGTATAAGAGCTGTTTTTGGAGGTACTTTAGTTAGCTTGGCTCATACTCCTTTTTTCTTCTACAATTTCAGGAAGGAATCATGGAACGAACACAGGCGTTGAAGTCAAGCAAGCGCGTGTTCCAGTCAGTGACTGTGTGATGAGGGGTGGCCGTTTAACCTCCCTGCACCTCAGTTTTCTCATCTGTAGAATGGAAAAAAAAGCTACCTTCTTCACCAGGCTTTAGGGAGGAGTCAATGAGGCCATGGATCTTAATGAAACACTGCAGGTGAGGAATATTATGCTCATTTCCTCCCTTTATCCTCTTTACCCCTGAGCTGACCTGTGTCTCCACTTCTTAAGGCCATGGGCAAATTGCTCCATTTGGACCCAAGACTTCACATCAGTTATACTTGCTGCGTGGCCTTTCTTTCTTCCTCACCTGTCCATGATCCCCATGAAAACCCTGATAGTGCATCCTTTTGAGACTCTTAGAGTCATTAGAAAATAGTGTTCTGGTGTGGAATAGAGTCATTTTCAAAACTCTTTGGAAGAGAAAATCTTCAAACACACAAGAGTTGTCTTAGAACAAACGACCCACAATTAGATTTCTCTCTCAGGTGTTAGGCAGATAGCTCTATGTCTGCATTTGTTATTAGAGTTATTGGAGGCCACCCCCTAAAAACCTTTCCTTTTGATAAAAATCACCCTTAATAGAGAAACCTAGTCCTAAAGGTCAGGGACTTTGGCGGCATCATCCATAAGGAGTTGCACTACTAACCCAAAGGCAGTTAGACTGTACCAGCAGCTCCAGGGGAGAAAAGTGGGTTCCTCCTGTGCCTTTTACAGCCTCTGAAAACCTACTGGACGGTCAGCTTTGAGTTAATTCCAACTCAGTATAAATGAATTTGAGGGTTTTTTTACAATACCTTTGAACTGTGCTATTGGACAGGAGTGCTGAACGGACCTTGGCAGCCCACTCACTGTCAAAAGAACAGATAGGTCTTGGAGAAGGTGCCGCCAGAGTCCTCCTTGGAGGCAAAGGTGATGAAACTTCCTTTCACATACTTTGGGCGTATTGCTAGGAAAGGTTATTCCTTGGAGGGGGATATCATGCTTGGAAAGGTGGACAGCAAATGAAAGGAAGACCCTCAACCGTATGTATTGACAACACGGTGACTACCACAATGGGTTTGAGGGTGTCAGAGATTGAGAAGATGGCACGTGATAGGAAAGGGTTCAGATCTGTTGTTTAGAGGGTTGCTACGAGACGTACTCAACTTGATGACACTTCACAACAAAAACAAGGATCAGCCTTAAACAGAAAAAACAAGCAGTTTCTGCAACAGTCTATGAGAACTAGTCCCCTTGTTGAACCTAGACATCAAGGACGCATAGCCTATTTTTTAGGAAAATGACATAGAATGTATCTGAGGTAACTCATTTAAGTGTTGCTATATTTAGCTCTGTCAAGCACAAAACAGTTTGTGTTTGGCATTTCTGCCCATCAAGCTTCTCCCCCATGGGCACTGGAGAAGGAAAGGGCTGTTTCTTGCTATGGGACAATCTTACAAAATATCACTTTGTGGAAGTGTTTACTTGGGCCTGGCCTTCAAGGACAGGAGAGACTTGAAGATCCAAATATTTGTAGGAAAGTTATTCCTGGCAGAAAGAACAGCAGGAGCAAAACATGAAGTGGAAACTTGAAGTGACATTAATAGGGACTTTGTTGTCACTAGTCACAGGGCATCAGAAATAGCCCTGACGACACACTGATTAAAAATTCCTCTGCTAACCAAAAGTCCAGCAGTTTGAACCCACCAGCCCCTCCTCAGGAAAGTAATGAGGCAGTCTGCTTCCATAAGGATTTACAGCCTTGGAAAACCTGTTGCAGTTTTAGTCTGTCCTACAGGGCTGCTCTGCAGTAGAATCCACTCAGTGAAAGTGGATTAAGGTGCTAGATACTATGCTATAATCCAAATATACCTAAATCTGCTCTCAGGAACCTTTCCAGAGTTCTGAGAAGCAATGATGTCAGTCTAGAGATTAAGGTGCATCTGATCCAGGACATGGTCTTAGCAATTACTTGCTACACATCAGAGAGCTAGAAAATTACTAAGGATGACAGAAGAAGAGTCAATGCCTTTGAGTTACGGTGCTGGAGAAGAGTCTTGAACATACCATGGACTGCCAAGAAAATAAATAGGTCTGTCCTGTAGAGGGTGAAGCCAAGTCTTTCCTTGGAGGCTAGGATTTTGTGTTGTATTGTTTTTTCCTTCTTTTTTAAAATTTTTTTTCTTTATCTTGTGTACAGTTGAATCAGATCTGAAAGGCACAGGAGGAGAATGCCCCCTCCTTCTTCAGCAGAGCATCTGGGAGATTTGAACTATGCACCTTTGGGATTGCAGCACAGCTTTTTGCCATGAAGCTACCAAAGCTCCTTTTGGAGGCTAGGATTTTGAAGCTCTTTCTCACATACTTTGAGCACATAGCCAGGAAGGACTGGTCCTTGGAGAAGGCCACCATGCTTGGAAGGATGGAAAAACAGTGCAGGAGCGGAAGATTTGATACAATGGCTGGGCCATGGGGGTAGGTGTATAGGAGTCAGTGAGACAGGCTCAGGACAGGGCAGTGTTCAGAGGTGTTGCACATAGAGTCGCTATGAGTCACAGGCGACTCAACAGCACATAACAACAACAAAAAGGGCATTATCAACAATATTATGGCTTTTTTCTGTCAAGAATGACTAAAGGGCACATATATAGTAAATGGAGGAGCTGGGGTCCAAATTTAGGCAACCTTACTCCTGGGCTTATCATTTGAACTCAAAGACTATATGATCTACTTGGAGTCCTTATGGGCACTCGTTCGTTGGTCCCCCACTACTACAATTCTTTCAGTGTCTGTTGGCTTCCCAGCCCTTATGCCTTAGAATAGCCTAAAAGAGAACTTGAAAATTGCAATAATTTAAAAAAAAAAAACAACACCCCAAAGCACACAGGAAATCACTTTCTACACTTAGTTTCTCTGTCCGGCTGTGTCACCTATTTGTAGCTTCATCCACTCTTGTAACAGTAGCCCAATGGCCATAACTTCTCTTTCTTTATCTCCTTGCCATCTACTTTCTGCTCTTGGTACCTCCAACACTTGTTAGGTAAACTCGCAATGCTCATCTCGCTTCAGCCAAGTTGTAACAAACCAGGAATTTTATTGCAATAGCACACTCTCTAAACCTCCCCCTTAACAGCCCACTTTGTATTCATTGGAAGTGGGGAAGAGTTTGGACAATGAAAACTCTATCCACTTTCTCCTTTCAGGAACCAAGCACCAGGCAGGAAAGTCACTCACATAGCCACCTTGAGAGTGGGCTCCATTTAACTAAGGTGGAAAGTGAGAAGATGCTAGAATCAAGGCTCAAAAACTCAGTTTTCCAAGAAAAAGACTCACACAGTTGTGGAGGCAGACCAGATCTCAAACCCAAGTGTCAGGTATCAGGTCGGAGGCATCTCCGGACTCGAGAGATTGCAGAAGCTGACAAACACAAAGATGGCGGGTTGGATGGCAGACTGCTGGCTCATGTCTCAAGAACCAGAGGTCAGAGGATGAAAAGCAAATGTAAGATCAAGAGAGGGTGAATTTTGCCAGAAAATCCATATACTTTAGAGACAGGTCAGACCTCCAAGGAAACTACCCTTTCAACTAATTGGTTGTTCATATCAAATCACAAAACAGAAATCATTACATACTAAGAACCATGGGGGAGCCAACTTGACACATGACCATAACCATCACAGGAGCACATGTGTGTAGTTAAAGGTACAGACCAGTTTCATTCTGGGAATTGAAAACAAGAAGCACCCAAATACCCAGAACTCTTTCTAAAGGTTAGTTTTAGGAAAGAAGAACAGAATGAATCAACCTGATTGTATTGGAACTTAGAAACCTTTCGCCCACTATCCGCACACAGAAGTGTGAGTGGTGAGTTTAGGCATGAATGGCAAGTGTCAAAGCACAGAGCATTGAGGCCAATAGAAAAGAAGGCCAGATCCAAAGTTTTCCTGGAAGAAATCTTGAGTTTGCCTCCTAACCATGGAAATGTTGGAAGAGCAGCTGGTATACTAATTGCTGTTGTTGGATGCCATTGAGTCAATTTCAACTCATAGTGACCTCATAGGACAGAGTAGAACTATCCCATTGTGTTTTCTTGACTGTAATTTTTCCGAGGGCAAATGATAGGGTTGGATTGGGGGGGGGGTTCCCCCTCACTTGTGGGTGGGTTTGAACTGTCCACCTTTGGGCCATGGAAGCAGTGGAGGGCTTCGTTGTTTGAGCCCTCAGGCATTTCCTCAACCCCAATCAAAGGGAGGCTGCTGGTTGCTGTGGCTCCTCACCTCCTGGAAATCTTGGACACTGCGCTCCTGACCAGGCTTCTGAGAAAGTGGTGAGCAACAAGCTGGCTCCACTCCAGCACAGCTGCTCCTTGTTTGAAGGATTTTCACTGAGGGATTTTAAATGTTTTTACAAGGTGTTCAAATTAGGCAATACGTTTGATATACAGAAAGTGCAGGGTCTGGAAAAGGGAGCCTAGCAAAGTAATCCATTTCTCACAGTTCTCCTCTGCAAGGTCATTTTAAGGGGACAATACCTAAGGGAGAACCCTCCAATCAAAACTCACCACCCCTACGTCGATTCTGAATCCAAGTGACCGTAGGATCAAGTAGAATGACCTCCTCGAGTTTCCAAGGCTACCACTCTTATGGTAGTTGACTGTCACATCAGTCTTCCATGAAGTGCCTGATGGGCTCGAACCACTAAACTGTCAGCTGGCAGGCAACATCTTTAACCACTGTATCAAAAGAGCTCCTTGGCCAAAGGAAAAGATACCAAATCCAAAGGCAGATGCTGGTTTTATTGAGCAGAGAGCCCAACTGTAAATTATTTAAGTGAGAAGAGAAGCAGCACATGGGACCAAGTAGAAACTGAAATCAGAGCCCCCGGGAGTTTGAGGAGGTATTTTCAACCCCGTGGGAGTAGTACTGATTTAGTGTCGGGTGATACACTGCAGCCGCCCTCTGAAGACATCCATGCATTTTGCTTGGGGGGATGTTTTCCAACACATGGGGATCACTGGAGATGGCTTGTGAGTCATGAAATCAGGTGCTGGGCTCCTATGCTACAAAAGCTCTTCTGAAGAAAGCCTATGGGATCAGGAAATGAATTTTCCCCCATGTATTTGGTCAGGATACATACATATTTGTATGATTTTAAATTCTTGCTAAAAATCACATATATTAATAAGTTTATAGTGAAAAGTACCCTTCCTACCCATGTCTTTTATCTTCCTACTTTTCTCACCACTCCTACTCACACTTGGGCAACCAAATCCCATTATGCTTTTATTAGAAAATGCAAATACACATTCTTCTTTCTCTCTATTATTTTATGCAAATATTCCATGTTGTGCTCTGCATGTCATGTAATCATTTAATAGAACCTTTTAGGGCTCTTTTCCTACCTGTACACAGAATAAACCCTCATTATCCTTTTTTACAGTTGTATGATATTCCATTGTGTTGTTAGACCAAAATCTATTAGTTGTTGTTGCTATTAGGTGCTGTCAAATTAATTCCAACTCTTAATGACTCTATAAAACAAAATAAAATTCTACCTGAGCCTGTACCATCCTCACTCTCATTGCTATGTCAAGAGACCGTTTGTTACAGCCACCAACTCTATTCATCTAGTTGAGGGGCTTCCTCATTTTTGTTGACCTTCTGCTTTTCCAAGCATTGTGTTCTCCTGCATGTCCAAAAGACATGAAACAAGGTCTTACCATTCATGCTTCCAAGGTAAATTCTGTATGTACTTGTTCCAGGATGGATTTGTTCTTTCTTCCGACAGTCCATGGGATATTTAATATTCTTCAACATTATAACTTAAGTGCAGGGCAAGGGATGTGGAAGGTGGGCTTTTGGGTGGAGAATCCTCATACTTCTAGAGGGGCAAGTCCTGGAGGAGGCTGTAATCTTAGTAGGGACTGGAGGATAAAGAATGAGAACTGAGAAGGATTAAGGGTATAAAGAACAGGGCCTCTGAGGAGGGACTTTCAGGAGTCCTAAGGAGACAAATTCCAATGGGATACTTAGGGTCACTGACCTAAAAGTGTCCTGTTTTTCAAAAACCCATGAAGGAAAGAAAGTGTCAGCCTTTGACAAAGGAAGTGTTTCTGTTTCCTGTTGTTGGTTATAGCGCAAATCCTCCAAATAATAGCTTTTAAAATGATAACAGAAATGTATTTTCTCCTAGTTCGGGAGGACAAAAGTTCTCAAGATCTCGGGTGTGCTGATTTAATTTCTCCCTTGATTCTGGTGTTGGTGGGAATCCCTTGGTGTTCCTTTGCTAGTAGATGATCCTCACACAGCAACCAACTTCTCGCTGAGTGTTTTTGCATCTAGTCTGCTTTTTTAAAAACTTAGAATTGAATAGATTTAGGACCCGTCCTACAATTTCACTGATAGAACCCTGTATTTCCAAACAAAATCAAATCTATAGGTACAAGGGCCAAGATAGATGGAGAAAAGATTGAAACTATCAGCAGCTTCCTCTTACTTGGATCCACAATCAACACCTTTGGTACCAGCAGTCAGGATATCAGGAAATGTGCTGTACTGGGAAAGTCTGCAGTTAGGGACCTCTCTAAATTAGTGAGGAGTAATGATGTCAGTTTGAAGACTAAGGTGCATCTGATTCAGGCCACGGTCTTCCTGATCATTTGTTATGCATCTGAGAGCTGGAAAATGAATAAGGATGCAGAGGAAGAATGGATGCCTTTGAGCTGTGGTGTTAGAGAAGAGCACTGACCATCCCTTGTACTGCTAAAAGAGCAAACAACTCTATCTTGGAGAAAGTACAGCCAGAGTGTTCCTTGGAGGCAAAGATGATAAAAAAAATTGCCTCATATACTTTGGGCATGTTGCTAGGAGAAGGATGTGATGCTTAGAAGGGCAGAGAGTTGGCAAAGGAGAGGAAGACCCTCAACCAGGTGGATTGACACAGTGACTGCCTCAATGGGCTCTAATGTGTCAGGAAGTGGGAGGATGATACAGGATAGCACAGGGTTCAGATCTGTTGTTCATGGGTCACTATTGGTCATACTCGACTCAACAGCACCTAACAACTTTTGTGTGGCACAATTCAATCCATAACACAGTAGGTTAAATAATATGAAGAGAGAAAACCCTGAAAGCCAGGGTTTAGAGCAACCACAGATTTGAGGATGGAAAAGTCTGACAAGAAGTTCATGTGATGCTTTAAAGCTTAAACTACAGAGCAGAAATCATGCCCAGTTATGTGCCTACCAAGCATCCAAAAATATTTCTACTCAGATTCTTACAGGGTAAAGAGAGAACTTTGTACTTTAAAAGTGGGCCTCCGAGTCATGTTAACGTTCCAGGGCAGAAGAGCTGGGGGCTGGTGGTTCCACAAGAAAAGAAAAGGATCCAGACGATAACATTTAGAGTTTGAACCTTGTAAGAGGAGCATCCCTATCTGATATCTTGGTGACCCAGAAACTAGCCAAGAGGAATCATTTCAAGAACTCAGAGGTGCCTTCTGGTTGGGGAAGGCTATCCTAGAAGCATCATGACCCGCTCTTAGCTTCTCTCCTACACCTAAGTCATGTATTCATTCAATGCATGTTTGCTGAGTATCTATTGTATGTTGGATGCTGAGGGCTAGGAGTGTTAACAGTGAACCTGCCCAGTCATTCCTTCTCTTATGGGAGGTATGAACACATGAAAGCCTACTTAATCTGTGCTATGATGCTTGTGGTGGTACAGAGAGAGGGAGCTGGCCCAGATTTGGAATAGTGAAGAAGATTCCCTAGCAGAGGTGACTTCCAGGCCACCAAGAAGACTCTCTGAGAATGGCCCACCACAAGAAGCCCTTGAGAGCATTTATACCAGGAGAGTAGCAGTGACTTCTCCAATGTGGAAGACCAGTTAGTGTGGTGGACTTACAAATAAATGAGGAAATGATAGAAAACCAATCAATAAATGATTTTTCTAACCTAGAGTCAAGGACTGTAGTCTTCAATATGGATTGAAGCCCAACATCAAGAAGACAAAGAGTCAACACTGGGCCAATTGGCAATACCATGATGGATAGAGAAGAGATTGAGGTTGTTAATAATTGCAGCTTGCTCGCCTCCACAATCAACACTCATGGCACTAGCAGTCAGGAAATCAAAAGATGAATTGAATTAGGGAAAATCTACTGTCAGATCTCTCCAGAATATGGAGAAGCAATGATGTCAGTCTAGAGACCAAGGTGTGCCTGATCCAGGCCTTGATCTTTGCAATTACTTGTTATGGATCTGAGATCTGGATAATGACTAAGGATGACAGAAGAAGAATTGATGCCTTCAAGCTGTGCTTGATAAGAGTCTTGAACATACCATGGACTGCCAAGAAAACAAATAGATCTGTCTTGGAGATGGTGAAACCAAGTTTCCTCTTGGAAAGGGGAAGCTCTGTCTCACATACTTTGGGCATATGGCAAGGAAAGAATGGTCCTTGGAGAAGGACATGATGCTGAGAAGGATAGAGGGACAGAGCAGGAGAGGAAGGCTCCAGATGAGATGGACTGATACTGGGGCAATGATGGTTGGTGTGAGACTGGCTCAGGACAGGGCAGGGTTCATAGCTGCTGTTCATAGGGTCCCTATAGGTCACAGGCAACTCAATAGCATGTAACAACAAGAGTTGTTGCCTGAACCTTGTGCAACTTCTACCTCAAAAGTAATTCATGTGCAGATTCTAAACCAAGAATAGAAACTGCGCCTGATAGAGTCCTTTCTCGTGCCTTTTGCTGCTGACTTTTGTATTAGCTCTTTGCTGAGGGTCAGCATTTTCTGATATCACCTTCTGCTCTTAACTCCTGCTCCTCCCCCAAGTGCCTTTAAGGATTTCGATCTTCCAAGCAGCCTCATTCAATATTTATGCCATCTGGACACAGCAAGGCTGCTTTGATCTGCAATGAGCAGCGACTAGAGAAAATCTGAGCTTTGCCCTCAGTCGCTTCCTCTTGGCTGCTGTTTCCCCAATTTGCCCTCCCTTGGGAGCCTCAGGGGCCCTGCAGGATGAAGATGCAACTCTTAATGCAGAGGAATTGCTTCCCGTGAGCTTGGGAGGAGAACTGCCGACCCTTCACAGGGCAGGAGAAGGAGCTCTGCCTTAGTATTTGAACAAATTCTGATTTTAAGAACTCTAGCTAATTCACAGCTCAGGAAAACAAAAATCCTCACAGTTCGATCAATGAGCAACATCAGGATAAACAAAGAAAGACTTTTATTATCAAGGATTTACTTTTCCTTGGATCCACTTCCTAAACAACATGCCCTTGGAATCTCTATGAACTTTGATAAATGTTGATAGTTATAGAAAGGCTTCAGGCCTTTTGTTCATAGGGTCACTATGAGTCGTGCTTGACTCAAAGGCAATCAACAACAACAACAACATATATAGCCAGTGCTCATGGAAGCAGGAGTCAAGAAGCCAAGTGACGCCTTACACTGGAAAAACATGCACAGGATCCCTTTTAAAGTGCTTTGAGGACTAAAGGGGGCCTGACCCAGCAAGGGTATCTTCAATTGCCTCATATGCACATGAAATTGGACAGTGATAAGGAAGACTGAAGAAGACTTGATGTTTCTAGATCATGCTGGTGAAGTCCTGTGCACTACTAGAAGAACAAACAAATCTATTTGGAAGAAGAGTAGCCAGAAAGCTCCTTAGAGGCAGTAATGGTAAGATTTTGTCTCACGCGCTTTGGACATGTTAGCAAGAGGGACCTACCTGGCTCTGGACGAAAGACATCATACTTCAGGTTCAATAATGTATACTGCACTGAAACAGATGAGGGAGAGAACTGTTTAAGAGGGAAAATTATTAGGTATTTTTGTCATGACAGGAGTCCAGAGCGAAGGCTGCATAGTGGAGTGGACCTGGGGGGAGGGATTGTAAAACAATGAAAGAATTTTTCTTTTACTTTTCCCAGAAGGTACTGTACTAGGGGGGAGGGTTGGGAGGGGAGAAAAATGCAACAATGAATGAATGGAAATCCAAAGTCTCTGTAAATTTTCATTGAAATTAATAATAAATTTAAAAAAATAAAGACATCATACTTGGTGCAGTGGAGCACCTGCAACAAAGAGAAAGATACACAGTGAGATGGATTTACACAGTAGCTGGGCGAGGCTCGAAGAGAACAATGAGGACGTGGAAGGCACAGGGCCAGATGGTGTTCTGTTCCCTTGAATGTAGCATTGCACTGAGTTGGGACTGACGCAGTAACACTAAGCGATAACAAGTTGAAGTCGAGAGATCTACCTTGACTTTTAATTTTACTACTTAGTAGAAGCAAGGCATCAACATACCCTCAGTGAACAGCCCACACAACAGGAGAGGCATAAGCATCGTGGGAGTGTTGTTGTTGTTGTTAGATGCCATTGAGTCTAATAAGACTCATAGCAACTCTATTAACAACAAACCTGAATCTCATCTTATCCTGTGCCATCCTCACCGTCTCTGATACACTTGAGCGCATGTCTCTGATACACTTGAACCCATTGTTGCAATCACCATATCAGTGTGGGTCTTCCTCTTTTTTGCTGACCCTCCACTCTTCCAAGCTTGGTGTCCTTTTCCAAAGAATAGCTTCTTTTAGTAACATGCCCAAAGTATTGGAGATAAATCTTTGTTTTCCTTAACTCCAGGGAGCAATCTGGCTGCACCTTTTTCAAGACACACCTGTTCAATCTGTTGGCAGTCCATGGGATATTCAGTACTCCAATACTACATACAACTCAAAGACATCAATTCTTCTTCTGTTATCCTTATTCATTGTCCAGCTCTCAGATACTTAGCAAGTAATAGGAAAAAAACATGGGCTGAATCAGGCACGCATTAGTCTTCAAACTGACACCACTGCTCTTCAGTATTTTGGGGATATTTATAACAGCAGAATTGCCCAAAGAAATACATCTCCTTATCTCCTGACTGCTAGTACCAAGGGTGTTGATTGTGGATCCAAATAAGGTGAAATCATCAACAGTTTCATTCTTTTCTCTATCTATCATGATGTTGCCCACTGGCTCAGTGGTTAGGACCTATGTTTTCCTGATGTTAAAATGCAATCCATATTGAAGATTGTAGTCTTTTATCTTCTGTAACAAGCACTTCAGATCCCCCTACCTTTCAGCAAGCAAGGTTGTATCATCGGCATAGAGCATGTTGTTGATGAATTTTTTCTACAATCTTAAAGTCACTTTTTTCTTCAGAGAGTCCAACTTCATGAATAATTTGCTCAGCATGCAGATTGAATAGGTATGGAGAAAGGGCACACCCCTGATGCATAGCCTTCCTGATTCTAAAACATACAATGTGTTCCCTTGTTCCGTTCAGATAACACTTCTTGATCTAGGTATAGATTTCACGTGAGGAACATAAAGTGTCCTGGGATTCCCATTCTTCTGAATGTTGGCCACAGTGTATTGTGATCCACACAGTCAAATGACTTTGCCTAATCTGAATTGCTCCTTTCCCCATTGTAACTTAGAATTCCAGAGGCCAGGCCATTTTCTTTCATCAGAAGAAGCAATGAGATGTCAAGACTGTTCACATAAGTACAATCTTAATCAAAAGGCTAAGTAATGAGAACCCCTTTGGATATGCTACCAAGACCTCAAGGTGAAGGAGAAAGAGCTGTTTGGGCACCTGCATTGATCTGTCTTCAGCTCTTAGAGTCTCTAAGAGCAACAAGCCAACTCTGTTACTGTCCTTTTATTTCTTCTCCTAGACACAAGAAGGATGCCACCACCCCGGTCACATCCAGACAGAACCAAATGCAAACAGAATCCTTTCAGATCCACTAGCTAAGAGGCAGCATCAGCTACTGGAACGTGTCGCATGGCGGATTTCAACACAAAACTGTTTCTTTCTCTAACAGCGTGAAGGCTATAGAAGCATCAAAGGCGTAGTTCAGAGCTGGTAAATAGAGCATAATTTTATCCTCTCACCCTCAGTAGCCCGTTCTCATGACAAACATTAGTAACCAATCATAGTAACTTTGTTTCTTCCAGAAATATCTTGTTTGGAGCCATTGTTGCTGTCATGAAGAGGTGGTGAAAGCAGGAACATTACTGGGAAAGTTAAATTTTGTAGTCAACAAAGATTAAGAGTGTCCTTCAGAAACATTTATATACTTTGGAGTCCAAGGAAATTGACTTCTGTTTGTGAGCCAAGAACTGAGTTGCTGGTTTATCAGGTGAATCATGGCAGGCAAGGGCAGGGATGGGTGGAGACATTTTCAGTTCCAGGAAGAGCCTAAAATGCTGTGTTGAAGAATTCTAGAGACAGAAACTTTGGCTCTGGGCCTGAAGTTGCCATCTTTCCCAATGGCAAGAACACAAAGTGACAGGGATACAGCCTGAAGCAAACCAGTGGCCCAGCCTTGAAGATGAAGGACTGCATCTGGCTTTAACCAGGGTGGCTGTCCAGAGAACACTGAGACTTCACCTTGGAGAGGCCATGAGTACCTGGCCAACTTTGCTTATTAGTTAGTCCCCAAGTTTGGAAGAGTCTGGGCTCCAGAGTTAACCACAGGGACACAGAAACAGGGTGAGAGAGGGAACAAAGAGATGGACTGAGACTGCTCCTCAGTGGCCCGCACAGAGAGGTCTTTTGCAAGACAAGCTGATTCCACCCTCCTGTGTCGTGTTATCCACCGAGGGCTTTGGGGTGCTGCTTGTTTGTACCAGTTGTCGTAGAGCCCCAGCATCCCCATTTCCCCTCCTGGCAGCCATGTTCTAAGGTGGCTGTCCATCCCAGCCTCCCCTGGAGGCATGCCAGAGGACTCAGCCTTCCTGGGATGGGCAGGGAGTTGGTCCACAACTGGGTAAGGCAGAAGCATGTGAGGTCAGCTCCCCACCTAACATTAAAACTTGCAGCATCTGGTAAGAGGTGGTGGTGGACAGCTTCCCCTCCCCGCTGCCCGGGGGTTTGGAGGGTGGGGTCTTCAGACTTGGTCGTGCTGAAGGAAGTGAGGCCTGTGACTGCACTGCTGAGAGCCGACTGACAGCTGTGCCAGGCAGCACTCCACATCTCTCAGGGCCTGCTTGTATAGAGCTCTGGAATCTTCGCTTGTGTTTCTGGCATCGATCCAGCCTCCTCAGGCATGACTTAGCACGGAAATTGGGTTTGACTTTAAAAATGCTCCTTATGACTGTAACTCTGCAGCCAAGACAGACCTTGTGCTGAATTATTGAGCATGTGGCGATTTGCCGTCTCCAGGCAGAGCCTTTCTTCTCTCTTTCGCCTGGCGAGTAACTCTAAATACTCAGCAATGCAATACTAATGCTGAGATAGGTTCCTGTTCTGCTTTAATAGCTGCCAAGGCACCTGGTGAGACAGGTCTTACCCCAGGGTCACAGGGACATGAGTGACTTGATGCCCATCAAGTTCTGTTTCCTGTGAATCGAAATTTACACACATCTAAGATCCAAATCACTGATTAACCACCAAGCTAGCTTCTTCACTTGCTTTCTCCATTTTTTTGCTGGTAGGACTGTCTTTCATTCAAGTGGATGTCCAAGACCCTCGGCTTGAGCTCTGTCTTGCCTCTTGCTTGGTCATTTATTTGCAAACCTGTGATCCATCACCAAGTGTTTCATGCTTCTAATACTCAAATCTATCCAGACATCGTTTTCATCAACATTTCTGTGAAGGGCTTTTCAAAAAGTGGAACATGGAAATTACATATCACCCAGCTATTCCACTGCTTGGAATATACCTCAAGAAGATTAGAACTGACTGGAGAGCATTATGCTGAGTGAACTAACTCAGTCCCACAAAGATAAATATTGTATAAGACCATTATTGTAGAATGAGTAGAAGGATCCAGGAGGGGTGGGAGAGGCTGGAAGCAGAGGGATGTGGATGTACAGGGGGAAGAAGGGATTAATCGTTGGATTGATGGGTGGGGGGTAAGGGAAATTGAAAGAATTTGTTCAAATTTGTATTAGAATTTTGTAAATAAACTAGTGGAAGGGGGAAAAGATTAGAACTGAGGCACAAATGGAGATTTGTACACCAGTGTTCATAGTAGCATTATTCACCATCACAAGAACATGGAAACAGTCCAAATGTCCAATCACAATCGAATGGATTGGTACATTCACATAATGGAATACTACACAGCATGCAAGAGCAATGATTTTGAAAGTCACTACCTAACTAGGGAAGGACTGGAGAGTATTATGCTAAGTGAACTCAGTCTCATAAGTCTTACTGTGTTAAGACTGTTACTGTAGAAATATATAACTAGTAAAACGTGTATGAGGATCCAAGGATAGGGGCAGAGGGGTAAGAATGGGCAGGGGGTTAATTATAGGGTCTCACAATTTGATGCATAGAGGGAGGGGTGGGTAAAAGGAAATGGGGAAAATCTGGGGAAAAAGAATGTATAAGAACTTTGTAAGCAAAGGAAAATTCTGACTTCAGGGGGCTGTTAGTGTCTCTCGTCTGGTAAAGAGCCCCCAGCTAGTGCTTCCAGGCCACCTTTCCTTTTCCAACTCTTAGCAACAGTCTCAATCTTCATTGATTTTTATTGATTTGAGAATAAAGCTTAAATTCTTCATTACATTAGAGAAGTCTCAATTTGACTGTAAGTTCTACCTTTTACAACTCTATGACCTTGAGCTGATCATGTAATCGGTAAAATGGAAATAACAACATTTAGGATTAAATGAGACCATCCTGACTCAATTGTATACAACAGCAGTAATTTCCCTCCAGTGCTTGAAGACAGAGACAGACAATATTTGATGCACCACAGTACTGAGTCTGGTATCCGGTTGGATCACCAATTCCTTCCTTGCAATGGCACATACCATGAAAATAATCACAGTGTGGCAGAGGGACCAGCTTTCAAAGTCAGAGCAGCCTCTTCTCTAGGGGCTGGTGCAGCGAGGCAGTGGGTCTGATCAAGTTTCAAAAACAACAAAGGCAGTGCAAATTAAATTGTCATTTTAATCAAGCAGGGATCCAACCTATAAAAAGATACGTAATACTGCGTGTACACCTCAGCTAATCCCTCACCCTTATGTGGATGCTACTGAACAGCATTGAAATTAAGCCACAATTTTCCATTTTGTTCTTTTCTTTGGCTAATAAAAGGAGAGAAGAAATCAGGAGTGCTAACAAATCTGGCCACAGCTAATTAATTCACTTGACCTCTCATTTTCCTCCCCATTTCTCCACCAATACCAAGAAGCAACATATGTCCTAAGCTTTAATTAAACAGAATACCCAGAGGGTATTAGCAACCCTCTTCTCTTGTGCTGAGAATAGAAGGGAACGGCTGGGAGTTGAAATTTGGAAATTTGCTGGTAGTCTTGGTTGGTGGAAAACTCAAGGAAAGAAATACCGATGAGAGAAAACAGGAGAACTAGGCAGGGTTTCTGCTCCATCAGAATGCTCTGTGCATTCCTCTTTCCTAAACTGTGATAATAAACAAGCCAGGCAGGAAGGCACTGTCTCCCCTCGCCCTCTCATTTGTCTGTATTTTGCCAGTGCTTCCCAGATCCTGTTCCTCTGAGCTTCTGGAAGTGCTCTTTCTAACAAGGCCACATCTCTGCAGAGTCCCCTGAGCCTGCTGGGGAGAATGTGCAGAAAGGAAACCTGCATGTAGCTGGGCAAAATGGAAGCCTCTCTTTCTTCTATTAGATGGTGGAGAGACATTGCAAAATGCATGCATGTACAAGCATGTTATCTCTCTCTCACACACATACCTCCAGCATGCGTACAAGCAGGTAACACACACATGCATGCCAATATGCAATTTTCCAAGCCTTTGGGAGATACTCAGCTCAGCTCACATCACCTCTGTATGCACATTTGATCTACAACAAGAGCAATTCTCAGCAGCATGGAGTTGGGAGACAGGAGTGTTCTGTAGGAGCAGGTATTTTTGTTAGTCTCTCTCTCTCTCTCTCCTCTCTCTCTCTCTCTCTCTCTTTCTCTCTCCCTCCCTCCCTCCCTCTCCTCCCATCTCTTATCTGAACTCTCTGCCTCCCCTCTCTCAGACTCTGACTTCCCCTGTTCTCTACCTATCCCACATGTCCTGACTCTCCTTAGGGATAATTTAGTAAGGTCTTATGTCTTATAGTGACCTTACCAAGTACACAGAAAGGATGCAAAGACTGGAATGTCAGCCAATCACAGAACAAGTACTCAGTTTAGCATTTGTTGAATGACTTATATACGTAAAAAACATATCTGTATAAGTCGTGTCAGACCAAAACTGTTTCTTCTTGTTCTTAGGTACTCTAACTCATAGAGACCCTGGTATACAATAGATTGAAGACTTGCCCAACCAACCCTGTGCCATCCTCACAGTCTGCTGTGTTTAAGTCCATTGTTCCAGTCACTCTAATGGAGGGTCTTCTCCTTTCTGGACACCTCTCTTTTCCAAGTATGATGTCCTTTTCCAGGCACTGATCCCTCCTGACAACATGCCCAAAATATGTGAAACAACAGCACACAATCAATCCTTGCTTCCAAGGAGCACTCTGGTTGTACTTATTCCAAGACAGATTTGTTTGTTCTCTTGGCAATCCATGGTGTATTCCATTTTCTTAGCCAACACCCTCGTTCAAATGCATCAGTTCTTGAGTCTTCTTTATTCAAAAGTGCTTAGGAATAGAAAAGTCTAAATTGGTCTTTCCCCACTCTTCTATTCTTCCATGGGCCTCTCTGAACACTGTCTCCCCAGGAGTTGCACCTAAAAATGCAGATTTCACATGACTGAGCCCACAAATGATTAAATAAACTCCATAAGTAGATGAGTGGAAGGGTTGTTATTGTGAGAGGGAACTCCAGACCACTATGATGCTGAGATCTGGGAAGCTACCAGATCTGATATAAATCATCAACTACAGCATTCAGGGCTAAAAGAGTCCCAACGAGACAACAATAGATCAAAGTGAAACTGGAGGCATCTATTCGTACTAAAATGATCCTGCTATTAGCTTCAATCTGGAGCTCTGGTGGTTTGGCAGTAAGGAATTGCACTGCCAACATAAAGACAGTTCAAATCTACCCGCTGCTATGAAGGAGAAAGATCAGCAACCTCTTCCCATATATTTTATAGCTTCTGACCTGCTGGAGAGTCAGTGAGCAGTGTGGGTTCCAGCTTGACAGCCATGGTCAACAGCATTATCTTTCAGTACCTGTTACAGGTCAGACACTTCCATGTTGTTGTTGTTGTTAGGTGTGGTTGAGTATGACTTATCGTGACCTTGTGAACATCCTGTTCTATCCTGTGCCATCCTCACACTTCCTGACACATTAGAGCCCATTTCAGCAGTCACCATGTCAGTCCGCCTGGTAGAGGGTCTTCCTCTTCTTCCTCTGCCCTCCACACTTGCCAGCTTTGTGTCCCCCTCCAAGGAATAGTCCCTCCTTGCAACATGCTCAAGTATGTGGGGGGAAACCTCATCATCCTTGCCTCCAAAGAACATAAATTGATTTAATTTGTTGTATAATAATTCTAGTTCTGTGTCCCTACTCCAAAATTGAACACACTGAGATTCAGGAAGACTAGAGGACATTTCCAAATAACACATGGGACAAAGACAGGCAGGATTCAAACTCACAGCTGTCTAGTTTTCAATGAAGTTCTTTGATAGTTTTAGTTGCTGTTCAGATGGCCCCTGACTCATGGAGACCCCACGCACATCTGAATATGATAGCTTGGTTTATACTGTCACCAGGGTCAGTTAGTGACCTAAGCAGGGTCTGACTTTTGTGAGCCCTGGGATTATCATTGACTGATTTTTGACTGTCAATCACCGGGCCTTTCTTCCTAGTCTGTCTTAGTCTGAAAGTTCCACTGAAACATGTTTAAGCATCGTAGTGTTGCTGTGCAGTCAAAGCCCTAGTTCATTCTTCTCACACAAGCACAATAATTGTGCCGGGCAGAAAAGACTAAAGGAGGAGACAGTGCACAAGCACCAAGGTAGCACAGTGTATAGCAATTTTACAGTTTCTTGGGAGAACAAACTCCAGCGAAGGGAGCATTAGAGTTTAGGCCAAAAGCGTAGGCCCAAGTTTTTGTTAGAGCACCAGCCCGAGAAATAAAGACAAGGAGGCAGAAAGGAAGGTAAAAAAGTAAATATAGATGTATTAGAAAGTTACCTCCCAAAGGACAGGATGGAGTTTCCTCCTTGGAAAGGAAATACTGGCAGAGGCAGCATGCCAGAGAGGTGAGGTCATATTTAAGGCCTCCTTCTCAGGAACCTTGGGGCTGGAGTCTGAGTAAATGAGAAGACGTCAAGGAGAGTTCAAAGTTTAGTAAGTGGGTCTCTTTCCAGTCTCTATTCTCTTATATCATTCAGGCACCTAAAACACTAATTATGTTTAAAAGGTTGGAAGCCTTTTCCACGCATGTCAGTATCTGCTACCCAGTTCAAATGACTCATCTAATTTTTATCCCCCAGCCCCCATCATTGGTTCTAACCTTAATAGTAGCAACATACCCATTCCAAAAGCAGACAGTATATTGGCCAGGAACTGAACTCTAGTCTTGCACATAGAAGGCAAGGATTCTGCCACTAAGCCACCAGTGCGTCCTCACTAACCTATTAGGAGAGTGGCTTTATTTCGATTTGCTGTCACCCAAGGTGTGAACAGTACAACTACCGAACTACAGAATTTGATCTGGCTTCTTCACTTCCAGCAGGCCAGTTTTCTCTATAGAGAGTCCTATTCTGCCTGCTACAGGTGCAGCGGTCCCCACACAAAACCCTAGTGACCCATTAAAACATTCTCATGAAAACTGCCTCTGGTCAGACCAATGGGAGGAAGGATGAGGATGTAAACTCAAGCCTCCTGTGATTTAAGGTGTTGGCTTCACAGGCTGGTGGGGCTAGCCCAGGTACAAATGTTACTATGCAAAGCCACAGAAATAACAGACCACATTAAGCTTTAATCTGCAAACCATTGGAAGGATAATGAGCACACTTTGTAATAATTGCCGGAAGTGAGGGCAAGGAGCAAAACACTGGGAAAGGCCACAGCTTCAGTGTCTTCATTTGCAAAACAGAGATGAAAGCCCATGAGTCCACTGAGGGCTAGAATAGGACCGCTTCACAGTTAATGAGCTCTGAACAAATCTAGAAGCAGACTGCTTTAGTAACGGATAGGCCAGCCTTGGGCTCATCTACTGATGATATTGGCTGTGATGACCACAAAAACCCTGCCCCACCATAGGCAGGCTCCCCTGCACATCTCTTCCCCTAGGCCTGGAAATTCAGCTCTCTTATGTAACAAGCAGCTTTAAGGCCAAACTCATCTTCAAGCTGAGGGACTCTGACCACGCCATTCCTGTGGCATCTGCAGCAGGTGCGCCTAGCTTCCTGGGAGCCTGGTGAGCCACCTGATGGTGTTCTCCAGGCCTCCCCTTTTGGGTATTTTGGACTCATCATTGTCCAGCCCTCTTTGACAGGTAGCACTCCAGCTTGCTGTGACTTGTGACACTTTAAGGAGGTAGCAAAGCTTCAGCAAGAGAACCGGATGCTCCTATTCCCATCACCATTTTGTCTTTAGCTGTTCCACTCAGATGTGGAAAAGCAGGAACCCCATAAGGAAGCAGGCAGAGAGTGCCCAGGGAAGACCTGGGAAGACTAAAAAATTAGGGAATCCGTCATCTGAGATCTGTCTCCCCAAGACAATGCAATGTAGTAGAACATTGAGACGCTAGACACGTTGGCCAGGAATGCAATTACAATGACATCACATCTTATCCACTGCAGTGTCACATAAAATCAACTGACACATACAAAGTCTAGACACATTGACCATGAATGCAATTACTTGGACCTCATATTTTATGCGAAGGAGGCCATCTGGTAGCTTTGGAATTATGGGAGGTAAAAATCTGTGCTATCCAAGTTAGAGACATTCCTTAAAAGATAGTAAATCTTTCAATCTCTTTTATAAGCAGTATTCACAGTTCCAAATAGAAAATCCTGTACTTTTCAAAGTTGTGAGCCACTGAGGTAGACGAGAAGGAGGAAAAGGGAAGTTTATACACACACATCTGGTCCTTCTACTTTTAAGATAAAGGTTATTTCTGTTGGTGTTATGTGCCATCATGTCAGAGCTAACTCCTAACCCATTTGTTCAGGCCAGGGACCTTACAGGAATTTTTATTATTTTTATAAAAAGGAGAGAGAGGAGAGTCTATAAAATCATGACTCTCATAGTAATACAAAGTGATGCTGTGTCAAAGATGTTACCTAATTAGTTCATTAATAAGAAACCAAACTATTCTAAAGGGCAATGATGTCAGCTTAAAGAGTAAGATGCACCTGACCCATATAGTAGTATTTTCAATTGCTTTATACGTATGCATGGATTGGACAATAAATAAGGAGGACCAAAGAAGAGTTGATGCCTTTGAGTTGTGGTGCTGGCTAAGAGCATTGAATATACTATATTCTTCAAAGAGAACAAACAAATCTGTGTAGGAAGTGCAACTGAGGTGCTCTTTAGAGGAAACGATGGTGAAACTTCATCTTGCTACGGTGGGCATGCTGTTAAGAGGCACCAGCCCTTGGAAAAAGATGTCATGCTGGGGAAAGTACAGGTTTAGTGAAAGAGAAGAAAGTCCCCAATGAAACAGATTGACACAATGACCACAGCAATACACTTGAATATGGTAGAGATTGTGAAGATAGCATAGAACAGGGCAAAATTTCAATCTATTGTTTACAGGGTCCTTATGAAATATAGTTCACTCAGTGACACCTAACAATAATAAATGGTACAACCCCATTCAAACAAGGACTCAGAGCACCACAGAAATATAAGAAATGCTGAAAAAAATTTGCAGTTGGCACACTCATGTTTACTGCTGCATTGTTCCCAATAGCAAGGAGATAGAAGCAACCCAAGTGCCCACCAATAAATTAATGCATAGAGAAGCTGTGGTATATTCATACAATGGAATACTACACAGCGCTGAAAAACAAGAAACTCATAACACATACAAAATGAGTGACCCTGGAGAACATTATGCTAAGTGAATTATCTCAGTCACAAAAGGATAAACATTGCATAATGCCTCTGTTATAAAACAGGACTGACATGGGAGTTGGGAAATTAGGGAAAGAGGGATAAATAATGAACACTGCATTGAAATAGTTGAGGAAAGAATGTCTAAAATAAATATATGATTAGGTATTATTTTCATGACAGTAGTCGAGAATAAGAGGTGCATTGGAAGTGGACTGGGAGTAGGGGAAAGGAGGAAATAGTGCAATAATGAAAGACTCTTTTAAAAGAGAAAGTGAACTAGATGGGGAGGTAGGGAGGAAGTTGTGTAACAATTAATGAATGGAGATCCAAGTTTTCTATAAGCTTTCATTAAAGTATATATGATTTATAAAAACCCAAAACTCAAAAAAAGTAAATGTTATTAGATGCCATCACATCAACTACAACTGCTAGTGACCATATGAACAAATCCCAACCCAGCCTTACCTGTGCAATCTTCGTGGTCTGTCATGCCCAAGCCCATTGTGATAGACCTTGTGTCAATCCACCTCGTTGAGGGTCTTCCTCTTTTTTGTTGAACCTTTGCCTTTACCCAGCATGGTGTCGCTCCTATGTAAATAAAAATTCATATAAAAAAATCTTTTCTTCTAAAAATGGGAATAAAATTTGCAGTTGGACATAGGGTGTTCAACATCCACAATTGCAGTCCAATAGACCCAATTTGCATTTTTATGGACAGATTATTCCAATTAGTGTCCTAAAAGCAAACACCTGTCAAAATAGAGTTCTTAAAGAGCCTGGTCAAAGACAAAAGCAGATGAATGAACTAGCGAGCATACCTACTAAAGTGCAAGAATCTTACACAGTTTTTCCTAGTCTTAAAATTTGCTGTGCTTTAAGCACTTTGTCACTGTAATGACCCCAACGTCTCTTCCTTGCCCTTCAGGACTCTGCAGAGTCCCTGGTAGTGTAGTCTATAGGGAGCTGTGCTGCTCCTCCAAAGACAGCACCTCTCTGGCAGTTCGAACCTCCCAAGCGATCTGTAGGAGAAATGTGGGCAATCTCCTCCCTTGTGATTTACCGCCTTTGAAAACTTACCACAAGGTCTACTATTTGGTTGGTTCCAACTTGACAACAATGAGTTGGGTTTCTGTGGGGCGGGTTGAATCTTTTTAAGAGATTACCCACGGATTCCCTGTCACCCAGGACAAGGTTTCTTACAACCAAATGGGGGTTTCTCACTAAGAAACCATTTTTTTAAAAAAAGTTGTCATTGAGTTGATTCTGATTCATGGCAACTCTGTGTGTAGAGTAGAATTGTGTCCCACAGAGTTTTCAATGACTAGTTTTTTGGAAAGAAGATTGTTAGGCATTTCTTCCAAGGTACCTCGGGGTGAACTCCAAATCTCCAGATAGCAACCAAGCTGTTAATAATTTTTATCACTCAAGGCTTTGAGAAGCCTTGCAGGGTTCCTTTATTAAGGGCAAAGCAGGGCTTTGAGCAGCGTCATTTCTAAAGAATTCACATATTCACCATAGATATACTTAATCAGAATCTAATAAGATTCCCAAGTGACTCTTATGTATGTGTACTGACTCCAGATGAGTTTATGTGCTGCTAAGGCATGAGGGTTCCTTATTCCGTGTTAAAAAGCAAGGTATTTTAGAAAGCTTGACACTGCTGAGGAGCTCTGATGGTATAGTTAGTAATGAGATTCACTTCAAACTCAAAGGCTGTACCTCTAGCAAGGTTCAAATCCACCAGCAGGGCCTTGAACAATGGAAGAGCAGTCTCCTCCCATTATCATTTACAGCCTCAATGGTAGGTTATTATGCACCAGAACCAACTGAATGGCAGTGAGTTGGTGGGGGTTTTTTGAGACACTGAGGATCTGCATGGAGTATGGGAAGGGAAGGGCATGAGGCAGAACACAGAGCACAAAGAAGACCCTATTCCCACTCTTGAAAAGGTTGTCTAGACAGAGAAGGGAGACATCCCCAGGATGATGGCCTGAGACTTAGGAGCCATTTGATGCTGAAGATTCTACTGCAGATTACAAGTGAGAGGAGAAAGTACAGAGGAATTGGGCTTTATCGTTGCAGACAGATACAAGTTGTTTTTATTAGGCACTGTTGAGTCAACTTCAGCCCATACTGACCCTATGAACAATAGACCTGAGCCTGGCCCTATTCTATACCACCCTCAGAATCTCTGATATGCTTGAACCCATTGTGTCACTGTATCAATCCATCTTGTTGAGGGTCTTCCTCTCTTTCTCTGGCCGCCACCTTTCCAAGACCATATCTTTTTCCAAGGACGGGTCCCTTCTGACAGCACATCCAAAGTATGTGAGACAAAATTTCACTATCCTTGTCTCTAAGGAGCATCCTGAGTGCACTTACTCCAAGCCAGACTTGTTTGCTCTTTTGGCAATCTGTGGGACATTATGGTGTTGTGTTGTGTACTATCAAGTCAAGACGAATTCATAGCTGACCCTCTAAATTGCATGGGAGATCAATCATCTTTGTCCCATGTCTGGGAACATATGAGAATGGCCTTATTTCTTTCTTAAATTTTTTTTATTATTATTAATTTTGATGAAAATTTACAGATTTTGGATTTCCATTCATTCATTGTTTCACTTTTCTCCCTGCCCACCCCTCCCCTGCCAGTTTGCTCTTCTCTTTGAAAAGTAAAAGTCTTTCATTGTTATACAATCCCTTCCTCCAAGTCCACTCACTACGCAGCCTTCGTTCTGGACTCCTGGCATGACAGTAATTCCTGATCTTTTATCCCTTTTAAACAGTTCTCTCCCTTATCTGTTTCAATGCATTATATTTATCCCATCTTTCTCAGTCTCCCCCAAACCCGATGTCAGTCTCGTTTTACAACAGTGGCACTATGCAGTATTTGTCCTTTTGTGACCGAGATATTTCACTCAGCACAATGTCCTCCAGGGTCACCCATTTTGTATAATATTTCATGAGTTCTTTGTTTTTCAATGCAGCATAGTATTCCATTGTGTGAATATACGACAGCTTCTCTATCCATTCGTTTGTTGATGGGCACTTAGGTTGTTTCCAACTCTTTGCTATTGTGAGCAAAGCTGCAATAAACATTGGTGTGCATGACCTTATTTCGTATTGAGTCTTCCTCCAATCCTGATTCCTCATTCTTTTCCATGTTGTACAGTCCCTCAAGTGATTTGCTCAGCTTAGAGATTGAATATATGGAGAAAGGATACAATGCTGATGTACACCTTTCCTGATTTTATACCATAGTGTTCCCCTGTTCTGCTCAGACAACAACTCTTTGGTAAGCTGTGAAGTCTGCGTTAACTCAAGGTGACATGTGTGTCCTAGAGAATTGTGCTCTGCAGGCCTTTCAGTGACTGATTTCTAGTAGATTGTCCAGCTTTCCTTTCAAAGTACCTACAGATAGGCTTGAATCTCCAATCTTTGGTACTCGGTACTCATTGATCACATCTTGACAATCAAAACAAGGCTCCTCCCGTCAGTGGTATTCTATCCTGGAGGGAATCCAGCTTCCAAGCCAGTTCCCACCAGTATCCCTTTGTTAACCCATTCCCTATTGAACAACAAATCACACAGTGGTAAACCCAGGGCCCTTCCTTCCTGAGCTTCCAATTGGTTGAAATTGCCCTTCATTTTTAGTTTGCTGATGCTTTGATCCAGGCTGTACCCCACCCCTGGTTCCCTACCAGCATCATTCCTTTAGTTCCAAGGACCTATAATCCCAGACACAGTATTCCTTTTACCCTGGTCCAACAAATGATAGCTATGTCCTGTTTCAGTGCTGTGAGTACGAGCCTTGGCACGGGTACACACAGCCTAGGTTTGATCTCTGGTCTCACCATTTTCCTTAGTGAATACACTTAGGGAGATTACTGCTTCCTAGCCTTGGTTTCTTCATCCTTAAAATGGAATAAGAGAGCATATCTCATAAGTTTGTTGAATTGATTAAGTAAAATAGTGTCTGATTCCCAGTAGATGTTCCGTAAAGAATAATACTATTACTTTTAAGAATCTAGTTCCCTTTCTCAGTTGTTCTATCTCCCATCTGAAGGCCTGGGATTCTATCTCACCTAATCTGTGAGCATTTCTTTTTCAGAGATGTGCCAGGAAGTTTCCTTTCAGAATGAATGAGAACAACTGGCCAATACAATACTGAGCCATACAAAAACATCCAAAGAACAACCTGGTAGCTGCAGTGCTAGAGAGAAAACAGGTGTCTCAGGCTGACTCAACAGTGGACCTGCCTGGGTTCCAAGAGAACAGAAATGGTGGTTATAGGAGGAGGTGAGAATCTACAACTCTACCACCACCTTCCTTCCTGCAGAGAATCAAGTGTTACACAACTGTAGGGGCCACCCAGAACTACACTTATGCAACATGGCGCCCTTCATGGTAACGTGCTCCCCTACACATTGAAGAAGAACCACAACTAGAACTTCTGGAAGCTCTTAATTCCCCTTTTCTTGAATTCTAAGTTTCAAATTAATGAAAAATGACACCACAGTCTCCAGCTTGTCAATTCTACACACTCTCTTCTAAGTCTGGCTACAGAATTATGCTCTACCATTGAAGAGAAAGAGACTAGAGATTTGGAGTCAACACCGTGAGTCACCTTTTAATGGGAATTACTTTGAAAACATTCAACCAAAAAGCCAGGTGAGGTTATCTGCCAAAAAAATGGATTTGTACATTCACACAATGGAATACTATGCAGCATTCAGGAGCAATGATGTAAAAATACTATATAACTTGAGAGAGACTGGAGAGCATTGTTGTTGTTGTTATGTGCCATCGAGTCGTTTGCAACTTATAGCGACCCTATGTACAACAGCCCTAAACCCTGCTCTATCCTGTGCCAATCTCATTGCCTCTGACACACCTATCCTGATTACCCCAGTCACTGAATCAATCCACCTCATAGAGGGTCTTCCCCTCCTCCGCTGTCCCTCCACCTTACCAAGCATGATGTCCCTCTCCAAGGACCTGTCTCTCCTTATAACATGTCCAAAGTATGTCAGAAGAAGCCCCAGAATCCTTGCCTCCAAGGAGTAGCTTGGTTTAACCCTCTGGTTTACTCTGAGTAAATTAGCTCAGTTTCATAAGAACAAATACTGCATAAAATCATTATTATAAAAATAGAAGGATAACCAGTAAAACATGTATAGGGACCTAAGGGGAGAAGGGGTGGGAGCAGAGCGGTGAGGATGGGTAGGGGTGAAACCACAGGGTTGTGAAATTAGGAGGGAGGGGATAAAAGAAATTGAAAAGCTATGGCGGGCACCTGAAAAGACAGGATAATGATAGGCATAGTATAATGGTAATTAATTTTATAATGGGAATAATTGTACGAAACATTAAATTAATGAAGAACAGTGTGAAACACAATATATACTTTGTAAGTAAACCAATATAAAAGAAAATTTTAATAAATACAGAAGAATTTGGGGAAATAAAAGAATGGATTTGATTTCAATTTTATCTAAGTTATGGTATCTTTCTCGCATTCAATTAAAATTTCCACTCCAGAAATATTAGTGTTTTTTGATACCTCCCCCACACCAACTGTAAGATCTCCCAGCAGCTTTCTGGATTTTCAGAGAAACCCGCATTCCTTCAGAGAACATGGTTCCCCAAAGTCTTAAGAGTATCGCTGCCTGACATATGGAGAGAAATTTGCTCCTCCCACTGGTGTACCCGTTCTCTAAAAGGTCTTCTCAAAAGATACTCCCAGAAGAAATGATACAGAACTGTGGCTAAGGTAAGGCTGCATTAGGAGGAATGATTTCTACTTTGGACAGAACAGATGCCAGACCTTCTAATTCAGTGCTATGTTTGTGAGCAAAGGACTTCCCTCAACCTCTTGGATAGACTCCTCTTTCTTATTTATTATTCACAGTAGGTAGCCCAAGGCTAGTGTGACGATTTGTCAGTGTTGGAAATTCAGAATCCTCCCACATTGTTTGCTAATCCTAGGATGCTTTCCTTATCCACATGGTTCAAGGTGGTTCAACAGCACATCCACTATGTCCACATCTAGCCTATAGGGAAAGAGGCAATGGAAGACAGCACATTTACTAAACTGTTAGTGTCGCACAGGGACTCCTGACATTATAAGGAGTCCCTGGGTGACACTACAGTTATGTGCTCAGCTATTGACATTGATGAATTGAATCAACCCAGAGACATCTGAAAAGAAAGTCCTGGTCATCTACTTCCAAAAGGTCATGGCTATGGGAAATTTCACAGGCAAATTTCTAATCTGAAAAATTTGCCTGGGCTTTAATTCTGATGGCTTGACAAGTAAGGATATCATCATTTTCTGTGATGTCAAGTGATGTCATCAGCCCGGAGATGACACCCTGAATCCAGTTCTATCCCTGATCTGCTGTAAGGGGAGTTTCCCCAAGAGTATGGCCACCACATTTATCTTACAAGAAAGAAATGGAAAGAGGAAAACAAACCTACTACCAAGAAGAGCCAGGAGCAGAGTGCTCCTGATTCTAGGTGATTCCTAGAATCAGTGGAAAATAGATACCAAGATACATGGAGATCTCCAAAGACTTCTGGGTCCATAAATGCTAAAAGGAGACAAGGATCTTCCTCCAAGACAAAGAGAGAGAAAACCAGCACCCTTAATTGCAACTCTTTCCATCTTAAACTATGAGAGAATGAATCCTGTTTGTTAAAGTCAACCCCTTATGGTATCTCTGTTATAACAGCAGTCCTAAATAACCAAGATGGAGAGATTTTTCTAAAACACAGTATTCACCTCTCCAGGGTATAAAGCAAAGGATATGGTTTAACTTTCACATTGTAATCTAGCAAGTTTATTATGAATACTTTCTCCAGCATGGTAGAGTGATTGAAGACTGGGCTTCTTTTTTAAATTTTTCCATCTTCTTCCTCAATGCTTGGCATTGTTTATATAAAATAGACTTGAGACATGACACATTTACCAATCTTGGGGAAATGCAGATGCTCATAAATCAATATGCATGGCAACGGCTGCCTAGAGATTAAAAGAATGGGCTCTTTAAACAGACCTAGGGTGAGAATCCCAATAAAATGAACACTTGACAACATCAATATTTTCTACTTCTCAGAATTGGTCCAGTTGTGAAGATTTTTGTTTTCTTCATTTTGGAGTCTGATCTGTACTTAAGACTGCAGTCTGTATTTTCATCAATAAGTATTTCAAATCTTGTTCACTTTCAGCAAGCAAGCTTACACTATGTACTTATCCCAGGTTGTTAATGAATCATCCTCCAACCCCAATGCCAGTTTCTTCTTCATATAGTCTAGCTTCTTGGATTATTTGGCCAGCATACATAAAGAATGAATAAATCCAGTGAAAGGTCACAACTTTGGGGTACACATTCCCTGGTTTTAAACCACGAAGTACCGCCCATGTGAAAACTAGAGGATCAGCAAAAATGAAGGAAATTCTAAAAAGGGAAAGGGTGGAGGAGGGGAGCAGAGGATGGGGAGGACAGGAAATCGCTGGGATGACTGAGTTTTGTGGTAGAGGAGAGGAGAGGAGTGAGGGAATTGGAAAGGATTCAGTGGAAACCTTGGGGGACAGGATGGTGGTAAACATAGATCAATGGTGATTAATTCTGTGGAACACAATGCACATTGGTAACTGTTTGAAATACACTGTGAGGGTAGGAATGTGTAAAATGCAATGTATGTGGATGATGTACAACGTATACAAATCTTATACATAAATAAATATAAAATAAAAATAAATTGAGGGGGAATGAGGGAAACCTCCAATGAGATGGATAGACATAATAGCTACCAAAAAAGGACCCAAATATACTAATTATCATGAAGATGGCATGGGACCAGAGAAAGTTTCATTCTGTTATATATGAAGTCACCATGGCTTGACAATGACTAAGGATAATAAAAGGAGAATTGATGCCTTGGAGCTGTGGTGCTGAAAAAGAATATTGACTATACCATGGACTGTTAATAGAACAAACAGGTTAATCCTGGAGAGGATGAAATCTGGATGCTCCTTATAATCAAGGATTCTGAAGTTTCGTCTGATATACTTTGGGCATGTTGCATGGAGGAACCAGTTGATGGAGAGGAACACCATGTTTGGGAAGATGGAGGGACAGCCCCCAAAAGGAAGACCCTCAATTAGATGGATTTACTCAAAGATTGGGATAATGGGGGTGGATATGTTGTGTGAGAGACAGTAAGGTTGGATCAGAATAAAGCAGAGTTCATAGCTATTTTTCATAGGATCATTATAAGTCACAAGCAACTTGATGGCACATAACAATAAGAGTATATGTCTAACTTAATCATTTTTTGCTTAAGTGGTTAAGTATTTGATATATGTATTGAATTTTATTTAAGGAAAAAGAAAATGTGTCAATGTAAAAAAAAAGTGACCATGGCTCAGAGCCAAGTTGACAACAACATCTTTTTTATTGTTGTTAATACTGGCATATATTATGTCCAGGAAATTCTGACTTACCCACTGCAACATTACAAAACGTTCATCCTTTATGTGTCTTTCCTTCTACTGTCTGCTATATAAGATTGAGAGAAGGTCTACAGCCTGAATAACAAGTAACTACGGCTTCATCCCCCAATTATCCCATGATCATGATGCAGCATTGAGATAATAAAAATTCAACAAAAATAGAATAAACTTTTGATCATCCCATCAAAAGCTAGGCCAATGGTCCTCATTACAGTCATACGTCCATGCCTGAATGACTGCCCACACCAGCCTCGACCTACCACCTCTCTGAGCTTTACAGGCAGAGATGCCAAGACAAGGAGTAGGATGTGGGGCCAACACCTCTGTCAGATCAAGCGGCCAGGCCTTGGCTGGTGACCACTGTGGGCAGAGGGCAGCACGTGGAAGGCCCCCAAGCGCCTCTTGCCTGGCACTAAGTATAAATATGCTACAGAGTGACAGTGGCCATGTCCTCTGATGAGAATTTGGAGGCCGCATACCTCTCAGAGTGCTTATTTTCTCTCATGTGTAACCTGTAGGGGGTTAATTAGCATCCTCAACTGTGTTCTATTCTGGCTGTGTTACCACTAGGGGATATAATTTAAGGTCACTCTGAAGTTAAGTGAAGACAACAACAACAGCTGCAGCTTTTCGCTCACTGCTGTCCAGACTGCAAGGCCTGGAGCAGGCCCCAGCCCCCCACTTCATTATGAACAAGCACCATTAATAAAGCAGCAATGGGCACTCGAATCAACAGATAAGTGCTCTTACCAAGCACGTGCTGCTGGGCTAAAGTTCAAGCCTTGGCATTGTATTTGTAGCTCAGCCCTGCTTTGCCCAGGCTCTCACTTCCTCTGTAGGCGGTATTTGCAAGATTTGGAGCTATCTGATAACTGTGTTTTCACAGGCCAGTTTTCTCTCCGCTAAAGCTACTATTGAAGAAAATGTACCCCACTGCACTCTTCTTTTAAACTTCTTAGCTCTTCTGCTTAGCTCATAAGTTCCAGGAGAGGTTTGAATAATTACATAAGCCATAACTCATCTAGAGGGAGTTCTGGTGGCCTAGTGACAAGAAGCTGTGCTGCAATCCTGAAGGTACATGGTTTAAATCCCATAAACTACTCCACAGGAGACTGATGGGCAATCTCCTCACATGCAATTAACTGCCTCTGAAAAGCCACTGGAGGGTCAGTTACGGGTCACTTCTGACTTGATGGTACACAACAACAACTCAGCTAACCTACAGAGTACAGGCACACAAGCTTAATAAACTAAACCAATCCATTGCCTACCCATTAAGAGAATTACTTACTACTGACCATTTTAGATTTCCCTTTCAGAAGTCCCCTAACACGTTGTTCTGTATATAAAATAAGATGACCAAAATCGTCATGTGACAAGTTCATCTCTTCCAAGGTGGCTCCTTATTCTAATTAATTTGTTGATTTTTTTTTTCCCTTTCCACACTCTTACATCTCCATTTATGTTATAGCAGGTGCAACCTTATATGGCATTCTTCTCTATAAAATAGGAACGTAGAATTTTTATAAAATAAGTCATATTATAAATGTGCTGGGATGACTTTGAAATGCTATTCAAACACAAACTCATCTGCCTTGAGTCAGATCTGACTCGTAAGTCACCTTTCAGTAGGTTTTTAGAAATCACACAAGAGGAGACTGTCCAGCTTTCTCCTGAGGAGCTTCTAGTAGATTCAAACCCACAGAGAGGGCCTGTCTTTGGATTAGCTATACCATCAGATCAATTTCTGACTTGACATATTTCAACAAACAAATGCTGCCCTGGTGTGCTTAACAAGTTATGCCAAGAAATCTGGAGGACAACCACTTGGTCAACTGACTGGAAGAGATCCATATTTATTCTCATTTAAAAAAAAACAAAAAACAGTGGCTCGACAGAGTGTAGAAATGATAGAACAATATCATTAATATCACACACTAGCAAAACCCTGTTGAAGATAGTCCAGAAACTATTAGAACAGTACATTGACAGAGAAGTACCAGAAATACAAGCTGTGTTTAGGTCATTAAAAAAAAAAAAAAAAGATGACCAAAAAAAAGAGAAGAGGTCAAAGAACTAGAGATGTTATTGCCAATGTCAGATGGATCTTGGCAGAAAGTAAAGAGTACCAGAGGAACGTCTGTCTGTGTTTCCTTGACTATGCAAAGACATTTGACTATGTGGGTCACAACAAATTGTGGCTAACCTTGAGGAAAATGGGAATCTCAGAACACTTTATTGCGTTGGACCAGAGAATAGTTCTCAGAACAGAACAAGGAAAAACTGCATGGTTCAAAATCAGAAAAGGAGAGCATCACGGATGCATCCTGTCTCCATACTTTTTCAATCTATACACAGAACAGATTATTCAGGAAGCTGGGCTTTGTGAGGAGGAATGTGGCATCAAAATTGGGGAAGGCTCATCAATAATCTGTTATGCAGACGAAACAATCTTACATGCTGAAACTGAGGAGAACCTGAATCACTTGTTGCAGAAGGTCAAGGACTGTGGTCTTAAATATGGATTGAAGCTCAACATCAAGAAGACAAAGATTCTCACCACTGGGCCAATTGGCCACACCATGATAGATGGAGAGGAGATTGAGGTTGTTAATAATTACAACCTGCTTGACCCCACAATCAACACTCTAAGCATCAGCAGTCAAATCTGCTGTCAGTGACCTCTCCAGAGTACTGAGAAGCAACGATGTCAGTCTAGAGAGTAAGGTGTACCTGATTCAGGTCATGGTGTTTGCACTTACATGCTATGCATCAGAAAGCTAGACAATGACTAAGGATGACAGAAGAAGAAAAGCTGATGCCTTTGAGTTGTGGTGCTGGAGAACACTATTGATCATACCATGGACATCAAGAAAACAAATAGGTCTGTCTTGGAAAGAGTGAAACCAATTTTCTCCTTGGAGGCTAGATTTTGAAACTCCACCTCACTTACTTTGGTCACGTGGTCAGGAGAGATCAGTCCTTGGAGAAGGACATCATGCTCAGAAGGATGGAGGGACAGCGCAGGAGAGGAAGACCCCGTAGGAGATGGATTGATACAGTGAGTGAGGCAATGGGAGTAACTGTGTCAGTATCAGTGAGGCTGGCTCAGGACAGGGCAGACTTCAGAGCAGTTGTTTGTAGGGTCTCTGTGGTTTGCAGGCAACATGACGGCACATAACACCACCACCACCACCACCAGAGCTCCCTTTGAAGTTATATTCATTTCCTCCTAAACATAGTAGATTAGCATTAGTAAATGTCTTCTTATACTCATGATTTCTGTTAGTTAGGAATCCAAGGGTGCCTCAGTTAGGATGACAATGGTCTGGAGGATCTACTGCCAAGAAAGTTGCTTCATGAGCTGATACATTGGTGCTGGCTGGTGGCAGAGGCCTTTCTGTATTCCACATGGGCCTCTGACAACATGGCAGTGACTTCTCCCAAAGTGAACAAACCATGAGAGAGAGAGATGAGGAAAGAGAAGTAGAGAAGCAATCAGATGGGAGCTAGTCTTGCTATAGTCTAAGCTCAGAAGTCACATAGTGTCATTCTTGCTATATTCTGTTTGTTAGAATGGAGTCACTGCACTGTGCTCCCATTTGGAGAGAAGGAAATTCAACCTCATAGTCCATAGGATGTTGCACTGCTGACTCAAAGGCCACATCTCTTTAGTAGTTCAAATCTACCAACGTCTCCAAGGGAGAAAGATTAGCAATTCTCACATGTGATTTACAGCCTCTGACAACCCACTAAAGGACCCGGTGTTTGGTTCCAACTCAACAGTAATGAGTTTGAGTTTTTGAGTTCTGAAGGAGGCAGTGTCAAAGTATTTGTGAATATGAAACCACCACAGACATTTAAGAGTGAGATATTCATTAATTTTACAAATATTATTTAGTATCTACACATTGCCAGCAGGGAGTAGTTGTTGGAGAAGGACATCATGTTTTGAAGGGTAGAGGGTCAGCACAGGAGAGAAAGACCCTGGATGAGATGGGTTGACACAGTAATTGTGTCAATGGAGTCAGGTGTTTCAGAGATGGTGGGGTTGGCTTAGGATAGGGCAAGGTTCAGAGCCATTCTTCATAAGGTTGCTATAAATTGACTTGATGGTGAATAATAACAACACAACATCATCAAAAACAGCAACTATGTGCCTACACTATACTAAGTGCTTGAGTTATAACATAAACAAAATAGACAAATGATCTGTCCTCATGGAGTCAAATTCCAGTGGAGAGAAAATTAACATGCCTAGTGAATACATTTTAGAGTGCATTTCTGGAGAAGAAATGGATTAGAAGGCTTGGGAATCCTGGAGCGAGGTTGTCTTTCAAAGAAGGCCCTCAGACTTGTCCTCACTGAGAAGATGGAAGAGTGGCAGGACATGAATTTGGAGAGGATCATGTTGTGTAGAGTCTCAAAGGCCATTTTTCTGACTCTGAGCCATATAGGGAATGGCCACGAGACCCAGTTCTGCCCTCGGAGTCCTTGGAGTCAATGGGATGAGGAGCTTCTCTGCTTTGCAGAGGACTCGGCAATCCCCCATCCCTCCCTGGAGGTCACATTTGCAGGTAACTTTCCTTTACAATGTAGAATGTGTGGGTGTATTATATAGTCAGTCATGGTGTCTCTGAAATAGGAGGCCATTCCACGCCACACCCCACCAGCAACTGCCCAGCCCAGCTAAGGACAGAATTGTGAAGGTCTCTGAATCATGAGAGGGCAGGTCTTGGAAAAGGAACATTCCAGACTTGGGTGTGGCCAAAGAGGAGTCAGCAGCTGCTGGACACACCAGAGGGTTCTGGAAGCTCTTGCTGACAGACAAAGGGAGTGGAGAGCACAGAGCTAGGAGTAAAGCAATGTACGATAAACTCTGGGTGAAGAGTGAGGGAGGCATCTGGTCCGTTTTAGCTCTCCGGGAACATCACAGGGAGCTTTTGGGGCATAGTCCAAAATTAAGTTGTGCTGCTACCGCAAAACTACATGCCTCAGGGAGTTCAAATCCACCAGGGTCTGTGAAGGAGAAAGATGGGCAGTCAGCAGTGCAACATCCTACGGACTATAACGTCGAATTTCCTTCTCCAAATGGGAATACAGTGCAGTGACGTCTTTACAATTTACAGCCTCAAAAACTCACTGGAGGGTCACAGTGAGTTGGAACTAACTTACAAGAGTTTGTGTGGTTTTGTTTTGGGGGTGTTTGTTTTTTGAGGCACAATGAAGGGGTAGGAAGCAGGGCAGAGCAAGACACTGGTGAGATGTGTTTATATTAGAGTTGTGGAGCCCTATTGGAAGAATCAGGCCCTGAATGAGCGTGTGGGACAAGGTGACCCCTGAGCCCCTCATACAATGTCCCTAACAGGAAGGACAGTGTTAGGTCTTCACACTGGACTTAAGGCCAAAGACTCAAGGAAAGGACCAGAGAAAGAAAGAAAGAAAGCTAAAGAAGCTTTATTAAGGGGGCGGGATTCCTTGGTCTGTAGAGAGAGAAACAGGCAGAGGGACAGACCAGAGAAATACCGCACCCTAAAGTGGATTTTAGTCATAGGGTCGCTATGAGTCAGTCGCCTGTGACTCGATGGCACTTAACAACAACAGCAAAGTGGATTCGGGTAGGTTTTACAGTGAGGGTCTTTAGAGAGGGAAGGGGACTCGATGGTAGTTGAGGCTGTTCACTCCCTTTGTTGACATGTTGATATACCGTGAATCCTTTGTTATCCCTTTGATCTTGGTCCTGGCCTGACAGAAAGGCCAAAAGGCTAGAGCTGGTGCCTTGGTGTGGAGGTTGGCCTAGTTCAGAAGAGGCTTTTTATAAAAGAACTGATAAGGAAGTCTTCATTTTACCCCTAGCAGGGTTGTAGGCACCAGGCATGTGAGATTAGGTAGAATCCTTAGGACACAAACGTGAGGCAGTCCTCCAAGTTCCACTCCGGGTATCAGAAAGGCCACCTAAAACCCGAACTGCCTGTGGGTCAGAGGACACGGGCCACAGCAGCTGAGTTTGCTGGAGAAGTTGTTCAGGGAAATGATTAGAAACAAAATCTACTTCACAAAAATAAGGGAGAATGAAAAGGTTTGTTATTGGGTAAGCACTAAACTAGAATGTGATGCAGCAGTCTGCTGAAGAGCTTGCCAAGTGGAGAGGAGTTGTAGCTTCACTACAGCTGTGGTTGCTATTTGGTGTCCTTGAGCCGATTTCTGACTCACAGGGACTCCAGGTCGTGGGACACAACTGTCCTGAAGATTACCAGGTCTTTTTCCAGTGGAGTCCCTGGCGAGTTGGAACCACCAACCTTCTGTGGCTGAATGTTTAACTGCTTTGCCACCAGAGCTCCTTCAAGCTAAGGGGATATTTTATGTTTCATTACTTTATGTCCATTACTTTACGTTTTCAAGATAATTGTTAATTTTCTAAGCTTGGCAGCATAGAACTGGACTGCCTGAGATTATGCTCATCTCCTTCCAGGAAAACCTGGAAAGGTAGAGGAGGATTATCTCAAGTTACAGTACAAAGAAATGAAAGCCATTAATCCGGATTTATAAATATCCCAAAGAGACAAAGAAAGCATATAGAATTTATAGGTTATTGAAAGTGAATTCTAAATAATGGAGTCGGTGAGTTCCTTCCTTCCCTTTTACACCAGGGAAATTTAAGCCCTTTAATTTCAATTTGTATTTATCCTTATAAAGTACTTTTATTCTTACTCAGAGGGCAGAATCATCTAAGGGTTAAACAGCAGAGGCTGGTTAGCGTGGACAGTTTCAGAAGTTCACCATGGTTATGCCACTAAGGAGCCCTGGTGGTGCAGTTGGGTACATGTTAGACAGTTAACCGGAAAAGGTCACCAGTTCGAATTCACCATGCCCTCTGCCAGGGAATAAAAATGAGGCTGGCTGCTCCCATTACAGCTTCGGCATTGATTGAGAGTCAGAACTCGATGGTGTGTTGCCCATAAACCAGAATGGACATGACGGTAGGTTTGCCTTGGATGCTATTTACCAGCTGCAACCAGGAAAAGGCTCTTAACTTGTCTTCAGCCTCCATTCCCTCACCTGCCAACTGGGAGGGAGAACAGTACTCACCTCACAGAGATGATGACAAGGTTGTTGTTATTTAGTGCTATAAAGTTGGAACAGACTCATAGCTGGTTTTTAGAGGCGATAGGTCACATAGGAGTTGATTGCCCGTCTTTATCCCAAGGAGCACAGCTGGTGGTTCCAAACTGTGTGCCTTAGAGAAGAGAAAACACCTACCACCATTCCTGGTCTGTACAGAAAGTATTCAACAAAGTACTGCTGGTTTTCATTGTTCATATTTTGTGGACAGCAAGTGCAGAGTTGGGTTGGGGTTTGTTTCACAGCATCTCTGAAGGATCTGGCCCTGGTTCTGTTGTCCTGCCAACCCTAGCACCCAGGACCCACCGACAGGGGCGGGCTGGTGACCATCTTAGGCCAATCATGCCTCTCCCAGGGACAAGCACCCTGAGAGCAGGCGACCAGAAGGCAGTTAGAGCTGAGTCATTCTGTGACCCAGAATTCCATGTGGTGTTCCTGGAGCTGCTCCTGCTCTCATCTCTCCTGGGGCCTGGAATCCAGCTTGATCTGACTTAGCCAGTGCCTTCTCATGAGCACCTTTTAACTTAAGTCTGTCAGAGTCATTTTTTTATTGTTTGCCGCCAAGTGTCCCTCCCTGGGAAAAACACCCTCAGGTGAGACATCCCCACAGAAATGGTGGCCTCAATGGGAATGAAAGGACAGAGGTCAGGGAAGGGGATGTGACCCTCCCACTCTCTGTTTTCTCTTCACCTCTACACCATTTAAATTTTATTTGTTTGTTTGCTTGATCACGGTAAGAAAGATATTTATTTGTAATAGGGCGCTCTGGTGACCTAGTGGCAAGAAGTTGCTTTGCAAGCCCATAGGCAAACGGTTCTAGGCCACCAGCTTCTCCACAGGAGAAGGATGGGCAATCTCGTCCCATGTGATTAACTGCCTCTGAAAACTCACCAGAGGGTCAGCTCTGGGTCAGTTCTGACTCAACAGCACACAACAACAACAGTATAGTAATAAAGTTATTTATTTGTAAGAGGCAAATAGTTAATCAAGAAAGTTGGAATAACCTGGAAATAAAAATAAATTCTAAATGGATCAAAAAGTTAAATGCAGAAATGAAACCTCAAAGACATTAGAAGAAAACAAACATGGATTCCATTATAATTCTTGAATGCAAAGGGTATTTCTAATTTTGACTAAAAGAAAATATTTATAAATTTTACCATCCCTGAATAAAAAGCTGCTAGTAAAAAAGCCAATGACAAACTAGGAGAGGGAAAAAAATTTCTTTTGGGCAACATCACAGAGTCTGCCTAGATAAAAGCAAAAGAGGTTTATTGAGGGGTAGAGGCAGCCTGGACCAGGGACACATCCATCATCACAGAATGAATGTGGACACTCAGCTAAATAATGAAAATGGGTGCATTCTTGTACTGTTGGAGTGGGAACAATAGGTAAAGAAATTCATGATTGGCTGAAAGACTAGGGGAGCTAAAAATAGGATATCTGCAAGTAAGAATTTGGGAGGATTGGGTGAATAATACTCACGAAGGATTTAAATAATTAGTCAAAGGTGCTGTTTGTTATGGAGTCGTCCCCAGACAGTGACAAAATATGTTTCTCTGGTAACTCATTAGTCAATTTGCTTCTGTCATCATGTCTGTTTCTAGGCATTCATTGTAAAGATCTAATGATACTGCTGCACGCTGAGACCCTTCAGAAACAAGCTATCACAACTTGCATCTTCTGGTCAATAATGAGAAAGACCTTTTGAGAACACGATGTGATACCTATACCTGGTAAACCACAGAGAAAAGGAATGACATCCTTAGTGAAAATGGCTGGGTCAGCAGTAAGGTTAGGGAACTGCTGTTAGGAAAGGCAGCTCTATAAATTCAATTAAAAAAAAAGTTGAATTTCATACTCCTGTCAAGACTTTAAATTGGAGTTAGGTTTCCACTTCCAGACTATTTACATACACATTCAGACACCTCCCAAGTACTTCTCATTTTAGACTCATACAATTTGCAACACACAGGAGTTGTTTCTCTAAAATGTTGAGTATCTAGAAACTAAGCAGAAAAGGTTTTAAAAACCCAATGGGAATGTAGGCAAAGGGCTTACTAGAAAGATACAGAAAGGGAAATATGAATGGCTTTTAAACATATGAAAGATTCTTAATTTCATTCATAATAAGAGCAGAGAGTTATCTTCATTCATCATATTGAAGGAAGCCCTGAAGTCTGACAATACAGTATTCTGATTAGTTCTTTGAGGGGAACTAATCACTCTCATATAATTCCGGAGGGAGAATAGGATTGCTGGGGATAGCCTTTGACCAGCATCTGTCAAAAGCATTTGCTCTTTGACCTCTGGAAAAATTGCCTGCAGCTTTACATGCACATAATAATATTTTTGTTATTCATTTCAGCATTATCGATATTAGCAGAACATTGGAAACACCTTTAGAGACTAGACTTAAATAAAAAATTACGAAGCAACATCAAAAGGATTGGCCTGTAAAAGTATCAGTCCAAAGTACAGCAATTCAATTTATTCACTTGGAGCAACAGAAGAGTCCGGAATCAGAGGAAGAAAAGGAATGAGCGAATGATTATTTCCAGGAACAGTTGCTTCCTTTGATATGGGATCAGAAGAAATGGATGTTGTCCAACTACCTTTACTTAATGTTTTGATGGAAGATTTTAAAAAGAGAGTCCTGAACTAAAGGGAGAGTGTGTGTATATGTAGAATTTGAATTCTTATGGAATCCAGACTTTGCAGAATTGTTCTGGATGAATGATCATCAGAAACTACTATCCTTATGTAATCTTTAACTCTGAAGCCATAGACCAAAAGCTGAAAATGCACCAGGGGGCCAGCTATGGTTCGGTTCTGACTCAACAGTACACAACAACAGAACACTTTCCAGGCATAGTAGTGTGGTGAATTGTGCTGCTACCCCTAGGGTGGTGCCTCTCTGGCGGTTCGAACAAACCAGTGAAGAGAAGTACAGTCAATCTACTCCTCTGCAATTGACAACATCTAAAAACCAGCTGGAGGGTCAGCTGTGAGTTGGTTCCAACTCGCAGGCAATGAAGAAAAAGAAAGGCAAGTTCTCTAGTGGCTTGTTCTTGTTGTTAGCAACCCTAAGAACTACAGACTTAACTCTTTCCTATCCTGTGCCATCCTCATTTGTTACGCACTTGAACCCATTATTACAAACACTGTGCCTATCTCATTGAATAGCTTCTTAAATACTTAAAAAAACCTCATTGCCATCCAATCAGAATAGACTCAGAGCTGATATATTAGCGGTTTTTCAGGGGGCTGTAAATCACACAAGAAGGGATTGTTTATCTGTATCCCGAGGGGCACCTAGTGGACTTGAACTTCTTGCTTCCTACTTAACTTGACTGCACGTAAGAACAACAACATTGTATTTTTAATTCTTAAAAATCACTCTTTATTGTTGTTTGATTTTTATAGTGTCCTATTTTTAAATAATTAATACTCTATGTTATTTTCTTTTCTATTCCTTCAATTATGTTCTTTGCTTCATGCATGATCTATTTTTTCTTTGTTTATTTTGATTTCTGTTTTTCAGGTACTCTGTCTGCCAGGTTAAAGACAAGTTTCCAAATGTTCTTAAATGTTGGAATCTTTGTCTTTTTAAATCCAATCTCAGAGTTTTCAGATTATTGGATTTTTTTTTAAATTTTGTGTGTATGTACCATCAAATCAGATCTGACTGGTACAGAAGGAGATTGTCCCTCCTTCTCCAGCAGAGCCATTTGGTGGATTCGAACCACACACTTATGGGATTGCAGTGCAGCAGATTGTTGGATTTTTAAAAAAAAATATGTAAGTAAAGCATAAATATATTCTCATTGCCAAAGATTTAAACAATAAAAAAATATACAACAAAATATAAATTTTCTTACATTCTCATTTCTATTCCCAAAGATAACAATAGTCAGTAGTTTGGTGGGTCAAGACTCTACTACATACAAACAACAAATGCTGGTGAGGTTGTAGAGAGAGTGGAACTCTTATTCACTGCTGGTGGGAATGTAAAATGGTACAACCACTATGGAAGGCAGTCTTGTCCTTTCTCAGGAAGTTAGGAACAGAAATATCATTTCACCCAGTAATTCCACTCCTGGAATACACCCTTAAGAAATCAGAGCTTCCATCCAAATATATGTATGCACATCCATGTTTATTACTGCATTATTCACAATAGCAAAGAGATGGAAGGAACTCAAATGCCCATCAGCAAATGAATAGATAGGAAAACTATGGTAGACTCACACAATGGAATACTATGAAACACTGAAAAATAAGGAACTCATAAAGTATTACACAACATGGTGACCCTGGAGGACATTATGCTGAGTGAAACATCTCAGTCACAAAAGGACAAATACTGTATAATACCACTGTTATAAAATAGAACTGACATGGAGATTGGGGGGAAACTAAGAAAAGAGGGGGTAAATGATGAACACTGCATTGGAACAGATGAAGAAAAGAACTGTTGAAAAGGAATATATGATTAGGCATTACTTACATGCCAGCAGTCCAGAATAACAAGTGCATAGCAAAGTTAACTGGGGGAGAGGTAAATGGGATGAAAAGAAGAAATTATGCAACAATGAATGAATGTGGTGTGGGTAGGGAGAAAAATGTGCAATCATGAATGAATGAAAAAACAACTTTCTGTACACTTTTGTTAAAATCACAATAAAAACAAAACAAACAAAAGAAAGACTGCTATGTAGAGTTACACAAATTTAGCAAACTACTTTTCATAGCATTGTGTGTGTGTGTGTGCGTGTGTGTGTGTTTGTTTCAACTTATTTATTTGGTCCACAAGAGTTGTGAGATATCTTAATTGATTGGCCAACATTTGAATATTAGGAGATCATATTAAAATCCAGATTCTCTTTGGAAAACTGAGATGTCTCCTCTCCAGAGCAAAAAGCAAAGAAAATGAAGACACATGGAACCCATTTGTACTAAGGACTAATGGACTATTTGAGGCCAGAAGAACCAGATGGTGCCCAGCTATTGCTGCTGACTTAAAGGAATCACAAGAGAAGGCCCCTCTTGCTCTAGTGGGAGAAAAATGTAGAACAAAATAAAAATTATAGGCAGGAAGCTGCACTGCAATCCCAGAGGCACACAGTTCATATCCACTAGATGCTCTGCTGGAGAAGGAGGGACAATCTCCTGCTGTACCAGTCAGATCTGATTTGACGGTACACATACAAAAATAATAAAACTAAAAAAATAATAATAAAAATTATAATAAATAAAGGCAAGGTTTATTGGTCTAATGAAGACTAATAGAACCCCTGAGATTGTGGACCTTAACAGCTTTCAGGCCTGGAACTGAGCTTACCCCCGTGCCTCAATTTTTAACAAAACAATGAGCAGGCCTAAAGGATGCACAATAACACCAGGAAGGTACACACTCCTTAGAACAATTTATCACACACAATCAAAGAGCAACACTGGTCCAGGAAGAAAGGTCAGAGGACAGAAGGAGATGGGACAGAAAGAAGAAAAGAAAAGGACAAACACATGAAGGAGGTAGGTAGACTGCTGATACATTGTGAGGGTTGCAGTCAAAGTCATTTTTGACAGCTTCAGTTTGCTCGGCTCTACGGTCAACACTCTTAGCACCAGCAGTCAGGAAATCAAAAGACATATTGTGATAGGAAAGTCTGCTGTTAGGGACCTATCTAAAGTACTCAAGAGCAACAGTGTTTCTCTGGAGACTAAGGTGTGTCTGATACAGGCCATGGTCTTTGCAATCACTTGTTATGCATCAGAGAGTTGGACAATGACTAGGGAGGACAGAAGGAGAATTGATGCCTTTGAGCTGTGGTGCTGGAGAAGAGTATTGAATGTTCCATGGACTGCCAAGAAAACAAACAGATTCATCCTGGAGAGGTTTAAACGAGGCTGCTCCTTGGAGGCAAGGATTCTGGGGCTTCGTCTGACATACTTTGGACACATTGTAAGGAGAGACAGGTCCTTGGAGAGGGACATCATGCTTGGGAGGGTGGAGGGACAGCACAGGTGGGGAAGACCCTCTATGAGGTGGATTGATTCAGTGACTGGGGTAGTCAGGATGGGTGTGTCAGAGGCAGTGCGACTGGCACAGGATAGAGCAGGGTTTAGGGCTGTTGTACATAGGGTCGCTATGAGTCGCAAACAACTCGACGGCATATAACAGCAACAACAACATAAACTATTGAATGAAAAATCAATTTATTTGTAATATTTCACTTATGACACAATAAAAGCTAACAATAAAAAATACCCAACTGGGAAATTTGGCCACATTGAGCCTATTCATCCATATTTTGAAGGGCTTTTCTTCCTGCACTTCTCAACTCCACTTGACCTGTGCTCATTTATATTCCTTGCCAGCTCCTGTTAGCATTATGTTGGTGCTCTGGAAGCTGTAACACAACCATCCACTAGCTGGTGACAGTCTAGTCTACAAGATCGTAGGAAAGTCTTCTAGACTGGAAAGTATAAAAGGGTAATCCCTATCTTCACATAACATGGGGAGGAGGAGTGGCTGGAGTGAAGCAGACCAGGTTTAGTGGTGGACTTAGACGGTAGGATGACTTCGTTGACTGAAGAGTGAAAACAAATTTTTCTGCTGCCATGGAATCAAAACACACTTCCTGAGTTCTGAATAGAAGGAGAAACACAAACTGAAAGTCAGGTGAGGCAAGAAGCAGCTAAGCTGTTGGCCTCCTGTCGGGAGAGGACACTACCTTCCGCCATGGTCACTGAGCCTTGAATAGCTGCCGCTCACTCACCCTGCAGAGCCCATCACCATGGCTCATCACTTTCTCAACAGCCAGGGAGGGGACCCAGTGTGGTCAATGGCCATTAGCAAGGTCCCCTGTGACTCAAGTGCAAGTGGACTTTTGGTCCACATAGTTCTGATCAGCTCTGCACAATCCTTTTATCTCATTTAACTAGTAAATACACACATACACACACGTGCGTACACACACACACACTTATTCCTAACAAATCATGATTCAGTCAGTCCCAGGTGAGTGGTAAAGAACACATATTGTATGAGCTTGAATATTGAAAAGAGTAAAGGAGCAGCTGGTAGATCATTTATCTGGTTTGGTGCTTAGGTGTAGACATATGTTACGCATTTTCTCAGAGGGAGAGAACATTTCATGGCTCTGCAGATACATTTTAATGCAGCTCTTTTTTTTCAAACTCACAGATGTTTGGGATGGTTCTAAGGTAGAGTCTCACCCACCACTGACCATTGTGCAGTTATGTGTAGAACATAAAACAAAGGACCTTGACTTCTGCCTGTCTTCAGTCAATTAAAGACTTCATAAAACATTTTCACAGAAGAACACTGTTACTCCTGTTTTGGTCTCCTGAACCCATCACCAACCTTTCTCCCCCTTTCCTGCCCGTCTTGCTCCCAAGGGTCCTATAAGGAGTCTCCAGGTGGCCCGCAGCTCCAAACAGTGGAGAGGGCATAGAAACAATATTGTAGTTACTGCTAATGTTTGTTTTCTTCCTCCCCATGTGATACCAGCCTTTCCTCCTCCAAATTGCTTCAGTAAATTGTGCTTGGGAAATGAGAGGGTTTTCTTTGGTCAAACTCTCCTCCTGAACAGAAATAAAGGTGCATTTAATGGGGACTGTAGACTGAAGGATGCAGTCTACCTCCACAGATACTATTTTAGGACTTAGTCAAGGAGTAAAAGGAGGAAGAGGAGTGAGAAGGGAAATTCGATGGTGTTTCTCTTTCTCACTCAGATGAAATGCTTTCCTTTCACTGCTCATCTTCAACACTGTTGTTATTTCTCTTGGCTGTTTTCCATTGTTTTGTGCGAAAATGGAAGTCTACTCCATGATCGAGTCTAAATACTAAAATCATTTAAGATACACTGCTCCTAGGATAGGGCAAAAAATGTAATAAGTTGCTGAAAATGTGACCTAATTATAACTGTCCTTTTAAGTTTTCTTTCCCACAGGGACCAAATGTCTGCAGCTAAAAATAACTTTTGAAACAGGTCCATGTTGCCACTGAACTTTTCAGAGTCACTTAAATGTTATCCATATTCCTAATTTCTTTCTCTCTTCTGTTCTTGTGTGCTAAAATCCAGACAGTCAGGAAGGGCAGGCAGCCAGGCCACACTTCAGGTCACTTGACGTGTTGGGCCAGAGTTTTCCGGCCAACACCTCCCCATCTGATTAGATAAAGGGTCAGGTGACCACTTGCTCTTTGGCCCCCCTTGCAAGGTAACCTCCTGTCATCCTTGCTCTTGGCCCGTATAAGAGGGAATCCTCAATGCTCAGAACTCTTCCCAGCTCACCTCACGCTCTTGTGTAATTCAGGCCCTCTAGGTTTGAGATGGGATTCTGAGAATGCGTTGGTCTGTCCCCAGTGCTTCTTCAGTGTGCAGGCCTCACCTTCCCTTCATCCTCTCTCTAGGAGCATCTTCCAAGTTTGTGTTACCCAGTGTGGTAGCCCATGGTGGCCCCTTCCCTGTGGGTAGGCTGACTGGTGAACTAGTTGTTCAGTGGTGTGACCACCATCCTGCTCTTTTCCCCTCCAGTTCCCCACAGCTCCTCCGCTTCTCCATCCAGTGGTTGGTGCCATAGTCTGCCCCCAACCCAGACCTTCACTGGCAGGTGGTGGTGGTAAAGGTGTGATGAATTACCACACTGGGTGACAGACGACACTAACACTACTGACACCACTCCTTGGTGGTTCCTAGCCCCACTGCTCTATCTGCCTTCCACCACCACTTTAGTGTCACTCTTCTGGCAGTTGCAGTGGGTATGATCCTCACCCGTCCCAAGTGACCCTACTGGCTCATTTTCTTCTTTTGACGTCCATCTCAGTAAATCTCATCTCTGAACAGAGAAGGCTTATTTCCAGCCAGTCAGAATGCCTTTCTCTGCTTGCGTAGCCTGGCAAACCCCTGGCTCCAAACAGTGGGTTCTCTAAAGACACGTTAGAAGCTGTTACCTGCTCAAGAACTGCATTAAACTCTTTTAAAAGAAACACAAGGCAAGGGCTCTTCTGATCTAAAGACAAACACCCTGACGGTTCAACGCACACACATCCTGAAATGAGAGACTCTTAGGCTCAAATCCCAGCTCCACCATCCATGAGGCTCAGGGCATGTGCTTAACTGCCTAAGCCTCAGCTTCCTTGTCTGTAAAATGGGTAGAATGAAGGGAGTAATCACTGAGAGCTGCCATGAGGGTTAAGATAGAGATGATGAATGTCTCACACTTGGCACATAGCCTTCCTTGCGGGAAGCACTCAGTGAATCTAAGCTACTATTATTAGAGCATTTAAAGAAATCTCCTTCCAGCTAAGACAATGCCCTCAGTGCCGATTAACTGAGCACTTAACCACTGCACCATCAGGATTCCCATTAGTGCAGATACAAGATGCTATTTCTGCTTGTCAGAAGGATGCCAGCAAAGGATGGCTCGGAACTGTCCTCTGGACGCTCTTCCCTTCTGTTCCAGCTCACAGGAGAGGGAAACAGCTACAGAACGAGGGAGGCTGCCATCGGGATCAGGCCCTTGAGGGAAGCCTTCAAGAAAAGACACGGCTTTTCCAGAATCTCCACCAATCTGAAAAGGACAAGCCGAGTTGAAAAACTGGCTGATCCATTTTAACTTTTTATTGCAGAGATGTGCCTTTACTCTGTGCCAAATGTGCTCCCCTTGACTCCTTATTGGAGGGGTGGGGGTGAAGGGACAAATTGACGAATGTGCAAAGCTAGATGCCAAATCTGATGTCTTGTGAAATATTACGAGTATTGTAAAATGATACAGACAGTCTCTGAGAGCCTCCACCCTGACCGCCAGTCTTGCCAAAAAGCACTTTGGGCTTCTACTCAGAAAGACTAGGAGAAAAGGAAACAACAACAACAACCAAGAGCATTGCTGTCTTGGAGCAACAAAGAAAGTTTAGGTAAAAGGAAAGCCGCGGGGGTGGGGTGTGGGGGAGAAGGCTTGGCAATGAGTGAGGAAGACCAGGAGGCCGGGAGGAGGGATCCGTAAGGGGCGTGATAACCCTGACAGCAAGTCCTTCTTGCACACCTGCTATGTGCGTACACTGTGCCATGTGCTCTGAGATGCTAGGTCATAAAATATCCAGTCCCTGCAACAGCATCTGGTAGTGTTTCTAGCACACACTACAAGAAGATAGTTGATGTCATGAATGATTATAGAGCTTCCATGTGAGACAGAGATAATGGAATAAAGACAACCTTCCATTAAATATTAATAAACAGGAGGAAATAACATACATACTAAAAGAATTCCAAAGGAAAAAAAAAACCCTCATGATCATATTCCAATTGATAAAGGAAGAGAATTCATAATCTCATCCTGTGAATGAAGAGAGTGAAGGCATGAAACCTAGTGTCATATTCTTACCTGGGGTGATAGACATGCCTTTCAGGTCTTGGAATCTTGGAACTGGGTATCTCAACCATAATCCAAGGAACCCTAATGGTGCAATAGTTGCTCAGCTGCTAACTAAAGGTTTGAAGTTCAAACTCATTCAGTGGTTCCATGGAAGACAAGTCTGAAGATGCACTTCCAATAAAGACTGTAACCTTTCAGGGAAGCTCTACTCTGTTACGTGGGATCAACACAAATAAAAAACAGGCCCAACAGCAAAAAACAACAGCAGCAACCACCATTGTCCACTACTCTGGCTCTTTACTTCTAGTGTCAAAATGTCTCTACTTGCTAAACCTCATTATTGTGGACAGTGAATAAAGATGATGGAAGAATTGATGTCTTTGAGTTGAGTGCTGGAGAAGAGTACTGAATAGCCCATGGGAAGCCAAGACAATAAGCAAATATATCTTGGAGAGGGTGCAGTCAGGTTGCTTCTTTGTTTCACATACTTTAGGCATGGTGTTAGGAGACTATGGTTCTTGGAGAAGACCATCATGCTCGGAAAAGTGGAGGTCAGTGGAGGAGGGAAAGACCCTCAGTGAGATGAATTGGCACAGTGATTGCAACAATGGGCCCAAGTGAGGCAGTGATCGATGATGAGGATGGCGCAAGATAGGGCAGAGTTCAAATCTACCATTCATCAGGATAGCACTTAACAACAGCAATACATTTGAGGATTTAAATCTATCAGGATCCAGTTTGAAGGATAGTGCCCACCCTTTAGTAATAGTCACCAAATACATCCACTTCATCCACTGCAGAGGCCTTCTACAGACAAGACATTGGAATATGCTCACAGATAGGGGTTACCCTCAACCAGTAAAGCAGAGAGCTTGTGGATATCTCAACCTTCCCAACCCCTCTTCAGCATCTCTCTCAAGGTCTCAGAATAGGCACACCCTAGTTATCTACCACAGGATTGTGTCCCTCAGCATTTCCTTTATTGTCTTAACCCCGTTTCTGTGCCTAAATTCTCCACCCATCACTGTGAGCCCCTAGACCACCTGCTCAATAATTGACTTGCACCCAAATTCTCATCTCAGGCTTTGCTCTTTGTAGAACCCAAACAGGCAGCTAAGAAAGACAAAGAAAAGTATCATAATGGATTGTTCAGAGGGCTTAAATCGGAGAATAAAAAGGAAAGAAGTCACTCTGCATATCTCAAGCTGAAAAAACCAGAAAAACATATTTAAGACTCGAGTCACAATTTTGAAAGATGTTATGAGCACTATGTTGAATGGCCCAGGAAGCAACAAAAGAAAATGGAGTGAATACACAGAGTCACTGTACAACTAAGAACTGACTGACACAGAAAAACTTCCCAAAGTACCATTGAAGGCCTTGGTGAAAAATAAGTCCCTAAGAGTCGATGGGATACCAATTGACTTGCTGTAATTAACAGATGAATTCCTGGATGTTCTCACTAGTTTGTGCTAGGAAATTTGAAGGACAGCTGTCTGGTCAAAATATAGGAAGAGGTCCATATTTGTTGCTATTCCCAAGAAAGGCTATCAGACTGAATGTAGAAACTATCAAACAATATTGTTGATATCACATGCAAGCAAAATACTGCTGAAGATCTTTCCTAATCAGCGAGAACGATAGATAGATAGATAGATAGATAGATAGATAGATAGATAGATAGATTAGATAGATGATAGATGATAGATATGACTGTCAGAAGTTCAAGCTGGATTTAGAAGAGGTGCTTTTTTGCTTTTTTTTTTACTATGCAAAGGCCTTTGACTGTATGGTTGTAACAAGTTATGGCTACCTTGACTCTCTTGAGTAGATATCTGAAATTAGAATCCATCTTATTCTGAAAATTTGTAAGACTGCAGAAAAATGGAAGGAAAGATGTTGTGTTAGGTGCCATCAAGTTGACTCTGACTTACAGTGATCCTATGAACAGCAGATTGAAACCTTGTCTGATCCTGTGTCATTTTCATAATCTCTGCTGCGCTTAAGGCCCTATTGCAGTCACTGTGACAGTCCATTCATGGTCGTCTTCTTTTCTGACCCTTTACTTTGCCAAACATGATGTCCTTTTCCAGTGATTGGTCCCACTAATAACATGCCCAAAGTGTGTCAAATAGTTTCGATAATTGTTATCATTGTTGTGAGGTGTCATTGAGTTAAGTAAACTCACAGCGATCTATGAGCGACAGATCTGATCCTTGTCTTATCCTCATCATTTCTGACATACGTGAGCCCATTGCAGCAGTCACTGTTGATGCCTCTTCTTTTCTTTCACCGATCCTCTACTTTTCCCAACATGCTGCTGTTGTTGTGTGCTGTTGAGTTGGAACCAACTCTCCACTGGGTTTTCAGAGGCAGTTAATCACACAGGAGGAGATAGTCCATCCTTTTCCCTCAGAGCATCTGGTGTTGTATGCCTTTGGGTTTGTTGAGGTGCTTCTTACCACTATGCTAGTCTGTCTCTCTGTATAAAACACCTTTAATGAACCATTTGAAGAAAGACATGGACATTATGATATGTCACTCTAAATATTTCAACTCAGTATGTAATTCCCAAGAATAAGGCTAATCTATATATCCACAATACCTTTCTCATAACTAAGTTCTCTTTTTCTAAGTATATTCTTAAACGCTTCAAACCTATAAAATGTTGAAAGAATAATACACCAGAGTGAACTTAACCTTGCTTTTCTCATTTCTTTATTGCTGCTTACACCTTCTTTTTCAAAGTCTCTGTCTCTACTCTTAAAATATTTCTTTCACACTGTTCTCGGTGGCCAGCCTGGACTATTCCTGACTTGTCATACCCTTGTCCCTTTCATAGTTGATCACTGTGATCAGGATTCTAATAGAAAGTCTGGGACTGAGTGGGAGAAAAATGTAGAGCAAAGTTCAAAATCATAAAAGACCAGACTAGGTGCTCTGCTAGAGACTTGGGGAGCCTCTCCAAGTTTATAGTCCTTAGACATCTTTCATGCCTGGAACTGAACCCAACCCTAGTGATTATCTTTCAGCTCAGCAGTACAGACCCATAAAATAAGCAATAAAACGCATGAGGAATGTACCCTTCAGAACAGTCAACTATACAGGACCAAAATAGCAGAAATTGTCCAGAATTAAAGCTCAGAAGGCACTGAGGGGCAGGAAAGTCAGACAAATCAATATAAGAATGAGGAGAAAAGAGGGCTGCCAGATTAGCAAACTGAAACTAAAATCATAAAACAAGGAATGTGTAAGTGGTTAAAGGGGAAATTAACTTGAACTGTAAACTTTCACCCAAACCATATAAAACAAACCAAGAACAAGTATCTCAGGGCAATAGATTCAGGAATTCTTCCAGTCTCAAGGGGTCTATGAAGTCTAGTTTCCATAAGAATTTTAAAAGCTGTTCTACATTTCCTTCTTTTGATCAGGATGTATATACTGAATCTTATATTAAAACATTTCATAATGGTATATAACAGTGCATGAGCAGAGAAATACCATAAATACAAGCTGGATTTAGAAGGGACTGAGGCATTGGGGATATCATTGACAATGTCAGATGGCTCATGGGTTGAAAGTAGAAAGTATCAGAAGGATGTCTGTTTGTGGTTTTTCTAATATGCAAAGGCATTTGACTGCACGGATTATAACAAATTATGACTAAGGTTGCAAAGGATAGGAATCTGAGAATACCTGATTGTGCTCATGCAAAACCTACACCTAGACTAGGAAGTTATTGACCTAACAGAGCAATGAAACACTGCATTCCTCAAAAATCAAGAAAGGAATATCTCCTTCCTTCATATCTTTTCAATCTATATATGGAACAGATCATTTGGGAGGCTGGACTTTATGAAGAATGTGTCATCAGGATTGGAGAAAGACTCATCAACAACTTGTGTTTTGCACATGACACAACCTTGCTCCCCAAAACCGAGGATGACTTGAAGCATTTATAAAGACTGCAGTCTTCTATATGGATTGCATCTCTCAACATCAAGAAAACAAAGATTCTCACCACTGGGTCAATATGCAATATCATGGTAGCTGGAGAAAGGAGAGGACTGAGGCTTGCTTAGATTCTTAATCAACACTCTTGGAACTAGCAGATAGGAAATCAAAAGACAAGTTGCTTTGGGGAAAATCTGCTCTCAAAGATCTCTCCAGAATGCTAAAAGGCAACAATATCAGTCTAGTAGAAACTAAGGTGCACCTGATTCAGGCCATGGTCTTCTCAATTGCTTACTATGCATCTGAGAGCTGGACAATGGATAAGGATGACAGAAGAAGAATTGAGCCCTTTGAGTTGTGGTGCTGGGGAAGAGTATAGAACATACAATAGATTGTCAAAAGAATCAATAGGTCTGTTCTGGAGAGGGTAAAATGAGGTTGCTTTTTGAAGTCAAGGATTTTTAAGTTCTGCCTCACATATTCTGGACATGTTGCCTGAAGAAACCAGTACCTGAAGAGGACATCATGTTTGAAGGATAGAGACTCAGTGCAGAAATGGAAGACCCTGGATAAGATGGATTGACACACTGTGGCAATGGAGTCAAGGTGAATCTCAGAGGGTGAGTTTGGCTCAGGATAGGGTAAGGTTCAGAGCCATTGTTCATAGGGTCGGTCACTCTGAGTTGTAGTGGACTCAGTGCACATAACAACAACCCAACATAATGATACCATTCAGTTCTTTCAATTTCATTGAAAAGGAAGAGTAATTCAAGAAGGCAATTAAACCTGAGGTCACTGGCTCATCATTAATTAACATTTTTTTAGCCCCTAAGTAAAAGGCTTTGAAAACCACTAATCCTCTGAAAACAGAAAAATGAACTCCTACTCTTCTGTAGAACAGACAGGAACTTTCCAAATATGAAACCTCTCAATACTTTGCTGAATAAAGACTTTTACCCGCTCCCCACCCCCCCACATGATGAACCAAGATCAAGTAACTCTCCAAGGACCACAAAGCCTGGAGCTCAGCCAGCCATAGTTGTCCTGGAAGAGACAAATATCACACCCACCAACCCATTAAAAAGTCCTTCTCCAAATGCAGCAACTGCCCCCTTGACAGACAGGTGGAACTACACAAGCCAACCAACTTTTTCCTCTATCAACGCCCAAGTGTTTGGGGAGGTAAGACCCACCTGTCTGAAGAAAATGTTTTGTTTTGTTTTTTGAAATAAAGCCAGTCCGAGAGACAGGCTAAGGGATGTACCTGAGTTACGGACCTCAAAGAGGATCTTGTCATTAGGGGATAAGATGCTGGAAGGAAGCAGAGACAGGCTTTTTAGTCAGAGGAGGAGCTACAGAGGCTGCAAGCAGAGAGCTGAAAGTTATGAGGAAGCAGAAAGGTAGTAAAGGCTTTGATAGAGAGAAAACTCCTTTGAAGACCAAATAGTAAGAGAAGAAATCAGTACATTTCTCATCCTGAACTCCCTTGAGGTGCTATAATAATGTAGTTGACAAAAAAAAAAAATTAAAAAATCAGCAGTTCGATTCCAGCAGCTACTCCAAGGGAGGAAAAAAAAAAATGGGCTCTCTGCTCTAAAGAGTGATACCCTCAGGAACCCCAAGTGGGGTTGCTACATAGAAATGGACTCAATAGCCATCGAGGTCTCTTGAGGAGCCTTGGATTCTGGAAGATAACTGATTTTAGTGTCCGTGAGGCTGGCTATTATATAGGTTCTGTTTTGAGTTTCCAGAAGTTTCCATTACCCTAATTGGGTGGGGTTTTTTTTACCCCATCACAAACCCTGTCACTTTAATTAGGCTAAGTTACCTCTACATCCATTGCTCGCAACTCTTGATATTTAAGAAATACAGAAATGTGTGTATACGTATTTATGCACAAGAGTCTGAGGAAATTTAAAAACAAAATAAATAATAATCACTGAATATGGACCCTAGCCTTAAGAAAATGATTGCTAAAAAGAAAAGAAAGTTATTACTTCCACCTGAGCTTTTCTCCACAGCCACGTACTCTCCTGTAGTGATCTACAGCTGTGATACCCAACATGCGATCCAAAAGCTACCAAAATTAGCATCTCGTGGGAGCTTGCTCAGAAAGCAGAATTCTGGGACTCCTCCATATTTCCTTCTCAAGGAGGAAGGTCTGTCTCTTTGGGATGCGGCTTTCTAATAAATCTAGCTTTACTTTCTACCTTCAAATAAAGCAGAATCTGGGACCAGCAGCAAACCGGTTCCACTCCAGGTAGGTAAATCATTATTGGGTGCTGCTGGGTCAATTCCAGATCACAACAGCCCTTGTGACAGAGTAAATTTCCCGGTGGGGTTTCCTGGACTGTCACTGAATTGGAGCCCAACATCAGGCTTTTCTTGCACAGAGTAGCTGGTGAGTAGCTGGGCAGTTCAACTCCCAGCTGTTGAGTGGAAACTGACTCATAACTGATCCTCTAGTGAGTTTTTCCAAAGCTGTAAATTACACTGGAGAAGATGGACTATCTTCAGAGTCACTGGCAGATTGGAACTGCCAGAGAGGTGTGGCTTTTGGAGTAGCAGCACAGCACCCGACTGTCTAGGCCACCAACAGTCAGGAATTCATAGTAAAAGTAGCTAGCAACATTCAGTAGCCTACAGATTCACTGTTGTGACTATAATAGGGCTTCTAAGTAAACCGTGTGGAGCACCGCTTCCACCTGGCTAAAAGTCCCAAATCTGTTCCAATCACCTTTCCCATCTAGACTCTCATCTGCTATAGATTCAATGATCGTCTACATCATTTCGTATATGAGTTCCAAAGCTATCGGCAAAGATCTTTGCTTGTAAAATGCCATCTGCTTCCAATCATTGCCATTCCTTACATTTTGTTTGCAATGGGATTGTAAATGCTTGTCTTCTGTTCAGAGGTTCATCTCTTATGTTAAAAGTCCTGTTGAGTAAATGCAAGGATTAGGAGGATCTGTACCCCTACCCTGTTCTTTACAACCGTGGATGATTCCTAATGAGCATTTCAGCTGCATTCTTTCAACATGCTGTCATCCTTGGCAGTATCTGTAGTTTCAGGTTACAGCATGTTTGCAACTCAGACACTGGAGAAAGAAAAACTTGCCTCAAGAGGCAAAACCCCAAGAAATCAAATGTGACCATTTTTCAAGAACAGAATCCGGTCACAGGCACCTTAGCTGTGTTTACCCTCCTGTGCCCTCCACATGGGTCAGTTGCTGGGCTGGAATACCATGCGTCCAAGACAGGCCACACCAGAGCCTCAGGAAAAGGGCGCTGTGGAGCAAGATACAGGCTTTTGTGCTCCTCCCTCCAACATTCCCTTCCTTCCTATCCTCCTTCCACTCCCCCTTTCTCTTTTATATCTTCTACAGGAAGTGCCTGATGGCTTAGTGCTAAGGAGTTGTACTGGCAATGCAAATAGTCATGGTTTGAATCCACCAGTTGCTCCACCCATGCAATTCACTGTCTCTGAAAAGCCACTGGAAGGTCAGCTATGAGTCAGTTCTGACTCAACGATACACAAGAACAACCTTCTTCCCATGGAAGATAGCAGGTTTGCAATCAATTGCTAACCAAAAGATTGTCTGTTCGAACCTACCCTTCAGCTCCATAGAAGGAAGACCTATTGATTTGCTTCCATGAAAATTACAGTCAAGAAAATCAGATGGAACAGTTCTGTCCTGTGACATATAAGTTGGGGGCTGCCTCCTCTATTACAGCAGTTAAAGCACTCTTCTCCCCACCTCCCAATAATGTGTCAGCAGGCTATGCCTTTGGCTCAGTTCTGAGAGGCAGCAGTAAAATAGCCAGACACGACCCCCACTCATAGAGTTTCTGTTCTAGCAGGAGGCGTGCAGAATAATAAATTCAAGCATCCCAATTACACTGTTATGAAGGAGAAATAGAAGGGGAGGGTTAGTGGGTCCACAACACGGGATTCGACCCTGGCGTGGGAGCTGCTTGGAGAAAATGAGTCAAGGCCAGAAGGGTAAATGGCCAGGGATAGAAAGAGAAGGTGCCTGGGACCCTGTCTGGACTCTATCAGACGTTCAGCTTGGCCCTTAGAGAGCCCATGGCCCACCTCTGCCCCAGCCTGGCATCTCCTGCTGTTGACTCCACACTGACCTTGTCTAGTATCCAGCCGCGCTGACAGCTCTGCCGCCCAGGCCTGGAGACGTGCCTCCTCTCTTGTCTGTGTCTGACCTTGGCCTGCGCCATTTTCCACCCCACTTCTTCCGAATTGGTGCTTACGGCTCACAGGGTCTCCACCCTGCTCAGTAACAGGATTCGCGATGACATCACTTTGCTCTTAGTCTCTTAGAAAGTGTTTTCTTTCCAAACAGAATTATGTTTTTGCTCAGGATAGTAACTCGGGCTTACTGTCGGGCTGATGTTTGCCATGTGGTCAGCGGTTGTGCACAAGAACGTTCCTAATAACAGCATTTTCTCAGTGACCAGGGCTTAGGGACACTCGGCCGGACAGTGAGCAAAAGGGCCTCACCTGCTGGGTGAGGTCACACTGCATCTTCGAGGCCTCAAGCAGGCTGGGGAGGGAATAGAGGAGCTAATGAAGCCCGGTTTCTTCTCTCCAGGTTATTCCTTTCATGACTGAATTATTTGATGCTTTGGAGATTTTTCATTGAAACCATGTGTTTTCAGTAATAGCAGCCCTTTTAAATGGAAGGGATTTTTTTTTTCCTTGTTGTGTATCGTCAAATTGGATCCGACTGGCAAAGGAGGAAGTTGTCCCTCCTCCAGCAGAGCATCTGGCAGATTCCAATGGTGCACCTTCGGGATTTCAGTGCAGCTTCTTGCCACTAGGCCGCCAGAGCTCCCTTGGATAGACATTTTTATTGTGGTAACGTGGATCTTGATAAAAGTAATGAGATACACATATGTGTTGAGGTGTTCTCTGGTGCTGAAGCTGGTGAGTTCAAGCCTCTTTCTTCTCTTGTTTTTCCCCCAAGCCTCTTTCTTCAGACTCTTGAAGTTTATACAGGCCCCATCAGATGATAGCACATGCTTAAAAGTGGGATAACAAATTCCCACTAACCCCCAGATGTTGTCTTCAGGCGCCATTAAGTCAAGTATGACTCACAGCGACTCTATGAACAACAGATTTGAACCCTATCCCATTCTGTGCCAACCTCATCGTCTCTGCCATACTTGAGCCCATTGCTGCGGTCACTATGTCTATCTATCTTGTTGGGAGTCTTCCTCTTTTTTTCTGGCCCTCCACCTTTCCAAACATGATATCCCTTTCCAAGGAATAGCCTCTCCTAGAAACATGTCCAAAGTATGAGAGACGAGGCCTTGTCATCCTTGCTTCCAAGGAGCACTCTGCCTGCACCTTTTCCAAGACATATCTGTTTGTTCTTTTGGCAGTCCTTGAGATATTCAGTACTCTTCTCCAGCACCCCAGTTCGAAGGCATCAATTCTTCTGTCATCCTTATTTGCTGTCAAGCTCTCAGATGCATAGCAAGTAATTGAAAAGACCATGGCCTGAACCAGGCACACCTTAGCCTTCCAATGAGCATACTCCCACTGGCCAAACAGATGTCAAATTTCTTTCTCAGTCTGAATTAATTCACTTGGGCTAACTGGACTAGAGTTTCTTTGTATCCTGACTGTCAGAGGCATATATGAAGGTTTCTGTTTGAGGACAGGTGCTGAAGAAAGCACAGTTCATTTGTTTATTAGGATATTACCCCGTGTTTTTAAAAAAAACATCTTGAAAGAGAGAAATGGCCTACCCAACGCCCCTTGCTTTTCTCATCAGATCCTTTGCTGTGAGCAACTGCTATTACCTTTAGTTTACAGAATCCCATCTGGTTAGGTATTTGGAGTTATGTTGGCTGTGATCCCGAATGGCTGATTTGGTTTATTTTAAGGAGTTTTATTTTAAGAAACTTTTGACATTTAAGAATTTAATTGGAACAATCTGTACCCAGAATTTTTTAATGCAGTCTAGGATTTAAAGAGGTTCTTTTAGATTGTGTTGGTTTTAAAAGAAAGTGGGGACTTTCACACCTGTACCATCTTTGTGTATGAAATGAAGCCGAGGGATGGGTAGAGAATCCTCAAACTGGGGCTTCCATCAGTGATAAGAGTGGGTGGAATAGATTAGGTTAGCCCTTAAACTAATTCCCTTAATCTGGAGTTTAGAGAGCTCTACAGGGATAGACAGTCCACCAAGGCCAGTTACAGGGAGATGAACAGCAGTTTATTACCATCCCACCAGCTCTCATTAAATTGAGAAGGATTTGGGAAACCCACTTTGTTCCCTTGCCTCAAATGTTGGGTTATCAGAGTTCTGAGAGCTAGGCTGGTTTATATTCCTCTGCCCTGATAGCTGAAGTGACAACTGAAGGTCAAGAGCCTCTGACCATGTTGGAGATGCCCAAGAGCCATCCTACCTTCCAGAGATTCACCTCATCTCCACACACAGTTCTCATCACCAGGATGTGGTGACCGGAGACTAATCTATGATCCCTTCATAGCCTCCACTAGGAAGGTGAGAGAAGAAGAAATTAGGATCCGTAAGGCCTAGTGATCTTTATTCACCTAGAACATCAAAGGAGGAGAGTCAGGAATAAAAGGGGAAAAAATATGTCTAATGTCTCCATGGATAATTGCTTCTTTGGCTTGACACACGAAGATCTGCATGATAATCAACAGTACTAAATATTTGTTTTGTTTTTTAAAGCTCAAGAAGATTTATTAAGGGGGCTCTCAGGCGAGATTTCTTGGTCTGGAGAGTGAGAGAGACCAGAGGAAAACTGCTAATACTAGATGTTTTGATAAAGATTCAAAACCAAAAATGCAGAAAAGATTTTCAAATTCGCATAGAACCCTGACTTTCTGAAGCCATTGAGACTACGTGAAACCCAGCAACTGTTGCCCTGAGAGAAGCTTTTAGTGTTAAGCCAAATCTATCTCCTGAGTTTCTTTAAATCCAACAAGAATAGTGAAAAAAGAAAAAAAAAGGTCTGCTGGAGCATTGTGCTATTTTAGACAACATTCTGTCTATGGGGGGATCAGGAGGATGGTGGGACTGAGCAAGGTGTCAATCTGTTGTCCCAAGGGTCACTATGAGCATGAATTGAAGTAGGCTTGTTGGCACCTAACACCACCACCACCCACCACCATATATGGGATCAATCTGACTGCAGCAAGCTGGAAGCTTAGACAGGAATCTGGGGGAGGGGCCCTGGATTTCTGTTAATGAGGCAGGAGCCACCAGGTTGTACGTGGAGAAGTTGTTGAGCTAGCGTCTCTTTTGCTGGGTATATCTTCCACCATCCGAAAAAGAAAATGTTATTAAAGATATTTTAAAGAAATAAGGTAGTTTGTAAAAGAAAATAAATTATTGCAGATGTTTTCAACCCGTTGGATTGTAAGAAAAGCTTGTGTTTTCACCAGGTTTTGGGTAGTGACCCCACGTCATACCTCCAGCCCAACTTCTTTCTCTAATTCCTCACTCGCTGCCAGTTATTGCCACATGTATGTCTTCCCAGCAAGTTTCTGCAGATTGCACCACCATTCTTCCTTCTCCCTGTCACCACCCCAGGGCCCTGTCCACCTCATTCTCCATGCTCTAAACCTCAATAATCCTTCACATATCCTTGGGCCAGTCTCTTAATCTCTCCAATCTGTCTCATTATCTGTTTTTAAAAGTATTTTAATACTTACCCCATAGACTTTTTGTAAAGAACCTTAAACCTACTGCCTTAGAGCTGATTTCAATTCATAGTGACTTTATAGGTCAGAGTGGAACTGCCCCAGAGGGTTTTCCAGGCCAGGGCCTTTATGGAAGCACATTGCCTCTTCATTCTCCCTTGGAGCTGCTCATGGGTTTGAATCGCAGAACCTTGGGTTAGTGGTTGAGCGTTAAGCCCTATGCCAACAGTCCACCATTAGACATTAAGAATTTGAACTTTATTTGGGGAATGAAGGGGAAGAAAAGAACACTAAGATTTTCAGACGACCTACAGTAAGTCAAACTTTACTAGACATTTTGGATTAAGTTTGAACCCATCCTAAGATGTCTTAAAAGATGATCTGTTTCCAAAACTATTGCAGTCATGAAACCCTATTCAGTGCAGTTCTACTCCCTTCATGGGGGTCACCCTGAATGGAAATCAACTCAATGGCAACTGGTTATTTACAATGAAGATTTAGACTTCATTCACATCTATCTCCTTCAGTTTTTCCACAGTAACCCTATTTATCCTCTTATATTTAGCTTACTCCAGGCAAATTGGGTTATTACTACTTGTGGAAATCCCAAAAGTTCCCCAATTCTTTATCTTCAATTCATCATATTCTTCTTCCTATCTGATATACCTTCACTCCCTTAACCTCTCCAGGGTGAAATCCTAGATACTTGTATCTCCCGGGTGGGTTTTTTTCACCACTTTATTTTTATTTCATATTGGTCTACACTCAAAATTCATAAACCTTGTGTAACATTCATGTGCATTGTATGTCACGCATTCCTGCTTTCACACTGTTTCAAGTGATAACTCATATACATTATTTTTTAAAAATTAATCGCCATTGATCTGTGCCTACTCTCACCCCATTTGTCCAGGTCCCCCTGGATCTTTCCAATTCCTTCACCACCACCTTCTGACCACCAAATTGTTTTCCTAGCACTATCGCCCCTCTCCCTCCCCCTTTGGACTTTTATCCATATCTTACTAGTTATCCTTCTATTTTTTTACAATAAGGGTCTTATGCACTATTTGTCCTTACAAAACTGGGTTAGCTCACTCAGCATAATTCTCTCTAGACTCTCCCATGTTATATAGTATTTTACAAAATCAGTGCTCTTTAGTGCTGCATAGTATTCCATTGTGGGAGTGTATCACGGAGCTCTGGTAGCCTGGTGATAAGAAGCTGTACTGTAATCCCTAGATACTTTTAGAGGCCTGTCAGTAATGTGTTGGTAAATATTTAACAACCAGCTCTCCGTGGAGAAAAGAGCACTATCTTCTAGTATTTGGAGTTTTCAGAGTGCCGATATTCCCCTCATGAGCAATTTCAAGCTACTTCCGTGATGTCAAAATAGCCCTGAAAGAACAGCCGTGGGCTGCTAATGCCAAAGGTCAGAGGTTAGGACCCATCAGTGGCTCAGTGGGAAAAGATGGGATGATGTGTTTCTGGGAAGAAAATAGCCTTTAAAACCCTGTGGGCAGCTCTACTCTGTCCTACAGGGTCACTTTGAGTCAAGGAACCCAGAGGCAATGAGCTCGAGGGTTTTGTTGCTTTGTTTTGTTTGATGCAATGTGAACTCGCTCCTGACATTATTGAAAATGTAACTATCATTTCTCAAGAACCGATACAAGGCTGACCCTGGCTAAAACTCAAATCTCAACCCGTAATCTATATTCCCCCAATCGTTATACCCCAATCTGCAGTGTGCCTCCCCTCTTTTGAACTTCATTAGTAATTTGTCTCTTACAAAACATATTCTGCATTGTTTTATGGCTATAATGAGAACCTGTTATCACCCCATCTTAGATTGTTAACTTTCCAGGGGCATGAACTGTGCCTTACTCATCTCTGTGTTCACGGTAGTGACGAGAACAATCATAATGGTGTGCAATAAATATTCACTGTCTTCAGCTGATGAGGAAGATTATCACCAGGGCTAGGCACACAGCTGCAGTGAGGATACCATGTTATCATGTGGGTCAGGCCTTACCAGAATGCTTGGCACTGTGCACACTCAATTAGCAGGGTTGCTAATTTAACTATCACCCGTGGCCTCTGGAATTAAGGGAGCAGAAATGTTACATTTCAACAGTGCTTTCTAACTACCTGTATACATTATAATCTGAATGCCTAGGCTGATAAATCAGATATAATTCCTTTTTTGAGCTTCCCAAGCAATTACATTGTATGGTTAGTTTAAAAACTACTGGATTGGAGTCCCTGACTGATGAGTAAAGAGTGTCAAAAAAGAAACAATGGCTGAATAGAGCCAGCTATTCTTTTTAAAGCCCTCCTGCTCACTACACAATTCCAGTAAAGAAGAGGGAAACTCACAAGATCGCCTTAATTGGTGATCTTGTTGAATGGAGTCACCTGGGAGGAAAAGGCTGGGCATGAGTAATGCAGCTTCTGTAGGAACAGGAGAGAAATACCTCGCTGTCAGCAAACCCTTAGAAGTAAAGGTGTCTAAGCTGGCAGAATTTGAGGCATTGCAGTTAAGCTAGAGTTGGCGTTTGTATTGATTTAGAGCAGATAAATCCTACCATCCTTCAAACAAACAAACAAAAACACAAGCGAATTGACCTCCACTGCATCTTCAATAACTGATTTTTTTTAAGAAGTAGATTAGTAAGGCTCTGTTCAGAAGTGTATCTGAGTGGAGTAATACTGCCAACATTTCTGTTAACATCTGGGCGTGTTGTACGATGATAACACATTAAGCCTAAATCATTTCATATTACTGACCATGAGTACAATTGTCCCAACTGTTTTTATTCTACTGGAATTGTATATTACTAAAAGCTTTGAGCTACTACAACTCAAAACAACTTTTATCTTCATAAAATATTTATTGTAATAAGGATGGACAGTATGTTTTTATCTCTGAGAAGCAAATATTGTTTTCCCTTTCAAAAATCTCAAGTTCACTGTCATCATTCAATTCTGACTCATAGTAAACCTCTATTGAGTTCTTGAGGCTGTAAATCTCAACAAGAGGACACTTGAAGCCATGGACAGATTTGAACCACCACAACCTGTTGGCTAGCATTGTAACATGCTACAGTCTACACCACAGCTTGTTTAGAGTTGGTAAAACTGAAGCAGGCTGAGATTGATTGGTCCAAAACGATAATGAGTATGTAAAATAAGAAGTCAGATTGCTATTCTGCTCATAAGACACTCTTAAATCTTTTATGAATATTTAATCATTGTGGTTGTCCTGTATCTCTCATGTTAAAGCTACTAATAAAAAAGTTCTTTCAAAAGGATTTGATCTGAAAAGTAAATTAATCAGTTCTGCTTTAATAATCCATCATTGTCTTTCATTATTTCCTTCGTTCACTTTAAAGGGGAGAGACATTGAGAGAGAGAGAAGAGAGGAAGTGTGTGTGTTAAAAATACAATTTTAGAGACCTGATATTGCTACCTTTCTTTGATGCCTCATTATTAATAAGTCTTTTAAAAATCATTTGTAAATGTCCTTTATGGTACTAAAGAAAACATGTATGGAACTATGAGGTGACTAATGGAAACACTTCAAATAGAATCATTGGCTTCACTGGACAAGAACAGATGCTTCTGCAAAATCACATGTTCTATTCTACTTTTAGCTCTATTTGAAATTTTCTTATAGAGACACTAGATATTCTTTGACATAGATTTACCTCTTACTACTCAGTTGATTAAAATTCTTTTCCTTCTATCATCTGTGCACCAAAAACTCAAAATCAAACTCATTGCCATTGAACCCACCAATTGCTGACCCTCTATTGAGATTCTGAGGCTGTAAATACCCCAGGAGAAGATTGTCCATGTTCCTTCTGTGGAGGAGCTGGTGGATTTGATTTACCAAAGAGGTGACAGCTTTTGGGTTAGCAGTGAAACTCCTTAGAGACTCTACCATCTGAGTGCCCTATGGTGTACACACTGTTGTGGTTGTTAGGTGTCCTCGAGTATGACTCATAGCAACCCTATGAACAACAAACCTGAACCCTGTCCTATCCTGTGCCATCCTCATTATCTCTGATACACTTGAGCCCAATGCTTCAGTCATTGTGTCAATCTTTGTTTCCATCCAACTCTCCAGTTTCCCAAGCATGATGTCCCTTTCCAAGGAATAATCTTTCCTACCAACATGCCCAAACTAGGAGAGGTGAAATTACAGAATTCGCCTCCAAGGAGCACTCTGGTTCCTCCTTCTCCAAGAACTATCTGCTTGTTCTTTTGGCAGCCCTTGAGAATATTCAAAACTCTTCATCTAAAAGGCATCAGTTCTTCTTCTGCCATCCTTATTCATTGTCCAACTCTCAGATGCATAGCAAGTGATTAAAAAGACCATGGCCTGAATCAAGGACCCTGTAGTCTTCTGACAGCATTGCTCTTCAGTATTTTGGAGAGGTCCCTGACAATGGACTTGCCCTATGCTACACATTTCCTGATCTCCTGACAGCTGGTACCACAGGTATTGATTTTGGATCCAACTAAGATTAAATTATTGACAACTTCAAACCTTTTTCCATCTGTCATGATGTTACTTATTGACCCAATGGTGAGGACCTTTGTTTTCATGAGAAACCTTCACTCTGATCACAATTTTTAAAATGTCTAGACAAATTAATAATACCTTTTAAAAGGAAATACAAGTCATGCAGAATCACCAAATTTAGATCAAGACTCCATGATGCCATGAAAGCTTCATGGTTTTGGAATCATCAGAATTCTGGTTTATGTAACCTAAAAACTACGGCTTGCCTTTCTCTAACTCTTTTTCTGTTCTACCATCATAAAGTCATAAAAAATAGAGACACTTCTAACATACTAAGCTGTTCCCATAGTATTATTACGGAGGGAAGTTCAGAAGCAGGGATCAAGAAGTCTACTGTCTAGTAACCTTGAAAAGTATCATGAATTACTCTGGATTTTGAGTCACCAGCTGGTTGAGCCTTGATACAGAATCAGATTGACCGAATGATCTAGACATTTGTACATGTTGCTGCAAATACACCAGCAATAGCAGTAGAGGTGAATGAGTTCCACCTTCATGTCTTACACATCATTCTTCACTGTGTGTAAAACCTTTGTGATAATCTTTAAGTAACATTTTATACTGTTTGCATGATGGCACATCAGACTCCTTTTCTTGAGAAAATAGGAAGGATTGGACAAGTTACCAGAGTTCTCTGAAAACCTGGCTCTGTCCAGAATCATAATCACCTAAAGCTTCATTGGGCTGCTTTCCATGGTAAAAAGAGTAATAAACCAAAGTCCAATGTGGTTGCAAGGAAGAATCATGATAAGAAACAAAGGAAGGGCCACAGGAATAGCAAATTTACCTGAAAGGGGGAAGGGTTATGGATGAATCCAATTCTCTGAGTGTCTAAGTTAGGATCTTTGGAAATTTCATTAATTGGGCTACTGAGCAATGAAGGAAGCATTCAGTACACTAAACAAAAGGTTTGCTTGTAGACATATCCATTTAAATTCTGGGAATGATGAGACAGAATCTGACCTGGATAGTGGCACAGTGGTTAAAGCACTCATGTTCTTGCTTAGTTGCCTAACTAACCCGTTGCCCTAAAGCTAGGACTGACTCATCGCTGGCCCTCAACAGGTTTTCAGAGGCTGTGAATCACATAAGAGCTGGTGAATTTGAACTGCCTGTCTTTGAGTTGGAAGCACAACTACTTACCCACTAGGTCACAAAAGCTCCCTACTTACCTGTGCTGCCAACTGAAAGGTGAGCAGTTTGAATCCATCTATTGTTCTGTGAGAGAAAGATGAGCAATCTCCTCTCGTGTGATTTACTGCCTTTGAAAACCCACTGGAGGACCAGCTATGAGTCGGTTCTGACTCAATGGTATATACAACAATAACAGTTATAGCAAAAGTACCACAAACGGATGACTTTAACATTTTAACGTTTTCTCACAGTTTAGGCTAACACATTCAGAACACCGGCTCTAGGGGAAGCCTTTCTCTCTGTGTTGGCTCTGGAGACAGTCCTTTTTTCCTTTCTCATATGTGTTGACATTAATTTTCCCCTCAGTCTAGAAGGTTCCCAGTGCAGGGACCCCTGGGTCCAAAGAGTGAACTCCACTCCTAGTTCCTCTTTCTTGGTGGCCGTAAATCCTTCTCTTTGTTACTTGTCTCTCTTTTCATCTCTCGTGAGATAAAAGGTGTTGCAGTCAGACATCTGGGAAAGCTGCCTTTATGTCAGATGAGGGCTGTAACTGGATCAAAATATAATACCCCACACTAATTCTCCTTGCATTGAATCAGGGTTGATCACATCGCAGGGTATACTATATCATTATGTAACTGCCGCATTAAGTAACTGCAAAAACACTGAGAATCATGGCCCAGCCAAGTTGACACATAGTTTGGATACAACTCAATTCATGATAGCTGGCAAGTCAAAAGTCAGCATCTTGAACTGACCAGCTGCTTTTTTGGAGAAAGTGTGGCAAGTTCACACCTGGAAACCCTATGGGGCAATTTTGCTCTTAATGATAGGGTCGCTAAGAGTTGGAGTAAACTTGACAGCAATGGATGTTGGTTGCCTACTATGAAAGATGTAAAGATACGGAAATCCTGACTTCACCTCTGGCCTCCTGTCAACAGTAAATAAGAACAGAACAGCCAGTGCTCACAGATGACAGAACAGACTCTTCCCATCAACTAGCATTGGATTCAATTTTACATAAAAATAGGTAACATTGGTTTCTCTTTTTTCTCTCTGTCCTATAAATGTGGTCTAAAGATTAGCAATCTAGAGCATTCCAAGGTTTCAGAGATCCATTCTCCACCACTCCCAGTATATACTATCCATGTCATAGTCTAAAATGACTGCTTGGGATCCAGCAAGCAGGAAAAAATTAAAGAAAGGAGAAGCTAGAATTGCTAAGGACACACGTTGTTGTGTACTATAAAGTCAGAACCTACCCATAGCTGACCCTCTGGTGGGTGTTTGTTTATTTTCTGTTTTGTTTTTATTTTCATGAAAGTTTACAGACTTTGGATTTCTGTTCATTCATTGTTGCACTTTTCTCCCTGTTCACCCCTCCCTCCCAATACTTTTCTTTTTGAAGAGTAAAAGAAAAAATCTTTCATTGTTATTCAATCCCTCCCCCCAAGTCCACTCCACTATGCTACCTTCGTTCTGGACTCCTGTCATAACAATAATATCTAATCATATATCCCTTTTAAACAGTTCTCTTCCTCATCTGTTTCAATGCAGTATACATTATTTATCCCATCTTTCTCAGTCTCCCCCAACCCCAAAGTCAGTCCTCTTTTATAACAGTGGCTCCATGCAGTATTTGTCTTTTTGTGACAGAGGGTTTTCAGAGGCAGTTCAGTGCATGGGAAGAGATTGCTCATCCTTCTCTGGTGGTGCAGCTGGTGGCCTTGAACCACAATCCTTTGAGACGCTTCTTTTTTAGGAAATTTCTCAGAAATGACCTCCTATTCACATCACACTGAATATAATTGAATTAATCTGATGATTAAAAAAATCTGATGATTCAGAAGTACAATTCTCATATTCCAACGCAAAAATCAAGTCTGAGTCTCAGAAAATGTACCTAATGCCTAGCTACCCCTCGTCTGCCAGAGATGCTATCTGTTATGATGATGATGAACAAGTGTGAGTGGAGATCACAAACTAAGACAGACTAGGAAGAAAGACCTGCTGATATACTTTAAAAAATCAGCCAATAAAAATGGTCCAGCTCCCCTGTGTATAGGATCGTCATGGTTTAGCCTGCTCAGCAGAAGCTACCAATAGCTACAAGGAAGCCCAAGACATAGAATGTTTACTGCAAGTGGTCAGACGTCCAGGTAAACAATTGACAATGGCGTCCACTTCCTAAACAACATGCCTCCAGAAACTCTATGAACTTTGATAAATGGCGACAATTGTAGAGGGTCTTCAGGCCTTTTGTTCATAGAGTTGTTATGAATCATGCTCGACTCCAAGGCAATCAACCACAACAACAATATTAGAAGAAAGAGATAAGCATATACTGGGGTGGAGACAAAGCAGTCTTTGCCAAAAGCTATCAAATACCAGTGCTGACAAAAACCAGGGCTGAGAGGTTGTCATAGTTAAATAGAAAGCCTAGAGCTCAGAAGGCCTTGATCCTAGTCTCACCTTTACCCAAATTTCCAAGTGATCCAACTAGTTAAATAGATAACCATAGCTAAGAATTGCATATTGTGACATGTAAGAATAATTAGTAAAATAGTGAATTGCATTTTGATTTTGTGTTTCCATTCTCAAGAGGTGATGGCTTGTTTAAAGTGCCTGTTGAATTAATTACCCAGACCAAAGCACACAACTGATGAAATCCAACCACGCTCACAGGAGAAAAACAGAATGATGGGATTTGAAAGTGGAAAGGAACATTCAAGGGTATCTAATTCAACCTCTCTTCCAATATAGGACTCTCTAACAGATGGTCCCCTGTCTTGACTCATACTCACCTAGTGTGTGCTATTTTGTAGTTCCTTTGATGGACAGCTTCAATTGTCCAGTACTTCACCTAGACAGTGATCTAAAAACCCTGTCCCTTGAATCCCTCACTTCCTGAAACAAGAGAGCAGAGTCATCCCCTCCTCTTCATCAATGGCTTTCAGTTATTGGAGGCAGCTCTTTGCCATTCCTAAGTTTTTCTCTTCAATTTAAACCTATCTATTGTTGCAACAATAGGGGCCTCTTGTGACTTAGCCGTGAGAAGTTGTGATGCCAGCCTAAAGGTGTGCAGTACACGTCCACCCAGCTGCTCTGTGGGACAGAGAGGGGAAATCTCCTCCCGCGTGATTAACTGCCTCTGAAAACCTGCAGGACGATCATTGGTTCCAACTCAACAGTACATAACAACAACATTGGTGCAACTGTTTCTTAAGAAGTCAGGTGTCCATGCTTCTCAACATCTTGGCTTTATTTCTCTGTGTTAGTGCTTCTCAAGCTTTCGGAGTATGATCCACAGAAATAAATTCATTTGACACATCATCAGTACACATATACTAGAACTCCAATATCTGTTCATGTATGCATGTAACTGAAATGTACTTTTCAGAAAATACCTGGCCTTACTGCCTTACTCGTACATGAATTCTATTTTCTAGTTCAACTGTGTTCTATTCTAGCATACCCTGCTTTATTTCAGAATACAGGTTAGTATCCACTGAATGGATTTCACCTCCATTCTTGGCAGTAACCAATAGATTGAAAAGCACTGTACCAGGTACACTTTGGCTTGTAAATGGTCCCAGGAAGTAGTGCCTGTGTGAAGGATGATCTGAGTGACCTCAAGTGACTCTACTTCCTGAATCCTGAACTTGGTGTCCTTGTTTCAGATCACCTAAGCTCATTACCTCTTAAGGTAGCATCACAAGAACGTTGAACAGTTGAGTGGACTGTATCAGCATAACTTTCTTGAAGTTCTCTGGGATGGCTCTTGTTCCTTGCTAAGCATTAAGGCCCCTGCATTTTTCTCACCTATGAGCCTTTCAACATCTCTTTGAGTTGGTAGTTCTTGGTTACTTGCTCTTGAGTCAATACTAACTCATCGTCAAAACTACCCTGCATCTCAGAATAAAGTTAATCCCCACAAGACTGTCTTTCCAGGTTTACTCCAAACTCTTGACTGAATCTAAAGATTATTTGCCCCTTGCTTTATCTTTTTTTTTTTACTTTAAACTGGAAGATGTTTTAATTTTTTATTTTATTTGACTTTTAAATTATTAATCGCCTTACATTCTTCATTGTTCAAAACACAAAAGATTAAAAAATGTCAAGTTTTGGGTTTTTTCTTCCTTTGCTTTCTGCCACCCAGTTCCTCTTCTCAGAAGAGTTTTTATTCCCAGAGATAAGCTGTGTACATAGAAGCAAAGCATTTGTGTATATGTACCTCTAGTATTCATTTCCTGGGCCTGCTGTCAACAAAACACCACACTGGGTGATTTATAAACACAGCAGTTTATTCTGTCGCAGTTCTGGGGACCAGAAGTCAGAATGTAAAGTGTGAACAGAGTGGTGAGCCCTCTGAAGGCTTTGGAGAAGAGTCTGCCATTGACTGGCCCAGAGTCTGGTGGCCTTGTTCTAGCTTGTGTTTGTATTATCCTAATCTCTGATCTTCCTATCCTCTCCTGTCTGTGTCTTCTCTTTTGTTTCTTATAAAAACACTTGTGTTTAGATCTAGGGCCTACCAGGATAATCGAAGAAGCTCTCATGGTATAGTCCATACTTTTGGTTGCCCTACTAACTTTTGCTTCCTACTTTGGAAACACCAGTTTCCTCCCATTGAGATTTTCAGCCTCAGAGACACGTGAGAGGATCACTATGAGTAGGAACCAACTTGATGGCAGTGAGTTCTGACAGTTTTTGGTTTTGGGTTTTGAGGATGATCTTACCTTGTTGTGTTGTTAAGTGCTGTCAAGTCGTAGGCAACTCATAGCAACCCTATGAACGAAAGACCTGAACACTTGTATAACTTTCATCCTTTCCCCAGGTTCATAGGGTTTCAGAGGCAAGCTATTTCAGAAGTGGATGCCACTCCTGCTTCCAAGTTTGTTTTATTCGGGGAGCTCCACCAAACACCGTCCACCATGAGTAACCATTATCACATTTGACACATTAGCTTCACAGCAACCATGAGTTACCCCTGTACAGCACGTGGACAGACCAGGGCTATACGACCTAGAAGAATGTTTGACCCAAACCAATTCAAACCAGGCCTGAGGGCCGCAGATTAAAATCACCCACCTTTGGCTTGGGAGCATAACTATATATTGTTGTTTTGTTGTTGTGTCCTGGCAGGTTTTCAGAGACAGTTAATAGCACAGAAAGAGATTGTCCATCCTTCTCCCGCAGAGAGCCGGGGCCTCTAATCACGTGCCTTTGGGATTACAGCGCAGCTTTTTCCACTAGGCTGCAGAGCATGTATAAAAATATATATATTCCCAGGTCCACTGCTCACTGTTTAGATACAATAACTTCTCATAAAGAAACAAATATTCAGAGGAGATACAGTATGAAGAGAGCTATTGTTGGCTTTTCTAGGTATTTACTAAAATCCTTGAATTATGGAAACAAAGCTTGCAAATTTTGCTGTCAGATATAAGAAACATGATAAAAGAACACTGAGAAGACCTATACCTTTGTCCTTAAAATATTACACAAGCTTGAGAACTCCTCAGAAAGCTCCAGATAACCGTGGGCAAGCTTCAGAAATATTAACAATCTGTACTGACTAACATGACCATCCCTTTTTCTTTTTTGTGCTACTAGATTGGTGTGGAAACAAGGCAAAGACTGTTCAGGTTGAAATGAATAGAAAGAACATTAGAAATGAGTAACAGGATAATTAAAGCATGACGCTGTCTTCTACATCTCAAGACAACAATAATGGTAAATTAATGTCGTTTTAGCTAATTAATTGGTTAAGAACAATTTTCCTGGGTGACTATCTCAGATTTGAATATGAACTATTTTCTACTTTGCCAGAAGCTGAATCATCATGGAGATTGTAAAACAAACAGCCTTTGGCCCCTCAGAGTGTAACTACAAATCAGAAAGCTCAATATGAGACAATTTTCCCTTTTATACTATATAAAAATTCAACGAGATTCACACAGGATAATCATCCTTTATTTAAAATATTTCTTTTTCAAAATTCCACATAAGAAAATAAGTCTTTTTTTGGAGTTTGGATCCACCTGGTTTTGAACCAAAAGCATTACTGGCCAACATGGGGAGTCCCTTAACACTCACTCATCAGCTGGATTTGGCACTTTGCCTGAACAGCAAACCTAACTTGCAAGAAAATAGGCTTTCTTTTCTTTTTCTTTTTTTGGCTTCACCTTCCAAAAAGGAGAGCATGTCAACTGATTGTGTTCAAAAGAAAATAACTCCAACAAGAAGAATTCCAGAAATATTATGAGCAGCATAGTTAAGACAAACGTGTGTCAGTCATATGCCACCTCTGTTATCTTGAAGAGCATGTGTGCATTTGGATGGTTAACTTCTGGGAGATTCTTTGTAAGCCATTTCACCTTTCCTTTAGCCTTACAGTTAAATTTCACAAACTTATTTGCAAATGGAATCCAATCTCACATGCTCAGAAAATTACAAGGGTGCATACATCCAAGAGCTATCTTGTAGCTTGGCAAAGATTTTTGGGTTTTTTTTTTTCTCCCAGCTAATTCTCTTATTGGATCTGAATGTTGTCTTCAAATTAGCCCTGGTTCGTGATGACCCCATGTGTGACAGACCTATTATTCACTTGTTCACTGTGGTGGTGTCAGTTCTGCTCATGGTGAGCTCTTCCGGTGGGTTTCTGAGACAATAAATCTTAATGAAAAGAGACTGCCCATCTTTCTCTTCCAGAGCAGCTGGTGGATTTGAATCATCAGAGACCCACAGTCTTTAGGTTAGCAATGCCATACCCTAGAGGCTATGCCACTCTAAGGAGGCCTACACTGCACCAGCTCTTGTGTTTATGGTTGCATCCACTGTGAATTTTCAGTCCTTTCCAATCTCAGTTGTTGCATTGCTAACTCACAGGGGGCACATCTCTGGTGGCTTGAACTTAGACAGTCTCTGTGAGTCCAAACTGGCTCCTAGGTAATATGTTTGAGTTTGAGATGGTATTTGGAAGAGGAAGTGATTTAGTTTTCTAGTCTAGAGGTCTCATAGTCAAGCCTTCTCTTCTGTTATGATCCCCCTCCCCCCCGCCCAGGGTTTTCACAGCAGACTTCAGGAAGTCAGTCATCAGATGTCCTTCCTAATCTGTCTCCATCTGGAAGCTCTGCTGAAACCTGCCTGTGATGAGTGGACCTGATAGCACTTCCAGCACCACTGTTGTTAGTGCCTTCCAGTAGACGATGAAACATAGGGACCCTGTGAAGACAGACCTAGACCTTACCGTGTCCTGCACCATCTCCACAATCTTTATTCTACTCCTTCAGGGTCTTCTTGTCTTTCTCTGATCCTCTGTCTTTCCCAGCATGATGTCTTTCTCCAAGGATTGATTCCACAGTAAGTTGATGTTTCACCATCTTTGCCTCTAAAGAGCACTCTGGTTGTATTTCCTTCAAGACAGATTTTTTTCTCTCTACTAGTTTATTTGCAAAATTAGAATACATTGTTTTTAAGAACAAATTCTTTCAATTTCCTTCACCTTGCCCCCATCAAATTGTACAGGCCCATAATTAATCCCCTCTCCCCCTGCACATCCTCATCCCTCCGTTTCCACCCTCTCCAAACCCTCTTGTTTGTTCTTTTGACAGTCCATGGGATATCCAACACTCTTAACTAATGCTACAATTCAAACACATAGATTCTTCGTTGGTCTTCCTTATTTATTGTCCAACTTTCAGATACACATAAAACTATGGAAAACACTATAGACTCATAGCTTGGATCCAGTGCACCTTAGACTTTAAACGGATGTTGTTAGATGCCAACAGAGTAAAGTATTACTCATAGCAACCCTATGAACAGTGGATCGGAACCCTGTTCTTTCCTGTGCCATCCTCAAACTACCTGACATAGTAAAGCCCATTGTGGCAGTCAGTGTGACAATCAACCTGGTTAAAGGTCTTCCTCTCCTTTGCCAAACCTTCACCCTTCCAGCCTCAAGTACCTCTCCAAGGAATAGCCCCTCCTAGCAACATGCTCAAAGTCTATGAGGCAAAGCCTCTTTATCCTTGCCCCAGAGAGCATTCTGGCTGCACCATCTCCAAGACATATTTATTTGTTCTTTTGGCAGTCTATGGAATGTTCAGTGCTCTTCTCTGACACTGCAGCTCAAAGGCATCAATTTTCCTTCTGCCATCCCTATTTATTATCCAGCTCTCAGATGCATAGTAAGTGATAAGAAAGACCATGGCCTGAATCAGACACACTTTAGCCCTCAAACTGACATCATTAGTCTTCGATAATTTGAATATGTCCCTAACTTCAGACTTTCCCAGTGCAATGTGTCTCTTTATTTACCAACTGACACCAAGGTTGTTAATCATGGATCCAAGCAAGATGAATCTGTTGACAATTTTAATCTCCTCTCCATCTATCATGACACTGTCTATTGGTCCAGTGGTAAGAATCTTTGTTTTCTTGACAATGAGATGCAATCCATATTGAAGGCTGCATTCCTTGATTTTCTGCAACACATGCTTCAAGTCCTCTTCACTTTGAGCAAACGAGGTTGTGTCATCTAAACTTATTTCCTTACTCTAACACTTGGACAGGTCCCTGACAGCAGATGTTCCCAATGCAGCATGTCTTTTGATTTGACTGCTGCTACTATGGGTGTTGATTGTGGATCCAAGTAAAATGATGTCATTGACAACTTCATTCTTTCCTCCATCTATCATGATGCTGCCTGTTGGTCCAGTGGTGAAGACTTTTGTTTTCTTGATGTTGAGATGTGTTCCATTCAGAAAATTGTAGTCTTTGATCTTCTTCAGTAAGTGCTTCAAATCTTCTTCACTTTCTGCAAGGAAAGTTGTGTCGTCTGTATAAAGGTTGTATGTTATAGCAACATGCAAACAACCGCAGTATAACAAACTGAAAGATGAGTGGAAACCTGAACTTTAATTATACATAAGATATTAGACAGCAACAAAAAAAGTAAATAAAGTTAACAAAACTTTACAATGGATGACATCATAAGAGTTTTATTATCTTTCTACAATGATTAAATAATTGTTTCATAACTAATTTACAGCCTTGGAAAACCACTGGAGAGTCAACTATAAGTCAATTTTGACAGCAATGATTGAGGAGTTTTTTTGTTAGCAAGAGTTAAGGAAGCTTCAAAACTGAAGAAAGTCCTTTTTATGTAAGTATTTATTTATTCCCCACTATTTTGAAGAACATAAAACTAAGGGTTTTTTGAGCTTGCCAAATTCCACATTATTATTCTTGACACCAATTCTTTAGGTAGACCAGCAAATAAAATGAGAAGTAAAAATGCAAATAACCTTTTGTAATAACTCCTTTTTCTCTCCACCAGCAAACTCCTCCCAAAAAACAAACCTTGATTCTCAACATCTAAGGTCAAAAGACTGCTTTCTCTGCGTTTTCCCTGAGAGGAAAATGATAGCTCAAAATCCCCTGTCCTTTCAGTGACCTCGCCCTCACCCCACACACCTTCCTCTAAGATTACTAGTGTAGAAGTCCCTGAGTGTTACAAACAGTTTCTATTTAGTTATTAAGTAAAAGATTGGAGGTTCAAGTCCACACAGAGGCTCCTCAGAAGAAATGTCTGGTAAGATATTTCTGGAAACTCAGTGGTAGAAAATCTCTACACTTTCTATTCTGACACACATGAAGTTGTCGTGAATTGGCATTAGCCACAACTGCTCTCAATGGTCCTGACACTTTTACTCAGGGAAATAATGCTTGTATGTTTTCATGATCTTGTACAGCAAGCAAAAGAAACTGCTTTTTAGAAGCTGGCCCTACGTTCTCCCCTCTTTCTGGGAGTTTACTTGATAGTCAGGGGGACCCTTACCACTTTGAGGTAATGCAATTCCACTCAGTTTTTTAGTTTCTGGACACCCAAAATGGAAAGAAAAAAAAAACCTCAAGCCCACAGCCAGGAATAAGGACTTCTATGTTTCCACCAAAATGCATCCTGAGCCTTCTCTCGAAATCTACTACTATAAAGGAGTTCCTTGCATTCCAGGCTGGTTCCTTTCCTCTTCACCAGAGTCAACCCAGCATAAGTACCAATAGTGTGACTTGGAGAAAAATTGTTCCAGTTCTTCGTGAGAGAGTTGAAATAGATGTTTCCCAGTTTCACAGAAACTTCTGATTCCAATTTCAATATTAGGTCACAAGGGGAAATAGTCTCTTTGGTTTTGTTATTAAATGAGCTGTGCTTTTCCAGAGTTTGATTGTTTAATGTGGGAATTATTAATCCTGTAACAGCTCTGGAGGACTAGTGGTAAGCAGCTGTGCTGCAATCTCAACGGCACGTGGTTCGAACTCACCAGCTGCTCATCAGGAAAAGGCTGGGCAGTCACCTCCCATGATACTTACTGCCTCTGAAAACCCACTGGAGGGTCTGCTATGGGTCAGTTCTAACTCAACAGCATACCACAAACAAGTTTATCCTAAAGAGGAAGAAACCAGGTTGCTCCTTGGAGACAAGGATTTTGAAGCTCCATCTACATTGGGCACCTGGCCAGGAGGGATCAGTCTCTGGAGAAGGACATCATACTTGGAAGAATGGAGGGACAGTCCAGAAAAAGAGACCCAGAAACTTAGATAATGGAGATAGGTGTGTAGGAGGCAGGGACACAGACTCAGGATAGGGTAGGGTTCAGAGCTATTGTAATAGTATCGCTATGAGTCACAGGTGACTCAATGGCACATAATAGCTACAACTTGTCATAGGTCTCTGGGTGGTGCAAGTAGTTTGAGATAGGCTACTAACCCAAAGATTAGTGGTTCAAATTCACATCACAGCTCCACAAGAAAAGCCTGGTGATTTGCTTCTGTGAAGATTACAACCAAGAAGAAGCATATGGCCCAGTTCTCTATAACACTAGTGGTTGGTTGGCAGTGATTCAATGGCAATGAGTTGGGTTTGATTGTCTTGTTACATTGTATGATTCCTTTTATAAGTGTCTAGGTATTTTTGGACAAAAGCAGAGTATAAACACAACCATATCAACTTTTAAAAAACTGTCCGTGTGCATCAGGAAGTATTCCTTTTCGTGCTAATTTCTATATTCTTGAGCACATTTCCCCTTCATCTCCAAAAGTGTGGCTCACCTCCATCAATCTCATTATGAAAATGTCTCCTGAAATCTTAGTAGTAATTTTGTGGAATGATTTTATACCTGTTTAATTAAATTCAACTTACCTCATTGCCTTTGAGTCAAAACCAGCTCATTGTCGACACTCCAGTGGCTTTTCAGAGGCTGTAAATCATACGGTGAGGAGACCCTATTGTTCTCCCTCAGAGCAGTTTCAGAGTGGATTCAAATATTCGTCTTTGGATTGGCAGTGCAACTCTTTACCCACTAGGCCTCCAGAACTCCATTTAAAATGTGTTATGATTAAATGGTAAGAGAGTTGGAGCCAGGACTGATAAGGTGTAATGTGGTTAGCAGGAAGAGCCCTTGGTTGGGAGTTTCCTTTCCAGTTCTGACTCATTCTAGGTGTTTGACCTTGGTCAGGGCTCTTCTTTCTGAACTGTCAGTTTCCTTTTTTATAAAATGAAAGGGCTGGACCGGATCGTCTGAAACCCCTTCCAGCTCTGATATGTGTTGGCATTCTGACTTAGTGTGGTATTTAGTAAACATGTGTTTGCGCACAAGGGTCAACAAATACAGACTCGCTATTTATTCACAAGGTGGCTGTGTCAAGGGACACAACGAAGATGCACCCTCCACTCCCACTCCCGCCCTGGATTTTGTGGGAGTCTTCATCTCTAAAGGGAAAAGACTTTAGACACTTGATTGTCCCTGATTAATGAGGATTATAAATTTTCAAGATCAATGGAAGCTGGAACTCACCTCCAGAACAAAGAATTAAAAGCATGGGTGAAGGAAGAAGGAGAAACAACAGAACTCATGAGAAAAGCATTCATCTGCTTTTAGAGAAAATTGTCTAGACCTCTACAAAGTTATGGTGAGGGTAGCAAAATGCCAAAATAATTGAATAAGATCAATGTTAGGACCATAAAGAATTAAAAAAATAACAAAAGGAGTAAATGGCCCACCTGGCTAAACCATAAACCACAATGGAATGTCCCTTCCTTTCCTCCCTGAAGACCCTGCTTTAAAAACTCTCCCAAAGACACCCTAAGTACAACTTCCTTGTTCCCCATTTTGAGGCCGAGGAACTTTGCCTGGGAGCTACCTTAATAAAGCTCCTTGAAGCTTGCTTTCTTGCTCTGTGGTCCCTTCCTTTAGTCCACCGTCTCATATCCAGTGTGAAGACTTAACAATCAATATTTAATTTTCATACTCTATAAGTCAAAGAGAAGGGAGCACTGGTGGCCTAGTGGCAAGAAGCCGCCCTGCAATCCCTATGGCACCCTATTCGAATCCACCAGCTGCCCCACAGGAGAAGTATGGGTGATATCCTCCAGTGCAATTAACTGCCTCTGAAAACCCACCAAAGGATCAGCTGTGGATCGGTTCTGACTCAATGGTACACAAGGAAAACAAGTCAAAGGGAGCTCTGGTGTCCTGGTAGGAAGAAGCTGCACTGCAATTTCATAAATATGCAGTTCGAATCCATCAGATGATGTGCAGGAGGCTAGGTTATCTCCTCCTGTGCAATCTACTGCTTCCAAAAGCGTGCTTGAGGTTCAGCTATGAGTTGGTTCCAACTCTATGACACATAATAATACCAGCATCCTAAAAATGAATTTAAATTTTTAAAGTCATCACCTGAGTACTGTCAAAGGGGCACTTGCTTTAGATAAGGCCTTAGAGAGGTTAAAAGAGGCTTCCACTCTCTTCAAGTGTACCTTTCCATTTTTACTGTGGTGAAATCTATGTAACAAAAGTGCTTACCATTTGTCTTAGTTGTCTAGTGTTGCTATAACAGAAATACCGCAAGTGGGTGGATTTAATAAATGCATATTTATTTCCAAGCAGTTTAGGAGGCTAGAAATCCAAATTCAGAGTGTCAACTCTAGGGGAAGACTTTTCTTTTTCTTTAAGAAAATCCATGTTCCTTACAGGAGTCCAGAACAAAGGCTGTATAGTAGAGTGGCCCTGGGGGGAGGGATTATAAAACAATGAAAGAATTTTTGTTTTACTTTTCAAAGAGTACTGGAGGAAAGGGGTGGGAGGGGAGAAAAGTGCAACAATGAATGAATGGAAATCCAAAGCTTCTGTAAATTTTCATTGAAATTAATATTTTTTTAAATTTTAGCTTAAATATTGCAAAAAAAAAAACACCCCCAAAACAAAAAAAATCCATGTTTTAAAGTTAAAATCCAAAATTATTAAATGTTTATTTTCAACTATCTAAACTTTTTATATGCAACAAAATCAAAATTACAGTGTAATATAATATTGTTGTTGTTACATGTCATCAAGTCAGGTACTACTACTCATAGCAGCCCAATGAACAACAGATGTGAACCCAGTGCTATCCTGTGCCGTCCTCACCATCTCTGGCATATTTGAGCCCATTACTGCTGTCACTGTGTCAATCTATCCAGTTGAGGGTCTTCTCCTTGTGTAACCTTCCCCTTTTCAAGTATGCTGTCTCGTTCCAAGGAAAAGCATCAGCATCATGCCCAAAGTATGTGAGACAAAGCTTTGCCATCCTCGCCTCTAAGGAGCACGTTGCCCACACTTTCTCCAAAACCTGTTTGTTATTTTGGACTAGGTCATTTAAACAGAGCTATATTGGACAATGACCAAGGAGGATAGAGGGAGAATTGATGCCTTTGAGCTGTGGTGCTGGAGAAGAGTATTGAGAATACCATGGACTGCTAGGAAAACAAACAGATTTGTCCTGGAGAGGGTTAAACCGGGTGGCTCCTTGGAGGCAAGGATTCTGAGGCTCCATCTAACTTACTTTGGACATGTTGTGAGGAGAGACCGGTCCTTAGAGAGGGACATCATGCTTGGGAGGGTGGAGGGACGGCGCAGGAGAGGAAGGCCCTCTATGAGGTGGATTGATTCAGTGACTGGGATAATTGGGATGGGAGTGTCAGAAACGGTGCAATTGGCACAGGACAGAGCGGAGTTTAGGGCTGTTGTACATAGGGTCGCTATGAGTCGCAGGCAACTTGACGGCACATAACAACAACAACAACAACAATATAGGCTGAAGGCTAGTGTGTTGTGAGTCGGTTTTATGCTGGAAGTTGTGATGGCTTCTCGCATCTTGAGGAAGGACAGGGTCGCTATGAGTTGCCTACAACTTGACAGCATTTAACAACAAAAATATCACATAGGCATAGTCCATAGGGAGTTACACGGATAACCCAAAGTTCATGCAAGTCTAGGGGTTCAAATCCACTGGCCTTTCCACAGGAGAAAGATGGACAATCTCCCTTGTAGTCTTGGAAACTCAATGGAGGGTCAGTTATGAATTGGTTCTGACTTGATGGCAGTAAGTGAGAGGTAATTAAAGGAGACCTAATGGTACAATTGTTCCTAACAGAAAAATTGGTCTTTGAAACCCCTCAATAGCTTTAAAGGAGAAAAGACCTGAATATCTTTTTTTTTTAAAAAAAGTATTTTACACTGCTTTATTTACAAAGTTGTTATACATTGTTTTTTCACATCATATCTTTCCCATTTCCTTCACCACCATCCCCTCTACCCAAATTGTGTGACCTATGATTAACCCCCCTCCCGGCCCATACTTACCCCTCTCTTCCTTCCCTCCCTCTCCTTGGATCTTCATACTTATTCTACAGTAATGGTATAATGGTCTTATATCTTTAAGTTCCCATGAAATCTATTGGCAGTCCTTCATCCTTCCTTCTCTGTCATATAAGATCACTTTGAGTTGGAATTGACAGCACACAGCAACAAAGATAATTGCAGGAATTATTAAAAGATTAATTCCTTTCTAGTCAACCCTTTCTAGTCAACGCTCTTACTCACAAACTTGAGACCACAGTCAAAGGCTCTCTTTTCCCAATTCCTTTGAGTTGTGCCAGGCACCTAGCTTGAAAGTCTTCAGGCCACATGCATCATCGGCATCCTTATCAGGTATCAACCCACTGCATGATGGCTACCATCCATTGAATTTCCAAAGCTGGATATCTTAGGAAGAGACTGCCAATCTCTCTCCCTCAGGTCAGCTAGTCACTCAAACCTCCAACCTATTGATCAACAGCACAACACTCTATCTACTACACCACTAGCATTCTCTAATCAGGAGTAGTGATCCCTACCTCACTCCACCCTTTTACAAGTAAGAAGACAAAAGATGATCACTTATTTAAGTTTTTTTAAAAACCTCTCTTTTTCCGCAAACTCTTAGGACAGGGCCATGTCTTTCTCCCACTTATTTCCCTCTTAAGGACCCTCTTTTTATCCTATGCATTCTTTTCTTTTGAAGACAGCAGCTCCCCAATGAATAGCTTTTTATGTTCCTTATCCGTCCCTTGGATTTCCTGCAGCTCTGGAGAGCACCCAACTTGATGATGTCACAAGGAAGCAAGTTTGGGCCACAAACGGCACATCTCTGGCAGTAATCTGAAACTACCCTCTATACTCCTCATCCCCCAGCCCCACCACAGCTCTGTTTCCTATGTTGTCAGCAAACCAAGGTCACCTCTCCTGGTTTTTTGTGAGTCCTCCCACTTTGATAACAGCTATCTGCTCACTTTTTGTGTTCTTCTGCTCTCCATGAAGCAAGCTAATAAAAAACCCCTCATTGGGTGTCAGTACTCTATAAGCCATGAAACCTCTGTCCGTGATGAATCTGCTAGCCTGTGGAGAGATAAGGGTCAATTGATTGTTGCATTTGAGCTGTCTCCCTTCCCCAGTCAAACTCTGTTTCCGAGATTAAACCATTTCGCAGAACCTGTCTGCAGGATGAGCACTGTGCTGATCTTAATAATTCAAACACTTCCGGCCAGGATGCATTTTCGGTAGTTGACTGTAAGTGTTCAAGAAAATATAGAGTGTCCGAGTCATTCGCCTCTCCCCCGCCCCCTGCACAGCAACGAAACCCACAGCATTGCTGATTGATAGCTTCACATATTGGATTTCTGGAGGTTAATGATTAGATGCTTTTTGCAAAGATGCTTACCTGGTTTTTTGGTGTGCTTTGTTGTCATTGTTTGTTTTGGGCTGTTTTTTTTTTATTCTGCCATTTGTTTATTTGTCTCTGCTGTTTTGTTCTTAACAATGAAGCAGCTACAGGGATTCTGAATCCAGTATGGTTGGCATGGAGGGGGAGATAAATAGAGGACATTTTTCACTCTAAAGATCTCATGATAACATTTAAAATTTTTATTTTGTGGGGAAATAAAGCTAAATAGTGATATGAAAACTTTCTTTTCCATTTGGATTTATTCTTTTTCAAAACATCTTAAAATTCCTTTTTCTCCACCCCCCACCCCAACCTCAATAATTCAAGGAAGTCAGACTAAATCCATGGCCATCAAGTGAATTTTAACTCAGCAGATCTGTAGCACAGACTAGAATTGCCTCATAGAGATTCCAGATTGATAAAACTTTACCACATCTGTCTCCCAGGAAGTGGCTGGTGATATTAAACCATTGAATTTTGGTTAGCAGATGAGTACTTTGACAACTGTGCCACCAAAATAAATCCACTGTTCCTGAATTTTTCCCAGTGGGCAGCTCTGAAGGTGTTTCTCTACATTTTCAGTGCCTCCTTCCTGAATTAGGGAGACCTGGTGGCTCAGCCATCTAGCCATTGTATTCCTGGGCCTTTGTCCTCTCACTACCCCGTAATTACTTACCTCATGTGAACTCAACCAAGAGGCTGGGTGTGCTGAGAAGAGTGCAAAGGTCTGATCAGTGAGATCTGGAGTAAAGGACTTGGCCTCTTAGTGCCTGTTTCTTTTTAGAGCATTTGTGAGAAAGACCAGCCTAACACACCGGGTCTTTATTGGAAGAAATTCAAGGGAGGTGGGAAATGCCAGTCCCTACTCCTCAGGGAATCTCTGGTGGCCTACTGGTGAGGAATTGCATTGCCACCTCAGAGGATGTGGTGTGAATCCACCAGATGCTCTGCAGGAGAAAGATAGGCAATCTCTTCCTATGCAATGTACTGCCTCTGAAAACCCACTGAAGGGTCAGCTATGGGCCGATTCCAACTTCATGGTACATAATAACAACAACAACTCCTCTTGGAGAAGGTGCGACCAGAGTGATCTCTGGAGGCAAGGACAATGGAGCTTCATCTCACATACTTTGGGCATGTTGTCTACCTTTGAAAGGGACATCATGCTTGGAAAGGTGGAGGGCCAGCAAAAGAGAAAGAGACCCTCAATGAGATCAACTCAGTGACTGTAACAATGGGCTCTAGTATGTCAGAGATGGTGAGGATGCCGCAGGACAGGAAGGGATTCAGATCTGTTGTTCATAGGGTCACCATGCATTGTACTCAATGATACCTAAGAACAACACACTACTCGAATGGTTCTAGAGAGCTGGAGGCACGTTCCTAGAGCTCCCAGGTTTGATGTTACATTTTAAGAAGAGAATCTAAATTCCACCCTGAGGAAAGTGAGGTGGTGTTTTGAGATAGACGCTACCAGGACCCAGCCATTCTTGTCCTCAGGTTCACTGACCTGGCTGTCATCTGAGCAAAGGCACTTGAGACTGTGCTTTCTATTTGACCATTCTGCCCCCTCCCTCTCTCTCTAGGAACAATGAGGGGTCAAAAAGCAAGTGTGAGTCACACTGCCCGACAGAGATTTACAAGAGAGGGACTTGGAATTCCCAGTGATCATGAAGCGATTTTTAGAAAGAGATCTCACTCTTGGCTCTCAACTCTTTCCTTTTGAGGAGTATTTTTACATGGAAAGAGCAAAATCTTCCTTCTCCATCTAGTAAAATGTCCCTTTTGCCTATTTCTTTTTCTCTCACTGCTGACTTTCACAAGCCAAGACTTGGCTTGACCCTGTTTGGAACCTTCTTTCCCAAGCTCACATTCCATATGTTTCCTGGATTCCTCTGTTACTTTCAATGGTTGATCTATAAGGTGCTTCTTTCTGAAGTTTACCTCTTAACATTAAAGATTCTCAAGGTCAAGGGAGATCTGGTGGTGTAGTCCAGAACGAGTTGCACTGCTGACCGTACAGACCATCAAGATCAGTTAGTGACTGTGCTAGTGAAGGAAACAGGCTCTGAGAGACTTTCAGGGAGAGTTACAAAAGATTGCAAATAGAAATAAACTAAGGATCCCTGTCTTCGCTTCTTCTCTGGATGCTTCTTTTTCTCCCTGCTCCTAGTCATCAAGGATTAGGGTTTGTGGTTTTCTCCTATTGTAACTTGGACAGTTTCTACCAGTTCATTCCTTCTAGACACTTCTCTTATTTCTTAACAGACTTGGTTCCTGTCATTGCTTTTCCTTCTCTCCCTTTCTGACATTGGCATTATTTCTTGGCTTCTAATTTCCCATCTCTTCCATAAAAGGAATAAGTTTCATCATTGCTGACCAAGGCTATCTATTTTTTGTTCTCTGAGGGCTCATGCTGAAGCTCTGCTCAGAACAACCCTGATAAAACTGTAGAAAGTAAAGAACCCACCCCAAAAATAAACAGTCACTTCCTTCTGTGGAGGGCCTGTTACTACAACAACAGTTGTACAACCAAGAGTTCTTTAGTTAGAAACAGGGAAGGGCAAGCTATCTCTGCAGAAAATGGACTTGATTGAACTGGCCTGCTGGGTTCAATTGCAAGCATTCCTTAAGCTTCAAAGAGCCAGGCAGAACAGTTAGCGATGAGTTTAAAGAGTGAGGAAGGTGACTTGGTCTCTGTCCCCGAGAAAACCCATGAGTAAACGATGACTGGCCTATTGATAACACTCCTTCCATGTCCACCTGCCACATTCTTCTCTGTTTTATTTTTCTTTGTATCACTTACCACTCTCTGACTTGCCACATTTCACCCTTCTGTGTATCATCACTCTCCTCGTCTAGAATCCACGCTCTGAAAGGGAGGGACTTTAATGAATACTGATCACCAGGGAATTCCTCATGCCTGCACATGACCTGGCACATACCAAAAACCAGTTACCAACAAGCTGACCCTGATATATGGAACACCCCACCCCCACCCCCCGTGTGTGGCAGAATAGAACTGTGCCCCATTGGGTTTCAATGCTGGCTTTTTGGAAACAAATCACCAGGCCTTTTTTCTAAGGCATCTGTGTGTGTACTCAAAGGTCCAACTGTTGGGTGGCAGGTGAGCATGTTTGCACCACACCACCTGACACACTCTTATTGTTCAGTACCACTGAGTTGGTTCCAACTCAGCTTATTGCTGTCAAGTCAGGACCAACTCAGTTGACCCCCCACTGAGTTTCCAAGACTATAAATCTCTATGAGAGGAGATTGCCCATCTTTCTCCTTTGAGTTGCTAAAGAATTGGAATCATCAAAGAGGTGCAGTCTTTGGGTTAACAATGCAAGCCATAGTAGGGACAAATTCTGCCACACCACCAGAGCTCCCTCTTCCAGTTCACAGTGCCTCCTTATGACGGAGTAGAACTGGCCCATAGGGTTTTCAGGCTGTAATATTTGTGGGAGCAGATTGCCAGGTCATTGCTCCTATAAAGTTGTTGAGCAGATTTAGACTACCAACCTTTCAGTTATCAATTGAGTGCTTAACCAAGTGCGTCACCAAGGCACAATTGTTGTTATGTGCTGACAAGTCAGAATCGACTGCTCGCTGACCCTCTAGTGAGTTTTCAGAGGAGATTGTTCATCTTTCTCCTGAGGAGCAGCTCATGGTTTAAAATGCCTGCATTTAGGCTGTCAGTGCAACTCCTTACCCATTAGACCGCCAGAGCTCACTCCAAGGCATAATCAAGGACTCAAAAGACATATATTAACTGAACAAATTGTCACATGCCTTAATGTGATAACAGAAACACAGATAATGCACTGTGGGAACAGAGATCTGAACAAAACTGTGTGTTTGTGTATAAAAGTCAAGCGCAAAGACAAGTTTGATGCTTTTAAAGTTAGATGGATCCAAGAGAGGTTAAAGAGTTTTGATCACATGGTGACGGGATGAGGTGTTGGAAAGGAAAGTCTTTTGTTGCTTTAAAGTCTTATTAGACTTCTCAAAAGTGTGTATTCTCTTATGAATCATATTAGAAGCATTCCTACTTTGTTTGGAAAGAGTAAAATATAGAAACCCTCCCAGGACTGTACATTCAAAAGGAAACCTAAGTTACAGCAGCCAGAGGGGAGGTAACACAAATGGAACATGGGAACCAGGTCTTGGTGAGGGCAAGTTGATCTCTTTCTTGACTCTGCTGTGTGACCTTGAACATGTCACCTTTCCTTTTCTGAGCCACAAACCAACTCATAGCTGACCCTCCAGCAGGTTTCCAAGGGCAGTAAATCACATGGGAGGAAATTGGCTATCATCCTCCTACCGAGCCACTTCCTGAGAATGTTAAACACAGAAGATCTTGTAAAAAAGCTGTAACAAAAAATGAAGGGAGATGGTTTAATACATCATCTGCCTGCTAACCCCATAATGTAGTGTACTTAGTTCTTTTTCTATTAAGATCTTATAATTAGTTGTTCTTATAGTAAGGTTAAAAAAAAATCAAAGCTCTTGGTTTTTGTGTCATAATCCATGTAGCTAGGTGTTGGGGGCCCCACACTGATGATATATATGTGGTTTCAGACAAGGCTTAATCCGTTTACCACCTAGACCTTTTTTCCTTTACAAAATGACAATGAATGCAACAGAAATTAGGTGTAATATGCCCTTCTTTTCCTACCCTTTGGCAAACTTGGTAAGAAACTGTGAAGGTAGAGAAAACATCAGCTTGTCTCCTTTTCCTCCTGCTCCTTAGAGCCCCGATGATTTCTTTCCACTCAGAATACGGTTACCTGGGCGACTAAACCATTATCATGTTCTCCCTCCTCTCCCCCACCTGCTCTCCTTTCCTTTCCCTCCCCTCCCCATCACCTCTCCTGAAAAGAGCTTTTAGCATGAGAACTTAATATACAATTTTACAAGCTGCAATCTACTTAAAGCATCTTTCCCCCCCCCCCCATGTCTGAATACATGCAAACACATTTTTAAGTATCTCTCTAGGGCAGAGGAAGAGAATAATAAGGTGGTGCTGGGGAGCAGAGAAAGGATGTGAAGTAATTGATGATAGAGCAAGAGGGAAACAGGAAAGCCAGCCGTGTCCATGGGCCTCCTGAGGGCTGAGTTTCTGGGAGTTTTGAAGAAGGTTGGGAGTCTGAGAATTTGTCAGAATTCAGTTTCTGATGTTCACTGTGTCTGGCTGCTTTTGTTTAACAGTCTGTGAGATTCCTGTTAGTTTGGTGCATATAACAGTTGTTGTTGTTGTTGTTGTTGTTGTTAGGAGCCATTGAGTTGACCATGACTCATAGCAACTCTATGAACAACAGATCTAAACCCTGCCCTCTCCCATGTCAACCTCATCATCACTGATACCCTAGAGCACATTGTTACAGTCACTGTCTCAACCTACCTTGTTGAGGACCGTCCTCACTTTGTCTGACCCTTGTACCTTTCCCAGCATGATGTCTGTTTTCAAGGACTGGCCCCTCCTAGCTTGTTCTTTTTTATTTCTGTGTAGTATTTCACTGCATGACAACGAATCACAATTTGTTTCTTTCTTCTACAGCTGTTATCTTTTGGGTATGAATAGAGCTTCCTGGCACAATTCCCCCCAAGTTTTTAAATAGACCTCCACATTCCTAGATCCTAAAGAAGACCACATTGAACTGCAGAAGATACAGCTGACCAATTTTTCAAGGTGGTTTTGCCAATCCATATCACTACTCTAGACTGTTTCTCTCCTTAGATAAGGAGTGACTTTCAGTTGTGAAACAAAGCATACTCTTTTGGTCACCCTACATTCTCAGCCCTCATGTCCAAATTGAGATTCCACAAGTGTCTATTAACAGTAATGAGTACCTACTGTTCTCTCTGCCTGGAGCAATGCCATTGTTTTCTTTCTCTCTCTCTCTCTCTCTTTCTTTCTTTCAATACAGTTGTTTTCTTTCTTCCAAGTCCCAGCTCAAAGCAGTTACTTTGGCAAGGCCTATTCTGACCAACTAATCTAAATCCTCCACCTTCCCACCTTGTCACTATCACGTCATCCTGCTTTATTTCTGTCATCACACTCTATTCATTCATCAGTTTGTGTATGATCTATCTCTCTTCATTAGAAATGAGAGCTCCTTGAGAGCTGGGATCTTATGTTCCATTCATTACAACATCACCCATGACTAGAGCAGTATTCAAAGCATAGCAGGGACTATAGGAGCCAGCTTTCAAAATGGCCATCAGTGGTCCTGACCTGCTAGTCTTCCTGGACTTGTGTAGTCTGCATGCACTGAAAAGGCTGGCCTGTACATCTAATAAAATATTTCATGTGTGATGACATGTGACAAGGAAATTTGATTACAAAAGACATGTGGCTTCTGCTTTACTCTCTCGGAGTGCCCTCTCTGAGGGAAGCCAAGTTAGGAGGACATTGAAGCAGTCCATGGAGAGATCCCTGTGGTGAAGAACTGAGTTATCTGTCAAAAGCATTATCAACTCCCTGAACATGTGAAGGGATTACCTTGGAAACAGAGCCACTGGCCCCTGTCAGCTTTTAGCTGATTGCATTCTGGCTGACAATGCAACCACAACTTTGAATGTCTTTGAGCCAGAAACATGAACTAGCTTCCAAATTCCTGACTCACGGAAACCTGAAAAAAAGATCATTGTTGGTTTAGGTTGCTAGATTTTTCTTTAATTTGTGCATAATAAAGATCTGGCAAATACAAATACTCAGCCGGTACTGAACAAATCAATGACTATGTGAATGAATGAGTAAATGAATTAGATTTAAAACAAAATAACACGATCTCACATCATCTCCTTTAAATTGATGCATTTACATGGGTCCCAAGCCTCTCTCCTCTTTCTTTTAAGTTTCAGCGTAAGCACATGACTTTAGAGCAGGACTTGTCAATCTTGGGACATATGTTGTTTGGAGACAGGTAAGTTGTTGTGGAAGGCTGATTCATGCATTGTTGTAGCATGTTTAGAGGTGTCCCTAGTCCCCATCCATTAGATAACAGGAGAAATCCCTCCCCCAACACAACTGTCAGATAAAAAATAACTCCAGATGTTGTAAATGTCCCCGAGAGCTCAAAACGATCCAGCATGAAAATTACTGCCCTCGAGTTACGTTGATATGAGATTGGAAGGACTTATCATACTAGACCAGAGGCTGGTATAAAAATTTTATAATATTTTTAAAATATTTTGTTTATGAAAATTGAATCAATGTATCCATTTGTTTGCTTTTCCCAAAGATAAGTTGTTGTTGTTGTTATGTGCCGTCGAGTCGTTTGCAACTCATAATGACTCTATGTACAACAGCCCTAAACCCTGCTCTATCCTGTGCCAATCACATGGCCTCTGACACACCCATCCCGATTACTGCAGTCACTGAATCAATCCACCTCACAGAGGGTCTTCCCCTTCTGCGCTGTCCCTCCACCTTACCAAGCATGATGTCCCTCTCCAAGGACCTGTCTCTTCCTTACAACATGTCCAAAGTATGTCAGAATCCTTGCCTCCAAGGAGTAGCCTGGTTTAACCCTCTCCAGGTTAAATCTGTTTGTTTTCTTGGCAGTCCAGGGTACATTTCAATACTCCAGCACCACAGCTCAAAGGCATCAATTCTCCTTCTATCTTCCCTAATCATTGTCCAACTCTCTGATGCATAACAAGTGATTGCGAAGACCATGGCCTGTAGTTAAGTAAAATACACCCACCTCTATAAGTCGGAGTCCCTGGATGGTGTGAATAGTGAAGATCTTTGCTGGTGATTGAAAGGTTGTAAGTTGAATTCACCCAGAGTTGTATCAGAAGAAAATTCTTTCTCTGAAAAACTAGTTTTTGGAAACCCTGCAGTGTACTGTTCTACTCTGACATACATGGAGTTGCTGTGAGTCAGAATTAACTCTGAGATAGGTTTTGTTCGTGGTTTGTTTGTTTGTTTGTTTTTAGCAGTGGGAGCTGGGAGGTGTATCTTTTTTATTTGATTAACAGTGGTTGGGAGCTAGGAGTCTTTTATTTAAAGCAATTAGGACCCAGTAGGTGGACCTTTGTGAGACAGTTTTTTTTTAAGTATATATAAAATCATTTTTTCTTATACCAAAACATCTCAATTAATATTGCTGCTTAGTGTGATTAAGAATGTGTCGATGAATCTCTTTGGAAAAGAAGTTACTCGTATAGTATAGCAGTCCAAGAAATAAGTCTTGCTAAAATATGCCAAGCAAGATTTTGCCTCTCATATTCCTTCCGGTTTCAAGACACCCATTTAGTTTCGGTTTTTGGGTTGTTTTTTTTAATGTTGTTCAGGCATTTGTTTCAATATCTCCTAATCAGAAAGAACTTCCCAAACCCCATTTTAGCAACCCTACCAATCTGCCACATTAGGAAAATCTACTGTCAAGGACTTCTCCAAAGTTCTATAAAGCAAAGATGTCAGTTTAAAGACTAAGGTGCACCTGATCCAAGCCCGGATATTTTTAATTGCTTTCTATGCATCTGAAAGTTGGACAGTGAATAAAGAAGACTGAAGAATTGATACCTTTAACTTGTGCTGTCAGTAAAGTGTATTGAATATACCACAGCCCACCAAAAGAACAAACAAATCTATCTTGAAATAAGCACAACCAGAAGTGCTTCTTGGAGGCAAGAATGGTGAAAAGCCATGTCACATACTTTGGACATATTCTTAAGAGGAAGCAATCTTTGGAGAGAAACATCATGCTGAAAAAGATGGAGAATCAGAGAAAGTAAGGAAGACTCTAGACAAGATAAATTGACACAGTGACTACAACAGACTTGAGCAAGACAGAGATGTGGGATGATGCAGGACAGGTCAAGGTTCAGGTCTGTTGTTCATAGGATCACTATGAGTCATAGTCTGCTCCAAAGTACCTAACAGTAACCCCTAAAGTGCAGTCATTATCATCATGGATAGCAATTATTACCATCAGATACAGCATATATTTAATTGTTGTTCCTTATCTGCCTCCCTTCCCTAAAATATCAGTTCCAGAAGGTGTGAATTCTGTCCTCTACTGTATCCTTATGCCTAACACTAAATGTTATTGTTGTTATGTGCTGTTGAGTCACCTGTGACTCAAAGTGACCCTAAGTACAACAGCTCTGCAGCCTGCACTGTACTGAGCCAGCCTCACTGACTCCAGTACACCTACCCCCATTGCAGGCAATCAACAACAACAACATAAGCATAAAAATAAAGTTATCATTATGTCATCTGCAATTATGAAGGACATTTATTTCAGTGTCTATTATAGCTACTTCACTTGATAGCTGCTTTGCAGAAAAAGAGGCATCTAAATTCAAAATGATCCTATTGTTGTTATTATGTATCATCAAGTCTCCTGCAACTCATAATGACCCTATGTATGTTAGTTCTGGACTGTGCCCTATTCTGAATCAATTTCATCATTTCTGACAGACCTAATCCCATTTCTTCAGTCACTGAGTCAATCCATCTCATCCTGGGTCTTCCTCTCCTGTGCTATCCCTCCACCCTTCCAAACACGATGTCCCTCTCCAGAGACTAGTCCCTCCTGACCACAGGCTCAAATATGTGAGATGGAGCTTCAAAATCCTTGCCTCCAGGGAACAGCCTGATTGTTCTCCTGGTGGTCCACAGTATGTACAATACTCTTCTTTAACACCACAATTCAAAGGCATCAATCCTTCTACCATCCATCGTTATTGTCCAGCTCTTGGATTGGATGCATACAAGTAATTATAAATACCATGGCCTATAGAGAGAAAGATGGTCCTATAGAGAATAATTTTATTTAAAAAAAATTGTTCTATCCAAGCTACATGCAAAACTCACCCTGGTCTCCTGACTGTGTGACTAAATGTATGAAGCCGTGGTTAGCAGAGCAGACTCACTGACATCCTGAAATATGTCTGCCTACTCGCTGTATTGAGTAGGCTGCACACAGAGTTGGCAGGGGAGGAGGAGACTGGGGTTAGGTGGAGGTGGGAGGAATGAACGAATGAATGAGTGAGAAGATAGATGACATGACTGTATTGTGGCAAAGCCAAACTAGAAGTTCGTTTTGCAGGTCACTCCACCCCTCTGGGACTCAGTATGATGGAACAGAGTGATGTAGAAAATAATGTGTTCAGGTTCCTTGTGGTAGCCTGACAGCTTTCTGGAACACCATAAAAGTCCAGCAGATAGATCATCTTGCCATTCAAAAATCAGAGATGTGAAAGCTCCTTCTGTCGGGGGAAAAAATAGCCACTGGAGGTGAGGAGCAAGCTGAATAAGGTAAGGTTTACAAAAGTTGCCCAAATTGAGAATGAAAGAGAATGTGTGCCAATTCAAGGGCAATCCTCATTTCTTCACTCATTGTTTCAAAAGAAGAAATGACCTTGAGCATTATCCTCTTCATTCACAAAGGATGTGTTCCTTAGGAAAGTGCCATGCTCAGATCACTTGTAGTAATGGAGCTTTCTTCAAGAGTATGTTATGTACCATAGGGTCAGAACTGACTCAGATCTGACTTCCAGCAAGCTTTAACAAAATAATAAATAGTATGGGGGAGGGGAGAGATTGACCATCTCCGATTCCTTGGAGAAAGTACAGCCAGAACGCTCCTTGGAGTCAAGGTTAGAGAAGCTTCATCTCACATACTTTCAGCATGTTGTTAAGAGGAATTATTTATTCCTCAGAAAGAGACATCATATTTGGAAAAGTGAAGTATTGGTGAAAGACTGGAAGATCCTCAATGAGAAGGACTAATGCAGCGATTGCAGCAATGGTTTCTGAACAGTTTGTCAGAGATGATGTGGATGGCAGTGGATAGGACAGGACTCAGATCTATCTGTTGTTCATCGGGTCAATATGAGTCATACTTATCTCAATTGCCCCTAAAACAACAACAAAGCCATGAAAAGCTCCTTTTCGAGGATGCACTGGGGAGTAAAGGATATATCACGCTCCTAATCCTGCTGATTCCTTGGGTGGCTCATTTGTAGAAGGAAAGAATGGTCACAATAACCCAGTCCTTTAGGACACAGCCTGAGCAGTGCTTTCGTCTCTTCTTGTCCAGTCTTTTGGGGGGCTTCTCCCCAAAGAGTATATTGGTTTTATTTGCTTCCATTTAAGATGGAACAGTTTTACATCAAGCCACCTCTGACCTTTATATGGTTGCCTTTGCTCATGGATCAGAGCTTCGAGTGTAGCTAAAGAGTATGGCTAGTTACTCAACAGATGGCAGAAGCCATAGTAATTTAGCCAGAAAATAATCAGGCTACTCTCAACAAACAGTAGATATGAGAATGAATGGTACCACCAGCAAATCTGGTGGGGTGGTGTTATCCTAGTTGCCAGAATTGTTTTTGACATCTCCCTTCTCCATATCTGACCAATCACCAAGTCTTTTTTTTTAATAAATATTTTTCTTTTAATACTGGCTTACTTACAAAGTTTGTATACCTGTTTTTTACACTGGATCTCTCCCATTTCCTTTACCCTCTCCTCCTTCCACCCATCAAACTGTGTAACCCTTTGATTACCCCCACATATCCTCATTCCTCTGTTCACTCCCTCCCCTCCATCCTCATACACATTTTACCAGTTATCTTTCTATTTCTACAATAATGGCCTTATATAGTATTTGTCCTTATGGGACTTAGTTAGTTCACTCAGCATAATGTTCTCTAGACCTTCCCCAGCTAGGTAGTAATTTTCACAATCATTGTTCCTGCATGCTACATAGTATTCCATCAGATGAATGTACCATAATTTCTTAATCCATTTGACTGTGGTTGGATATTTCTACTGTTTTCATATTCTTGCGATGGTGAATAATGCTGCTATGAACATTCATGTACAAATCTCCTTTTGTGCCTCAGTTCTCATTTTCTCGGGGTATATTCCAAGCAGTGGAATAGCTGGGTCATCTGGAATTTCTATGTTCAACTTTTTGAGGAAACCCCAAACTGCCTTCCAAAGAGGTTGTACCATGTTTGTTTTTTTTTTAATTCATAGTTTCATTTATTCAGTTATTTTAAATGTATTCATGTGATTATTTCTATATCTTTATTTGTTTATATGTGTTTGATACTGGTTTGTTTGGGGCTTTTTGTTGAAGTTTTACTGTTTCCTGTGCAGAGACTTCTTGTCCACTTTGTTTTTGGTTTTGAAAGTTAATAGAGACTTTGGATTTCCATTCATTCATTGCTGCACATTTTTCTCCCTGCCCACCCCTCCCCTCATGAAATTATACAAAATGGATGACCCTGGAGGATATTATGCTGAGTGAAATATCTCAGCCACAAATGTGGACAAATATTGTATAATGCCACTGTTGTAAAGCAGGACTGACATTGGTGTTGGGGGTAAATTAAGAAAAGAGGGGATAAATAATGCACATTGCCTTGAAACAGATAAAGGAGAGAGCTGTTTAAAAGGAATGCATGATTAGGTATTATTTTCAAGACAAGAGTCCAGAATGAGAGCTGCATAGTGGAGTGGACTTGGTGGGGTGTGTGGGGGGGGGATTGCATAACAATGGTTATACCATTTTACAATCCCACCAACAGAATCACTAAGTCTTGTCAAGACTTCTTGTGCTGTGGAAATTGTTTAGTATGGCTTTTCCAGCCATTTTAAGTCTAATGTATAAGGCTGGAAAGGGGCATGCAAATGCCTGTGGCCTACCAATAGATTAGATAGCTTGCTAATAAGTAGCATCTTATAGGTTATGTGCTATTGAATTGACTGTTACAGCAATCCTATGAACGAAGGATCTGAACGTCACCCTATGTTATATCATTCTCACCATCTCAGATATACTTAAACCATTGTTACAATCACCTCATCAATCCATCTTGTTGAGGGTCTTACTCTCTTATCCTGACTTTGCACCTTTCCAAGCACGATGCCTTTTTTTAAGGACTAGCCCCTCCAAACACGAGGCCCAAAGTATTGAGATGACATGTCTCCATCCTTGCCTTCAGGGAATACCCTGGCCACACTGTACAAGCCAGATCTGTTTATCCTTTCGTCCACTCATGGAATAGTCAGTACTCTTCTCCAATGCAATAACTCAAAGGCATTGACTCTTCTGTCATTCTTAGTCATTATCCGACATTCAGCATTATCCATCTTTCATAGCAAGTAAAAAGGTCAAGTTTGAATCAAGTGTGCCTTGGCCTTTAAACTGATATCATTGCTCTTTAGTGTTCTGGAGGGGTCCCTGACTGAAGATTTTTAAATTATTTTTTCATTTAAATAAAATTTTTATTTTATACTTGTTTATTTACAAAGTTTGTATACATTGTTTTTGGATCTTTCCCATTTATTTATCCAGCCCTCCCTCCACCCATCAAATTGTGCCGCCCTATGATTACACACACACACACACCCTGCTCCTGCCCATGTGGCTTTTTTAAATGCAATAGATCTTTTGAATTCTTGACTGCTGTTGCCAAGGGTGTTGATTATGGATCCAAGTAAAAGAAAATTGTTGACAACTTCAGTCTTTTCTTCAACTATCATAATACTGCCTTTTGGCCCAACGGTGAGGATTTTTGCTTTCTTCTTGTTGGTAGGTAATCCATATTGAAGTGTGTAGACTTTGATCTTTTGCAGCAAGTGCTTCAAGTCTTTCTCAATTTCAACAGCCAAGGGTGAGTCACCTGCATAATGCAGGTTGTTGATGACTCATCCTTCAATCCTGATCCTACATTCTTCTCATAAAGTCCAGCTTCTTAAGTTATTTACTTGGCATATAGATTGAAGAGGTAAGAAGAAAATGTAGAGCCCTGACACACATATTTCGTGATCTTAAACCATGGAGTGTTCTTTTGCTCTGTTCTGACAAAATATTCTTGGTCTAGGTGTGGGTTCCACATGAGCACAATTAAGTCTTCTGATTTTGCCATTCTTCTCAATGTTAGTCATAATTTGTTGTGGTCCATGCAGTCAAAGGCCTTTTCACAGTCTATAAAACAAGAATATACATCCTTCCTGGTATGCTCTGCTTTCAGCCCTTGTCTGTCTAACGTAAGCATTGATACCCCTGATGTCATGGCCTTATCTAAATTCAATGTGAATTTCTGGCAGTTGTCTGTCTATGCATTTTCTAGTTGTTTTTAAATAATCTTCAGCAAGGCTTTTCTTGCATGTGATATTAATTACATTGTATGTTAATTACTACATTCTGTTGGATCACCTTTTCTGGTAATGGAGACAAGTATGGGTCTCTTCCAGTCATTTGGCCATTGGCTGTCTTCCAGATTTCTTGGAACTGCCTGGTGAGCCCATATAGAGTTACATTTGTAGGTTGGTAACATGTAAAATTTACATCTGTAAATTGGAAACATGTAAATTGGTATTCCATCAGTTCCTGGAGAGATGAGTGAATTTTGTACAATCAATGAATTTTGTCCAATCACTACAAATATTTTTTTTAAAAAAGCACAAATGGTGACTATAAACATGAGTGTACCTCACCTGATAGACTATACAGAAGGGAATCAGACTGACTACATTTGAGAAGGAATCATTGGAGAAGCGCTATACCAATAGTCACAGCCAGGCTAAAATGCATGCTGTGGAACTGACCAACAATTACTCCTGTGCAACTGCAAACTAAAGTGGGAAAAATTTAAAACACAGCCATAAGAATAAAAATACAACCTTGAGTCTATCCCACCTGAATTTAAAAACCATCTCAAGAATAGGTTTGAGGCATTGGTGACCTTATAGGTGGTAACATGCATATAAAATGTGTAAAATGTTAATATGGAGGTTGGTTAATTTTGCCATTCTGATTAAATTGAACAGACTTAGAGGAAAAATGAGAATCTCATTACCATCAAGAAAAAGCAGCTGAAAGTGCAGTGTGGTCTCTGAGCCAGATTCCAGCAGGAGATGAAGTGAGACTACGACCTGGCAGCTCAGACTACAGTCCAGAGAGCAGCACTGGTGATAGCAAACCAGACACTGGTGTGAGGCAGATCTAAATGAAGCCTGCTATCTCACAGAGCTCGAGGCCTAGGCTTACTGACAGAGTGGGGGTAGCACATAATTGGCATAAGTAAAAGAACTTTATAACATTTGCCCAAACATAGTGTAGAACCTAAATTTGCAAAGCCAAGAGTAAGAGAGGGGGGCCTGTGTGAGAGCACAGTTGAGACTGTTTTGACTCAAGATTTGCATCCTAAGTTTCCCAGCCTAAAAGTGACCTGTTACTTCTCTAATATACCGTATGATTGTGAGTACTGTCTGTAGGTGCTGTGTAGTCCTTGCAACAAATTATGGAAACTGGTAGTAGAGCAATCAAGTCAAAATACATGTGGCATTGGGGAAATGTGCTATCAAGGCTCTCTCTAAATTACTAAGGAACAATGATGTCAGTTTAAAGACTAAGGTGCGCCTGATTCAAGCAATGGCCTTAGCCTTTCTTTACATCTGAAAGTTGACAATGACTAAGGATGACAGAAGAAGTATCAATGTCTTTGAGTTTTGGTGGTGCAGATAAGTTTTGGAGAAAGTGTGGTCACAGTGCTCCTTGGAGACAAGGGTAACAAAGTTTTGACTCACATACTTTGGGAATGTTGTTAGGAAAGAGGGCATTAAAAAAAGTTGTCCTTAAAAGAGGACTTCATGTTTGGAAAGGTTAAAAGTCAGGGAAAGAGGGTAAGACCTCAATGGGATAGATTGGCACAGTGAGTGTATCTGTGGGTTCAAGTGTGCCAGAGATGTTGGAGGTGGCACAGGATAGGACAGGGTTCACATCTGTTGGCATAGGGCCACTATACTATAAGTCATACTCAATCAGTAGAATCTAATAACAGTAGTAGAGGAGTCAGAGCATCTGAAGACGACTAGGTTGGGACTATAGGAAGCTGCGGCACATGGCGGCATGACTGAGTCCATCAGAATCAGCTTTGTGTTGTTGCTGTTAACAAGGATTCTTTCCTTTGTGAGGTTAGCAGAGGTCAGACTCTAGCACCCCCACTGTTTTCACACTTCTCTAAAATAGCTCTGATTCTGTTTCCTTCCCACTTGAGGTAGACACGGACATGCATTGCTTAGATCCTTATTCTGACAGAGAAGAGAACTGCCTGACAATCAGCTCAACAGAAGACTTTGTCCAGCCAGAGGGGAGGTTGTCTGAAGTTGCCTTGGCTGAGGAAGGGAGAGGACTCTTCTTCCGGACTCTTCCCAGACTTCATCTGCCTGTCTTCCTTGAGTCATGAGTTTTCCTGACATTGCTCCAGAGTTGCATCCCAATTTCTATCCTGCTCCTTCTGCACTGTGGCCCTAATAAACCGTGTAACCGTAAATGTAGTCTGTGAGTTCTGTGTGTTCATCGTAGTCAATTATCAAATCCAGGAGAGAATAATGAACTAACAGAGAAGTAGGAAAGCAAAGTTATCTTTGACCTCCATCTTGCAGAGATCAGCCTTGTACTTATTTGGGATCACGATGTTGTTCTTTCAAATCTGGTGAAACATCACTTTAGCAGATACCATATCCAAGAATAACAGATAATGTGTATGATTTTGTGAGGTCATAGACTTCATGGTGAGTATGCAAATTAGATAACAATTTGGGGATTATTTTTGGCTGCTATTGGATAGGAAAGATTTGACTGCAAATGGCCAAAACCCCAAACTGGCAGGAGCTTAATAGCATAAGGATTTACTCACTGACAACAATAACAACTAGGATATAACTGCAAAGATAGTGTAGTGTGGCATTTCCAAGAAGTTAGGGAAGACTCGGGCTCCTACCTTGCTGCTCCCGTTGGTGTGTTTGCTTCAGTCCTAGATGATCACCCAAGCTTGTCATCATGTCTACACTGCAGCCAACAGAAAGGGAGAGGAAAAGATGAGGTACATCCCTTCCCTTCAGGGACACCTCCCAAAAGGCCCATGTGAAACATCTCTTTACCTCTCTGTGGCTGTCACATACCCACATGCCACACCTATCCAGAAGAAAGACAAAGATAGGTAGCTTTTTATTCTTTTTTTATAGTATGTTCACAAAGTTCATACACATTTTGTTTCACACTGTTCTTCATCTTGTACTTCATACAATCATTCTATGCACTATGTTTCATAAAATCAGTCACCATTGGACCTTGCCCATCATTACCCAGTCTTTTCAGCTCCCTGCTGGGTCCTTCCCATTTCCTTCACCCCTTCCCTCCACCCACCAAACTGTGCAACCTGTGGTTTTGCCCCTACCCATCCTCACCTTTCTGCTCCAACCCCTTGTCCCTTTGGGTCCCCATACATGTGTTACTGGTTAGCCTATTTTTACAATAACAATCTTATGCAGTATTTGTCCTTATGAGACTGAGTTAGTTCATTCAGCATAATGCTCGCCAGTATTTTTCAAAATCATTGTTCCTGTATGACATTGTGTGAATGTATGATAATTTCTCAATCCATTTAGCTGTAGTTGGACATTTGGGCTGTTTCCATGATCTTGAGATGGTGAATAACATTGCTATGAATATTGGTGTATGTAGCCTTTTATTCTTGTTAGCTTTGTTGTGTCCAGCTAAATATCAGAAATATGATGACTACTACTAAAAAGAGGAAAATAAGCTTGGAAGCAGGAGTGGCATCCACTTCCGAAATAGCTTGCCTCTGGAAACTCTATTAACTTGGAGAAATGATGAAAGTTTTACAGGTGTTCAGGTCTTTCGTTCATAGGGTTGTTCTGAGTCTTCTATGACTCGATGGCACTTAACAACAACTAAGAAGAGAGCAGATATAATGGAGAAAACTTGCAGGCTGTTCCAGAGGCCAAATTTGTATTTCCCTCTTCAAAAGTTCTCAAGACTCCACTTTTTTTAAAAAAGTCTGATCAAGAAATCTTTTCTTTAAAAATCTAATGCACTGACATTCATTAACTGATTTAACAAACACAAGTACCTACGTTGTGCAAGGGAAAAAACCCATGTGCTAAATTATTATGATACAGACACACTATGGAGGAAAAAATGCTTATTAATAACTAACAACAGTAGGGAACTCTGGTGGCTAGTGTCTTCATGGTGAGGACTCCATTGCCAACCCAAAGTCACGTGGTTCAAATCCAGCAGGTGCTCCATAGGAGAAGGATAAGTAATCTCCTCTTGTGTGATTATACCGCCTCTGTAAATCCACTGACGGGTCAACACCAACTCGACAATACATAACAACAACAGCAATAATTTTTTTTATGATTGATCTATTTATTTTTATATCTTTTGTTGTTGTCATTGAGAATATACACAGAAAAACATAAAATGATTCAAGTTGAGTTCTAATTCATTGATATTGATTACATCCTCAATTCTTGCATAATGAAGTTTTGCAATTATGCTCTCACATTCTTTTCTGAGTCATACGATTGCTTATTTTTAAATATATTTTTTTCATTTTCTATTAGAAAAGTCTTAAAATGCAAGGATCAAATTTTAGCTCTTTAAAAATAATATTAGGCTTTCTTGTTATACATTATATTTTGTTTACTTGGATATTTTCAGAAGCAGATATGAAGGTGGTATTTAAATTTTAATAATTTATTTTATATTTATATCTAAAGTCTATTCCCTGAACCAAGTACATATTTCAAAACCAGACATTGTCCCATTTCATTTCAGTACTTATATGTAATTACATTATTCAGACTTACTTTCTTTTACTTCTTATTGCATTTATTCTTAACTAAATTCATATCAAGATCTTTTACTGATAAATAAATAAAAGAAAATTTACTCAATCCATTCTTCTAATGAATTAAAGAAAATAAAACTCACTACCATCAAGAAAGGTGATCCAATATAGGGTGGAAACTATAAAACAATATCATTAATATCACGTGAAAGCAATATACAGCTGAAGATCATTCAAAAATGCTACAACAGCACATAGACAGGGAGTTACCAGAAGTTCAAAGAGGATTTAGAAGAGGCTGTGGCACCAGGGATATAATTGATGATGTCAGATGGATCCTGGGTGAAAGTATACTAGAAGAATGTCTATTTGTGTTTTATTGACTAGGCAAAGGCATTTGACTGTGTTGATCATAATAAGTTATGGCTATCAATGAGAAGAATGGGAATCCCAGACCACTTAATTATGCTCATATGAAATTTAAACCCAGACCAGGAGGCTATTGTATAAACAGAGCAAGGGAGCACTGTGATTTGTTGTTATGTGTCATCAAGTTGCCTGCAACTCATAGTGACCCTATGTACACTAGCTCTGAACCCTGCCCTATCCTGAGCCAAACTCATCAGCTCCTACAGACCTAATCCCATTTCTCCACTCACTGAGTCAAACCGTCTCATCTTAAGTCTTCCTCTCCTGTGCTGTCCTTCCACTCTTTCAAGCACAATGTCTCTCTCCAAGGACTGGTCCCTCATGGCCATGTGCCCAAATATGTGAGATGGAGCTTCAAAATCCTTGCCTCCAGGGAGCAGCTTTGTTTCACCCTCTCCAGCACACAACGTGGTTTAAAATTAAGAAGGGAGTGTGTCAGGGTTGTATTCTCTCTCCATATTTATCAAATCTGTATGCTGAGCAAATAATTTGAGAGGCCAAACTCTATGAAGAGGAACGTGACATTAGGGTTGGATGGAGACTCATCAATAACCTACATCATGCAGATGATAAAATCTTGCTTGTTGAAAGTGAGGAGGACTTAAAGCACTTGTTGCAGAAGATCAAAGAATACAGTCTTCAATATGGATTGCATCTCTAGTCAGGAAAACAAATATTCTTACTGCTAGACTAATAGCCTCATGATAGATGGAGAAAAGAGTAAAATTGTCAACAACTTCATCTTACTTGGATCCATAATTAACACCCTTGGTACAACTTCATCTTACTTGGATCCAGAATTAACATCCTTGCTACCAGCAGTCAGGAAATCAGGAGACATACTGCATCAGGAAAATTCTGCAGTTAGGGACCTCTCCTTGAGGAATAAGATGTCAGTATGAGCACTAAGATGCGTCTGATTCAGGCCATGGTCTTTCCGACCACTTGCTATGCATCTGAGAGCTGGACAATGAATAAGGGTGACAGAAGAGAAATTGATGTCTTGAGGCTGTGATGTTGGAGAAGAACACTGAACATCACATGGATTGCCAAAAGAACAAATATGTGTTGGAGAGGGTGCAGACAGAGCACTCTTTGGAGACAAAGATGATGAGGCTTCACCTCACTTACTTCAGGCATGTTGTTAGGAGAGAAACATGATGCTCAGAAAGGTAGAGGGTCAGCAAAGGAGAGGAAGACCCTCGACCAAGTGGATTGACATGGTGACTGCCACAATAGGCTCTAAAGTGTCAGGAAGTGTGAGGATGACAGAGGATAGGACAGGGCTCAGATCTATTTTTCACAGAGGTGCTATGGGTCATACCCAATGGCACCTAAAAACAATAACAACCATAAAGTTGCTTGTGATTAATTGCAACGCTATAGGGTGGGAGAAATGTGGGGTCAAGATTGGTGGACGATTTATCAACAATCTGCGTTGTGCAGATGACACAACCCTGCTTGCTGAAACTGAAGAGGACCTGAAGCGCCTGCTGCAGAGGGTCAAGGACTGCAGCCTACAATATGGATTGAGGCTCAATGTCAAGAAGACAAAGATTCTCACCACTGGACCAATTGGCAGCATCAGGATGGATGGTGAAGAGATTGAGATTGTACACAGCTTTAGTTTACTTGGCTCCACAGTCAACAGTCTTGGCACCACCAGCCAGGAAATTAAAAGGCGCATGGCCATGGGAAAGTCTGCTGTTAGGGACCTCTCCAGAGTACTGAAGAGCAATCATGTCTCTCTGGAGACTAAGGTGCGTCTGATACAGGCCATGATCTTTGATATCACTTGTTATGCATCAGACAGTTGGACAATGACCAAGGAGGATAGAATGAGAATTGATGCCTTTGAGCTGTGGTGCTGGAGAAGAGTATTGAGAATACCATGGACTGCTAGGAAAACAAACAGATTTGTCCTGGAAAGGGTTAAACTGGGTGGCTCCTGGAGGCAAGGATTCTGAGGCTCCGTCTAACATACTTTGGACATGTTGTGAGGAGAGACCGGTCCTTAGAGAGGGACATCATGCTTGGGAGGGTGGAGGGACGGCACAGGAGAGGAAGGCCCTCTATGAGGTGGACTGATTCAGTGACTGGGATAATTGGGATGGGAGTGTCAGAGACAGTGCGATTGGCACAGGACAGAGCGGAGTTTAGGGCTGTTGTACGTAGGGTCGCTATGAGTTGCAAGCGACTCAATGGCACATAACAACAACAACAATAGGGTGGGATAGAACTACCTCATAGTCTTTCCAAGGCTGTAAGCTTTTACAGAAGCAACTCACTTCTTCTTTCTTCTACACAGCAGCTGGTGGTTTCAAATTTTGACCTTTTGGTTAGTAACTGAGCCCTTAATCACTATGTCACCAGGGCTCTTTTGTGTAAAGGAATTCTTCTTACTATTTCATAGTTTGGATAAATATGTTGTTATTGTTGTTGTTGTTATATACCACTATGTACCACTGAGTTGCCTGTAACTCATAGTGACCCTGTGTATAATAGCTGTGGACACTGCCCTATCCTGCGCCAGTCTCACTGACTCAGACACATCTACCCCCATCTCACGGGGGTAATCCATCTCCTCTGGGGTTTTCCTCTCTTGCACTGTCCCTCCACCCTTCCAAGCATGATGTTCTTCTCCAAGAATTTGTCCCTCTTGGCAACATGCCTAAATTATGTGAGATGGAGCTTCAAAATCCTTGCCTCCAAGAAGAAGCTTGATTTCACCCTCTCTGGGACAGACCTGTTTGTTCTCTTGGCAGTCCATGTTCAACACTCTTCTCCAGCACCACAACTCAAAGACATCTATTCTTCTTCTGTCATTCTTAGTCCTTTTATGTTGTTGTTATGTGCCGTCAAGTCGCTTGGCACTCATAGCGACCCTATGTATAAGAGCCCTTAATGCTGCTCTGTCCTGTGCCAATCTCATCATCTCCAACACACTCATTCCCACCACCCCAATCACAGAATTGATCTGTCTCATTGAGGATATTCCTCTCCTGCACCATCCCTCCACTCTCCCAAACATGATGTCCCTCTCCAAAGACCAGTCCCTCCTTGCAACATGCCCATAGTATGTCAGACGAAGCTTCAGAATCCTTGACTCCAAGGCAATTCCAGCTTCACCTTCTCCAGGACAAACCTGTTTGTTCTCCTAGCAGTCCATGGTATATCCAACACTCCTCTCCAGCACCACAGCTAAAAGGTATCAATTTGCTTTCTATCATCCTTAGTCACTGCCCATCTCTCCAATGCATAGCACGTAATTGCGAAGACTATAGCCCAGCATTTAGGGAGCTCTGGTGGCTAGTGGGTACAGAAAAGTGCTGCAACCCAAAGCCAGGCAGTTTGAATCCACCAGCTACTCCTCAGGAGAAAGACGGGCAATATTCTGACTTGTCATTTTCAGTCTCTGAAAACTCACTGGAGGATCAATTATGAGTTGGTTCCAACTTGATAGCATATAAGAACAATAGACCAGCCCTTAGCTGGTAACTTTCCCAGCTACAGCCCAGACATTCAAGAAAAAGGACATACTGTCTTCCTGGATCTGGTCAACCTGGATCCCTCTACTGGATTTCTAAGGCTGTAAAATTGTGTGGGAGGAGATTGCCCATGAGAGCTTATGGTTTATGCTGGTGAATTCTAACTGCCAGAGAGGCATAGTGTTTGGGTTAGCAAATCCCTACAGATTTCCCATACCAGCCATCCCTTTCCAAAGAAATAGGGCCAAGGTAACAGCAACTCTTCAGGACTTAGGAGGAAAGTCCCCCAAGAACCAATGTAAAAGCCCATATAAAGAAACTCATTCAATGCATCCACCAAAGTGGGACTCCTATGTGGTCCAAAGTGTCTTTTTCATTTCCATCTATCCAACCTGTTATGCCCAATACCTATTTAGGTATTAGACAATCATCTATTGGGGGGAAAAATGTTTTTCCAGGAACCAAATTCATTGATGATGTTCTGTTTTCTAAAGAGTGAAAAGAAAACAAGCTATGCTGTGTCAAACATTTTTCTGACATTCCAAACTGGTCCTGTTTGCATTTACCTGTCAGTCTTGAAAGACTTTTGAGGTATTTCAACAAAGGAGAGCAAAATGATGTCATAGCCAACATCACATTGTGGAATGTATTCTGCACAGTCTGCTTCTATGCAGTTGATATTAGTTGCTTTATTTAGATTTTGTGCTTTCTTTATCCATCATTTACAACACCTGATTCTCCCTGATCCATGAGTCTCAACTTCCTAATAAAACAATCAAGCATTCTTTGTCAGCAGCTCAAGGTCAATTGTTCTTTCTAAAGGCTGCCCTTTGTACTGTTTCTAATGTCTACTCTCTCATATCTCCAGGCATGCGTCCATGATTTATGTTACCCTATTTTTCCATTTACATGTATAATCTGTTGTTAGCTGTGATTGTTGTGAATGGAAAGTAAGGAAAGACAGATGAATCCATCTTATCATTTGCTTAGATACACCTTTTGACAAGGCATGGTTTAAAGAAATTAATATGTCCTCTCCCTCCTGACTGGTCACCTATCAATTAAAATGTCCCTACAGTTGTTACTTACTCATTTTTTAATTGTCCAAGTCTAAAGCCTGCCAATTCTATTAGCCTGAGTGAAAAATCAATGTTTAACAATTAAGTGATGTATTAACTTACTTGTTTTAACTGTTTGAAAGTTAATCACGTCAAAAACACATGTCTGACTGTGGAGAGCCACAGTAACCATGTGCCATCTTACAAGGTGAGTTTGGTTTGCATTCTATATCAAGTTACTGGAATATTTACTAAATTTCTGAGGATATCAGGCCTAGAAAAGAATAGCTTCTCCTTAAAATCATTTCAAGTTGATAACAGTTGCCCCAGAGAAATAAAGAGAAAAGTCAGTTTATAGAAATTCTGTTCTAGGGTCCAGGGCAGAGGGGAGGTAGAAATAGTATATCAGCTTCTAGGAAAGCTACAAAAAACTTATATTGCACTTGATTATTTTTCCAGATGTCTGTTTTACCAGGGCTGAAGGACTGGGGAGAAAGAAAAAAATGTTCTTCGCATATATTTATTTCCCTATTGCATGTCAAATGCTTAATAAAGCCCAAATGCTCACTTTCTTTAATCTCGAGTACTAAGGAATTAGATTCAGGCCAGAAAGAGACAAATTCTTTGGATTCTTTCACTCCACCATTATTGTGGGTCACTTTTGAATTGTAAATGAGTACACATTGGAAACCGTCTGCTCCCAGCCACATTTACCTGCTCCGGGCATTGTCACGTGTTGGCAAATTCCACCAGCTGAACAGATGTGGTCGCACCTGTGGCCTTTCCCATTTGTCTTGGTACATGTGGGTACTTCTCCACAGGAACAATGCTCGCATGTAGGCGGAATTTCTGGTAATTATCATAAATCAGCATCATCAAAAAATTTTTAAAAAGAAGAAAAAATCAAATAAAAAAAATCAGCATCATCAATTTCAATGGTACCTTCCAAAGGCATTTTTCATGCTTAAAGTCTTTACCTTTGCTTACAAAATGTAAAAAGATAACACAATTAAAAAACGACGATTGGAAGTTCTAGTGGCCTAGTGACAAGTAACTGTGCTGCAATACTCAAGGCCCGATTAGAATTTGCCAGAAGCTTTGCTGGAGAAGGAAAGGCAATCTCGGATCCGATTCGATGGTACAAAAGAAAGAAAGGGGAGAGAGAGAGAGAGGGAAACAACAACAACAACAACACACCCCACAATAACTGTATTAAGACCAGCTTTACAGTAAGGTCAATTGGTGTAACATAGTCCACAAAAACAGCGGTATCAACTAGGATCTAAAAAGCTTCTGAGCAACCATATAACATGTTCTTTGTCCAGAACAAAGAGAAGAAACACAAAGATGCACTGAAGCAATAATTGTTCAAAGGACCATGAGAACTTCCACTTCCGAGACCCCAAAATCAGAAGGACTAGATGGTGCCTGGCTGTCACCCGTTGGCCATTCTCAAGGAGATCACAATAGATGATTCTGGATAGAGAAGAGAGAAATGTGGAACAAAACTCAAAAACATTAAAAAGAAGCCAGGCTAGGCTTACTGGTACAGTAGAGACTAATGAACCCCTCTTTGTTACCCTTTGCACTTCAAACAAAATTCACTGTCGTGGCTACTGTTTTAGGCAGATAGGCAGACATACCAGGTGACCAGAGGCATGAGGAAGGCACACTTTCCTTAGAATAACCAGCCATATACTGCCAAAAGAGCAGCATTTGCAGAAGGATAAAACCCTGAAGGAGTGAAGGGTCAGTGGAAATGAGAATTACAGGGAGAAAGTAGGAAAAGTGTGATTATGTTGTGGGTATAATTAATGTTATAAAAGAAAATGTGTGTGAAAAAAAAATTCCTTTGTAAGTTTTCACTCAAATCATAGTTGGGAAGGAAAGTTAAGATACTAAAACGGTGTCAGGCTAAGAATTTTGCTATCTAAACTTTCCCATCTTCCTATTCAAGTATCATGAAAGGATTTGTAAAAAAAAAGAATCAAACATTTGCACGAATCTGCAAAGAATTTGCATTGACTTCATCCATTGTCTTTCATTCTTTGGACACAGGCGACACTATACCTTGGAAAGGGATATCAGGCTTGTAAAAATAAGACTCAGTGAAGAAAAGGAAGACAAACCAATCCCTCCAGGAGATAGATTGACACGGTGACTTCAGCAATGAAGATGATGAGGATGGCACAGAATAGAGCAGGGTTCAAGTCAGGTATTCATAGGGTTGCTAGGAGTCATGCGCAAATCAATGGCACCTAACAACAACAACAATAATAATGTCTTCAATCACTTGCTATGCTTTTGAGAATTAGACAGTGAATGAGAGTAACAAAAGAAGAGCTGATGCCTTTGAGTTGTGGTGTTGGAGAAGAGCACTGACTATCCCATGGACGGCCAAAAGAACAAAAAGGTGTGTCTTGAGGAAAGCGCAGCCAGAGTGCTTCTTGGAAGCAGAGCTGGTGACATTTCATCTCGCATACTTAGAGCATGTTACTAGGAGAGGCTATTCCTTGGAAAGGGGCATCATGCTAGGAAGGTGGGGAGTCAACAAAAGACAAGAAGACCCTCATTGACATGGGTTAACATAGTGACTGCAGCAATGGGCTCAAGTGAGTCAGAGAAGATGAGGATAGCACAAGACGAAACAGAAATTACTTTTTTCCTAGTCATTCTGAATCTAGAAGCTTTACTGAAGCCTCTTCAGTGTCACAGTAACCCACAGGCTCCAATGAGGGCAGGAGGTAACTGTCTATAAAGTCCCTCAGCAGGAGTCAAACCTAAGTCCCCACCTTGGGAGAAGAACATTCTACCACTGAATTACCAATGTCCTCTCCCACCAGTGTACTCGTGTGGTGCTCTTGTGTGCCATCAAGTCAATGTTGACCTTGCATGACAGGTCATAGTGACCCTACTTGACAGAGTAGAACTGTCCATGGGGTTTCCTAGACTGTCATTTTGGGGGGGGGTGTGTTTTGTTTTTTTTTGTTGTTTTCCTTGTTGTGTACCGTCAAGTTGGATCCAAGTGGCACAGGAAGAGATTGCCCTCCTTCTCCAGCAGAACATCTGGTGGATTCTAACTGTGTGCCTTCGGGATTGTAGCACAGCTTCTTGTCACTAGGTCACCAGAGCTCCCTTCGACTGTTATTTTTATGAGAGTAGATCACCAGATCTTTTCTTCTGCTGAGTCAATCAGTGAGCTCTTAACCACTGGCCTTTAATTAGTAGCTGAACACTTAAACATTGCACCACCAGGGCTCCTGAGTTCATGTTCTCTCTGCCATAGAGTTGATTCCAACCCCTGGCAACCCTACATGATGCAGAACTGCCCCGTAGGGTCCCCCAGGCTACAATCTTTACAGAAGCAGCTGCCTGGCATCCCTTTCTCCTGGGAACCAATTGGTGAATTAGAACAGCTCACCTGGTAGAGTCCAGAGGAAGTGAACCACGGTAGGTTAGGTGTGGAGCAAGAAGACTGGGAAGGGCCCTGAACTGATGCACTTAACCTCTTTGTTCAGCCTACCCAACAAAGCCCAAGCGCCCGCGGCCTGCAGTCAAGTTTTCTGCTTCACATACCTGTGATTCATCAATGATCTAGTGATATAAGAGTCTGGGTTTGAGATCTTTAAAATCACATGGGGAAAATAATAAAAAAAAGGAGAACTGCTTCTTTAAAAAAAAAATCAAAATCTAATGACGTCATGACACATATGCGGTTAAGTGTGTCTCAAATAAACATTAAGTGGCACATGTCTGTATGCCCACTTGTGTTGTCCAGTTGATTCATCTCATGGCCACCATAAGGGACCAAGAAGAATCAACCCACAGAGCTTTAAAGCCTGCAAATCTTTAGCATTAGTCCTCTGGTTAGCACCTGAACACTCAGATCAGTGTGTCACTAGGGATTTCCATGCACTGTATAGGCAAAAGCTAATGGATAGACAAAAGCAAAGTAAGGCAGCAGTGAAACCTAAACTCCCTGTGGTTCAGTTTATTCTGATTCACAACTACCCTCTTTGGGTGTCTGAAGCTATAAATCTTTATGGAGAGTTTTGGTTTTGGGTTTTTGGGTTGTTGTTTGTTGTTTGTTGTTTTGTGTGGTTTTTTTTTCTATCTCCCTTGGAAAATCTGGTAAATTTGAACCACTGACCATTTCATTAGCTGCCAGACACATAAGTAAATACCATACCAGAGACAAGGCAGTGTGCAAGTTTGCATACTGACAGCAGCCAGTGTTCATGTTTATGTCTTTCTCATTTATCATAGCTAATTGAAGAAGGACTACAGATAACCTCTGGTTTTCAACACATACATTTACTTCATTAAAAACAACTGGACAATTGAGTTATGGGAAGATCCTGTCATAGCAAATGATAAATGTGTCTGCTGGATTCTAGAACTGAGCAAGAGAGGATGTACTTACACTCCTACAACGTGTAGGTCTTAATGGATATTTCTATAAAGCCATCAAGGAAATAATAGAGCAGCAGAGGACATTTCATCTGTCCATTAACCGACAAATTGTAAGGAACTTCTTTTATTGAAATATAAAAGGAAAACCACTGCCACCACAGCATAAGATTTACTAAAGTCCTGTAGTACAAGGAAACAAGACACTATTTGAAGATGCTAAAGAACAGTGTTTGGTGCAACCATTATGGAAGGCAGAAAGTTGGAAATATAAATACCATTTGACCCAGTAATTCCACTACTAGGAATATACCCTAAAGAAACCATAACTGACATCCAAGCAGATATATGCACACCCATGTTTATTGCGGCTTTGTTCACAATAACAAAGAGATGGAAACAACCCAAGTGCCCATCAACAAATGAATAGCTAGAGAAGCTCTGGTATATTCACACAATGCAATACTATGCTGCATTGGAAAAACAAGGAATTTACGAAATATACAAAATGAGTGACCCTGGAGGACATTATGCTGAGTGAAATATCTCAGTCACAAAAGGACAAATCCTGCATAGTGCCACTGTCGTAAAGTGGGACTGACATCAGGGTTTGGGGAAAAACTAAGAGGGGATAAATAATGTGTACTGCATTGAAACAGATGATAGCAAGAACTGTTTAGGAAGAATATATGATTAGGTATTATTGCTATGACAAGAGTCCAGAATGAAAGCTACAAGTGGAGTGGACTGGGGGACTGGCGGGGGGAGGATTGTATAACAATGAAAGAATTTTCTTTCTTTTTTTTTTTACTTTTCAAAGAGCAAAGAGAAATGGGAGGAGGGAGGAGCAGGAAGAAAGTGTGCAACAACGAATGAATGGACATCCAAAGTCTCTGTAAACTTTCATTAAAAAAAAAAAAAAGAACAGTGTTGCTGTGCTGTTAGGTATTGCCAAGTTGAGTAAGACTCATAGTGACCCTATGAGCAATGGTGCTGAACCTTGTCCTATTCTGTGCCATCCTCACTATATCTGACATGTTTAAGCCCATTGCTGGAGTGTCAATATATGTTATTAAAGGTCTCCCTTTCCTTCATTGACCACCCACTTTCCAAAGGGTGATATCCCTTTCCAAAGAATGGCCCCTTTTACTCAGGCCTGGAGTTAAAATACTGAGAGATGCTATGAGCAAAATCTTGAATGACCCAGCAAGCATCAAAAGAGGTTAGAAGGAATACACAGAATCACTGTACCGACAAGAAGAATTGGTCAACACCGGAATGTTTCAGGAAGTAACATTTGAGCAAGAGCCAATGTTAATGATGGAAGAAGTTTAAGCTATACTAAAGGCTTTGGCAGAAAACAAGACCCCAGAAGAATATCAACGGAAATATTTGAACTAACAGAAAGTCCCTGAATGTTCTCACCAGTGTGTGGCAGGAAATTTGGAAGACAGCTACCTGGCCAACTGATGGCAAGAGGTTCATATTTGCCCTCATTGCTAAGAAAGTTGAACCAACAGAATGTGGAAATTTTCTAACAATATCAATTTCACATGCAAGTAAAACATTACTGAAGATCATCCAAAACCAACTACAACAGCACATTGAGAGAGAAATTCAAGCCAGGTTTAAAAGAGGTAGTGAGACCAAGAATATCATTGCTTATGTCAGATGGACTTTGGCTGAAAGCAGAGAACGTCTATTTTTTTAAAACTGACTACACAAAGACATTTGACTGTGTGGATCATGTGAAACTATAGCTAACATTGAGAAGAATGAGAATCCCAGAATATGTAATTGTACTCATATCAAACCTATACCTGGACTAAGAAGCTGTTGTCTAAAGGGAGCAAGGGAACAAAACTGCAGTTTAAAATCAAGAAAGGTGTGTGTCAGGGCTGCATCCTTTCTTCATATCTCGTCAATCTGCATGCTGAGCAGTTCATTCAAGATGCTGACCTCTATGAAGAGGAATGCGACAACAGGAACGGAGGAAGACCCATCCACAGCCTGTGTGATGCAGGTGACACTACTTTGCTTGCTGGCAGTTAGGATAAGAATGACAGAAGAAGAACTGATGCCTTTAACTTGTGGCGACTTGATTCTGACTTATGCAATGCCATGTCTGTCAGTGTAAAATCATATTCTATTGGCTAATTTTTCAGAGATGGACTTCTATGCCTTTTTTCCAAAGTGTCTCTGGATGGATGCAAACCTCTGACTTTCTTACTCAGCAGCAAAGCCAATTAACCATTTGCATCACTCAGCTATTCTGTCTGCTGACACCCACTCATTCATTCACTCTGCCAGTTCTGACTAACGACCCTCTGTCAGGTTTCTGAGGCTGCAAGTTGCAAAGTGAAGAGACCTTCACCCTGAGAGAAAGAGATCCATAAAGTAAGAATGAAAGAAAAATAGAAAATGTAACAGCAGATTTAGAATTCCCATTGGAAGAAGGACAGCAAAGTTGACTCTGCTTATAATAAAATCTGTATATTCTAGGGTAAGTATGAAGGGTTTTGGTTGATTGGTAGGTTGTTATTTTCAGAGACTTTTCCTTAATTCTCTGTGACTAGTTAGTACTCCCAGCTCAGTATTCTCAAAGATAATTCGTTCATCTTTGTTGGTTTTCACTCTCATGATTCTGTCATTGTGTCTAGTGTCTGCCTCTGTCGCTAGACTGTGAGTTCTCTTAGGGAAGATCATCATTTGCTTGTCTTTATCCCCAACAACTGGTATAATCTCGGGTCACTACACCCTCATTACATGTTAGATGAAAATATGAGCTCTAACAGGTACCTTGGCTTTGTTTTTGTTGTCTTTTTTGCAATTAGCATACTAACCCCAGTGTATGTCCACACTTGTCACAGAATAAAGACAGAGAAAGTAAAATGTGGGGATAGAGTTCAAAGGTGCAGGCTGAAAGTTTTCTTTCTTTTAGAAAAACAAGTGTCAACATAGCTGGATGAGGGTGGTATTGAGTAAATAGTACTGAGACCATTAGATTAACTTGGAATGTGAGTACAATGTTACTTTTCTAAGGTCATTACACAAGTCAAAGGAGAAGGTGAGGTAAGAAAACTTAGCACTGCTTCAACTGCCTTTTTTGAGGCTAGGTTCCCTTTTGCTTTGCTTTTCTCTTCTTCCTTACGATCCCATTTCTTTCTTCTATTTAAAAATCTTTACTCTCAAAACTCATTGCCGACAAGTCACAGCTGAATAAAAGTTGACCCTCCAGAGGGTTTTTGAGAGACCATCACACAGGAGAAGACTGCTCATCTTGCACCCTTGGAGCTCCTGTCGGATTTGCACTTCCAGAGAAGTTCTTGCAACCTTTGGCGTACTTTTAGCTTGCCAGTGGTATCTATAAGCATTACCATACTAGTTGTTATAACAGAGAAGTCCTAAAATAAGAGCTTATAAAATTAGTTATTCCTCTGCCAAGTGCAGCCTGACTGTGGCCGTCTTTTAAGGGCTTCCCTAGCCAATCAGTAGGTCAGAGGCCTTTATGTTATGGTCCCACTGTCCTCTAAGACCCAGGAATTCTCTGTAGTCAAATAGGGGATGTCAGATGGGGTCTAAATGACACATTTGGACCAAGGAGGCTTTTATGAGGCAGGCCCACATGTGGAGCACTGCACTCTCTCATACTTCATTAGGTGGTTGTGGTTCTGAGCTATCAAGATGACTAAGACTCATAGATAGCCTACAAATAACAGAGCTGAATCTTGCCCTACTTGTGCCATGTTCACAATCTCTAACATGCCCAACGCCATTGTTAAAGTCACCATGTCCATCCATTTGTTGACGATCTTCTTCTCTTCCTCTGACCCTTCACATTTCCCAGCATGAGGTCATTTTTTCAAGAACTAGCGCCTCCTGACAACATGCCCAAATCACGTGAAACAAACTTCACCAATCTTGCCTCTAAGCTGGCCCTGGTTGCACTTTCTTCAAGACAGACTCTTTTGTTCTTTTTGTAGCTCAGTAATCTTCTCCAATACCACAATTTAAAGACATGAATTCTTGGCATCTTCAGTCATTTCAGTTGCATAGCCAGTAATTGAAAAAGACTATGGTCATGGCACTAGAGACATTATCATCATTGTCAGATGGGTCTCAGCAGAAAGCAGAGTACCAAAGGAATATCTATCTGGGTTTCATTAACTATACAAATGCATTTGACTATGTGGATCACAACAAACTGTGGCTAACCTTGAGGAGAATGGAAATCCTAGAACACTTGATTGTGCTCATGCGAAACCTGTATCAAGAACAGGAAGCAGTCCTCAAAACAGAGTAAGAAAACACTGCATTCAAAATCAGGAAAGGAGTGCATCAAGGATGCATCTTGTCTACATATCTTTTCAATCTATATGTAGAACAGATCATTTGGGAGGCTGGGATTTATGAGGAGGAATGTGGCATCAGGATTGGAGGAAGACTCATCAGATGGCATAACCTTGCTTGCTCAAACTGGGGAGGACCTGAAGCTCTAGCTGCAGAAGGCCAAGGACTATAGTCTTCAATATGGATTGAAGCTCAAATTCTCACCACTGGGCACCATGATGGATGGAGAAGAGATTGAGGTTGTTAACAATTACAGCTTGCTTGGCTCCACACTCAACGCTCTTGGCATCAGCAGTTAGGAAATCAAAAGACGAATTGCACTTGGAAAATCTGCTTACAGGGACCTCTCCAGAGTACTGAGAAGCAAAATGTCAGTCTAGAGACTAAGGTGCACCTGATCCAGGCCATGGTCTTTGCAATTAATTGCAATGTCCATGAGGAAGCTGGACAATGACTAAGGATGACAGAAGAAAAATTGATGTCTTTGATTTGTAGTGCTGAAGAAAAGTCTTGAACATACCATGGACTGCCGAGAAAACAAATAGATCATTTTGGAGAGGGTAAAACCAAGACTCTCCTTGGAGGTTTTGATTCTGAAGCTCCGTCTCACATATTTTAGGCAGATGGCCAGGAGGGACCAGTCCTTGGAGAACGACATCATGCTTGAAAGGGTGGGGGCACAGCACAGGAGAGGGAGACCCTGGATGATATAGACTGATACAGTGACTGGGACAATGGAGGTAGGCATGCCAGAGTCAGTGAGATTGGCTCAGAACAGGGCAGGCTTCGGGGCACATAGTGTCACTATGAGTCGCCTGCTATGAGTCACAGGTGACTCAATGGCATATAACAACAGCAATGGCTTGGATTGGGGAGCTCTGGTGACCAAGTGGTAAGAAGCTGCCCTGCAGTCTCAAAGGCACACATTTTGAATTCACCAGCATTTCTGCAGGAAGATGGGCAATCTCCTCTGATGTGATTTATAGCTTCTGAAAACCTGCTGAAGGGTCAGGTATGGGTTAGTTCTGACACAACAACACATAACAAGTTCATGATTAGGTGTACTTTAATCATCAAACTCACCTCCTTGCTCTATAGTGTCCTTTGGAGAACTCCTTGAGAGCAGATTTTCCCCCATGCAAAACGTCTTCTGATTTCTTGACTCCTAGTACCAAGTAAAATGAAACTATTGATAACATCAATCTTTTCTCTATCATGATGTTGCCTAATGGCAGAGTTGCTATTAGTGTTACAGGGGTGTAATCTTTACTGAAGCAAACCACTACATTTTCCCCCTGAGGTGTGTCTGGTTGTTAGGTGCTTTGAGTTGAGTATGACTCATAGTAACTCTATGAACAACAGATCTGAACCCTGGCCTATCCTGTGCCATCCTCATCATCTCTGACACACTTGAGCCCAACGCTGTGTAAGTCCATCCTGCTGAGGGTCTTCCTCTCTTTTGCTGACCCTCCAGCTTTCCAAGGATGGTGTCCCTCTCCAAGAAATAGCCTCTTCTCCAACAACATGGCTGAAGTATGTGAGATGAAGCTTCATTAGTTTTGCCTCTGAGGACCATTCTGGCTGGGCCTTTCCCCAGACATTATCTGTTTATTATTTTGGCAGTCCATGGAATATTCAATACTCTTCTCTAGCACCACAACTCAAAGGCATCGATTCTTCTTCTGTTATTCTTATTCATTGTCCAGTTCTCTGATGTGTAGCGTGTCATTAAGACCATGGCCTAAATCAGGCCCACCTTAGTCTTCATATGGCCATCATGGCTCTTCAGCATTTTGGAGAGGTCTTTGACAGCCGACTTGCCCAGTGCAATCTGTCTTCTGATGTCAGAGCCAATTTGAGGGTACTTAACAACAACCTATGTAGCATAGATCTGGAGGGATCGGTGCATCCTATTCCAGGAATGGAGGGATGTTCAACATCTCACCACTTGCACCTCACTAGCGTCAACAAGCTAACTAAATCCAACCTGCATTTCTAAACATGTTTACATACAACACTTTACAAAGATATTTCCCCCCTCTGTCCCTTTAATCACAAGTTGTTGTGTTTTTTTTTGTTTAGCCCAGATCAATTTAGAGTTGGGACTCTGTCCATTCAATAATATTATCTAGAAATCCAAAAATCTCAGGAGTGAGTGTGTGTGTGTGTGTGTGTGTGTGTGTGTGTGTGTGTGTGTACTGAAGATATGGGGACCTAGAGTGGATATTAGTATAGGAGTAGAAATCCTGCTTTATACAACCTACACTATTTTAATAAAAATATCATCTACATATCAATATTCTCTAGAGTTCTTTCTTGAGCTTGTGTTTACCAAGGTTCTGCTATTACTTACTTTTTTTCTTCCCCTTGTTCCTTCTTCCTTGGAATTTTCCAAGTAACCTGCAGGATTTGCCTTCTGCTTGATGGTGCATGATGTCTTTCTCACTGGCTCTACCCCATGGCTTGACTGTTCATCCACCGAAGTACATAAGCAAGCATGGAAAGAGTTAACCCTTTAAAAAACTATTTTCTTCGTCCTTATCTCAACCCTGGTTAAAATGATTCAAAGTCTTTACAATGTACAATGCTTTCATCAAGAGAATTTAGGAACAGAAATGTTTTCTACTCTCATCTTTATTCTTTTTTTGGTGAGAAAAATTTGTATTTAGAATTAGCCAGCTAGACTCAGTTTTGTTATTAGGTCCCATCAAGTTGAGTATGACCCATAGCGACCCTATAAACAATAGATCTGAACCTTGTCCTATCCTGTGCCATCCTCACACTTCCTCACATATTAGTCCACAGCGGCAGTCATCATGACAATGTGCCTAGTTAAAGGTCTTCCTTTCCTTCTCTGACCCTCTACCTTTTGGAGTACTATGTCCCACTCCAAGGTAGGCTCACCATCTTCATCGCTCATCACTTTTGTCTTGGCTGTACCTTCTCCAAGATATATTTGTTTGTTCTTTTGGCCATCCATGGCATGCTCAGTGCTCTTCTTCAATACCACAGCCCAAAAGAATCAATTCTTTTTTTCCCTAAATGGTTTGCCTATGGAAACTCTATGAACAGTGCTCAGGCGAACTTTTGTTCATAGGGTCATTACGAATCATCTATGACTCGACAACCCCTAACAACAATAACAATGACAACATAGAGCTACGTTGGCCTAGTGGACAGAAAGTTATGCTACCAAGCCCAAGGTGGGTGATTTTAATCTGCAGTCCTCAGGCCTGGTTCAAATTGTTTACCAAACTTTCTTCTAGGTGGTATAACACTGGTCTGTGCCTTTCTGTACAGAGGTAACTCGTGGTTGCTGTGCAGCTGAATACTGTGACACTGATGTGCCAAATGTGATAATGGTTACCCATGGTGAACAGCGTTTGGTGGAGCTCCCTGATTAAAACAAGCTTGGAAGCAGGAGTGACATCCACTTCCGAAATGGCTTGCCTCCGGAAACTCTATGAACAGTGCTCAGGCCTTTTGTTCATAGGGTCATTATTGAGTCATCTACGACTTGACAACATCTAACAACAACAGTGATAAATTTATTTTTATGTGATAAGATTTTTTAAAATTCTGATTATATAGGTTTAGTGACACCTTTTGAGTATTTATATATTTGTATTTTCAGTATATAGACACCTAAGGAAAAAGTCTGACATAGAATCTTATCAATGTGAGTTCTTGGGGTTGTTGGTTTGTTTTTGTTTTTTTTTTCTTCTTTTTAAAATTAATTTTAATGAAAATTTACAGAGACGTAGGGTTTCCAGTCATTCATTGTTGCACTTTTCTCCCTGCCCACCTCTCCCCATCAATTCTTCCTCTGTAATCCTTATTCATTGTCCAGCTCTCAGATGCATAACAAGTGATCAAAAAGACCATGGCCTGAATCAGACACACCTTAGTGAAAACCCTGTGAACAATAGAGTAACAGAGGCTCAGTTTAAATGATCCCAATTTTGTGCGCAAAATCCAAATCATCATAGTCAGGAGCAAGGTGACCATAGACCATATTCTCTCCATTAGGCTTAATCAAGGTATTGAGATTGGCCACACCAATGACATAGAGCTTCTGCACAGATTGCCTGATCTGGTGTTTGTTGGCCTTGACATCACAATGAATACTGGTGTGTTGTTACCTTTTTTCTTCTTCAAGGCTGACTCAATGGTCAGGGAAAGCTTGATGATGGCATAAGTGGTCAAGCTTGTTTCTCCTGGGGATGCTCTTCTAGGACTGCCTTCCGAGTCTCAGCATCTTAGGCTGCTGATAAAGTGCAATGTTCTTTTTTTTCTGTGACTGTGGATGCCCTTCAGGACTGCCTTCTTGACCTTTAACACCTTTGCTTTTAGCTTCAGCTTTCAGAGGGGAAGGGGCATCCTGTTTTGCTTTCATCACCATCCTCATAGAAAGGGCCTATCCTCATCTACAAAGATATTTTAAATATACTGTTATACATGTATAGTTCTATTTTATCTTCACAACACTTTGAATGACAGAGATATTAGATATACTCATTTACAAATGAGCACCAGTCAAGTTCCTGAATGCTTACTTTGAGCTAGCAATGTTGCTAAGCACTTTATGCATATCATCTTTTCATCTTCAGCACCACCTAACCAGGTAAGTGCTTTCTTTGAAATGGAAATCAAAGCACCTACAACTTAAGCACTGTGACTGAGATAACAAAGTTGAGCGGGGAAGAAAACAAAACAGGTCACCTCACTGGTGAAAGTGTCCAGTAATTTTCTCAACATTCAAGTTCATAGGTTCTATTTATTCTGCTGTTTTATCATTGTCATAAAAACCAAACCCATTGCCATTCAGTCAGTTTGGACTCGTGTTCCTGCAGGACAAAGACTCGCTGCATCACATTTCAAAAGTTGTCAATCTACAGAATATGATCATCATGTTTCTGCCCCCCCTCCAGCAACTGGCAAGTTTAAACTGTCAACCCTGCTGTAATTGAGCGCATGACCACATCACAACCAAACTCAACTCACTGCTGACCCACCAGCAAAGTTTCAGAGGCTGTAAATCTCGTGTGAAGAGATTGGACATTTTCTTCCCTTAGAGAAGCTGGTACATTCGAACCACCTGCCTTTGGACTGAGAGCGCAACTCATTATGCCCCCAGAGCACCCAGCTGCACTCCCAGCACTCCTTTATCATAGCCGCAGAGTACTCTTTATTCCTCAAAGCACTTTTCCCTTGAAGTTTTCATGACTTTTTCAGTTTTGCTTTCCTATAATCTCATTACCTTTTATCTCATGAATGTACTGTGTGTAAAAACCCAACAGCTTCTATTTCACTAAAAATTGTCACACTACTTAAAGCACAAGACAACAACCCAACCTGTATGTTTCCTAAAGTAAATTCACAATTTACTTATGCAAAGAAATTTCTAAGCTTCTCTAAAGTCAAAAATTCTATATAGGTATATACATCTGAGATGTGAAAGTAATGTCAATTTCCATTTTTTAGACTACTTTTTAAAAAAAAAACACAGTCAAAGGTCTGGTGCCTATGACAAAACTAGAAGTAATTTTTTTTAAAAAACAGCTTTTGATATATTAGTCATTTTAAATGAGTCACTTGTATAAAAGAATTTGAGAGTCAGAAAAGGATATAATATCTCAGAAATAAAGCCCAAATCAATTTGGGTATCCATTTGGCCTACTGTGAATCTTTGCCGAAATTTTGGGGAAAATAAAATGCTGACATTAAACTAGTCACCAGATTCTGTTTGGAGACCTCATGGTAAGTTCACCCCTAGGTTGAATACTTAATTTTCTTTTTAGTTTTCATTATTCTAATTGTCTTTTAGTACTAATGTCTTAATAAACTTGATCTTTGTCTTTGGGATTTAGAAATATGATGCATAAACTTTCAGATATGGCAAATTTTGCTATAAGTAATACATGTTACTAATAGTAAAATATACACCTAAATTTTTTTTTAAAAAAGATATTAGTTTGTAAAATGTAATTTGCCCTTATTCCAACATGTTCTAAAACCAAGACTACCACCTGTACTAGCAGCTGTGACTCCAAGCGAAAGGTCCTTTTGTAGAATGGTCTGGCAATTAATCAATACACTTGGTACCAGCACTCAGATTAGGAGATGTATTGCACTGGAAAAGTCTGCACACCTCTCCAAAATATTGAGGGGCAATATCAAGTTTGAGGACTAAGGTGAGTCTGATTAAGGCCATTATTTTTTTAATCACTTGCTATGCATCTGAGAGCAATGAATAAGGACAACAGACAAAGAATTCATGCCTTTGAGTTGCAGTATTGGAAAAGAGTACTGAATATGTCATGGACTGCCAAAAGAACAAAAGATATGTCTGGGAGAAGGTGCAGCCAGAATGCTCGTTGGAGGCAAAGATGATAAAGCTTTGTGTTCCTTGGAAAGGGACCTCATGCTTGGAAAGAGAAGGCTGACAAAGGAGAGGAAGACCGTCAACCAGTTGGACTGACACAGCGGCTATAGCAATAGGCTCAAGTGTGTCAGAGATTGTGAGGATGGCACAGGGTTCATATGTGTTGTTCATAGATTTGGTAGCTATGAGTTGTACTCGACCCAACAGCACATAACAGCAAAGGACAGTAGAACTGGAAGCAACTAATAGCTAACTTTCCAGTGGGTTTCTGGGAGACTGGAAATTACTTAGGAGGAGATTGCCCATCTTTCTCCCAGAGAACAGTTGATGGATTCTAACTTCCAGAGAGGTGCTGCCTTTGGCTTAGTAGCACAGCTGTCTACGAAATATACCACCAGAGCTCCACTGGAGGATCGTTCATAACCTGTTGTTGCTATGTGCCGGTAAGTCAGCCACGATTCATAGCAACCCTATGCACAATAGCTCTGAACCCTCTCTATCCTGGGCCAATCTCACGCTCTGACACACCCGCTCTCCTTAACCCAGTTACTGTGTCAATCCATATCATCTGGGGTCTTCTCCTATGCTCTCCCTCCATATTTGCAAACATAATGTCCTTCTCAAAGGGCTGGCCCCTCCTTGCAACATACCCGAAGTACGTGAGTCAGAGCCTCAAATCTTTGCCCCCGAGGAACAGTTTGACTTCTTCCTCTCCAGGACAGGCCTATTAGTTCTCTTCGTGGTCCATGTTATATTCGATACTCTTCTCCAGAACCACAATTCAAAGGCATTGATTCTTCCTCTCTTTGGCCACTTAAAAGAAAGTGGTTCAAATCCACCAACAGCTCTACAGGAGAAAGATGGGAAATCTCCTCCCATGCAATTTACTGCCTCTGAAAACTCAAAGGAGGGTCAGGTATGAATCTGAAAAGTTGATTCACACTCATGGTACCTAAGAAGACAGTAAAGAGGCTGGGCTAGCTCATTAAGCTCTGTCAGTTGTACCCAGAGGACACCACTAGCAAGATGCTCTTCATGGACCGTGACTAAGAGTGACAGAAGGTGTGCCTTTGAGTTGTGGTGTTAGAGAAAAATACTGAATATCCCATGGACTGCAAAGAGAATAAACAAGTATGTCTTGGAGAAAGCGAAGCAAGGGTGCTCCTTGGAAACAAGAATGGTGAAGCTTCCTCTCACATATTTTGGGCATGCTTTCTAGAAGGGGCCCATCCTTGGAAAATGACATCATGTTTGGAAAGGCTGGAGGGTCACTGAGAGAGAGAGGAAGGCCTTCAAAGAGATGGATTGACACAGTGTCTTTAACAACAGACTCAAGTGTAGCGGGAGATGATGGGGATAGCACAAGGGAGGGCAAGGTTCAGATTCCTCGTTCAGTGGTTGCTATGAATCATAGTGGACTCCAGGGGACCTAACAACAGGAATATGTTGAAAAATCCACGAGTTCAAGACCGAATTTACATAAGGTCCTAGGAAGAGCTATCTACTTTATCCAGGCCACCTAAGGACCAGGTTTTCTTTGCTGAAATCCATGTGAAGCGGGAGGCGGCAGCGACCTCTGATTAAACTGTCTCTCTTTGAACTTCCTTAAATTGTCACAGGATTAGCCCCAAAGTTTGGGGTTGGTAGCACCTGCAACTTCCGCCACTGGCGCCCTGCCTTTCCCCTTCCCCTCTTCTGGGTTCCTGATCGCCACTTCTCGCGGTCAAGCGGGGACACTGGGAACTGCTACGTCCCTCCAAACTTGCTTCCGGCAGAATAAAAGGTAAGTCTGTAGGTTTCCAATCATCGGAGCAGGAAGTCTTTTGGTATAAGCTTTACTGGGGATAGAAAAAAAAAAAAATCTAACCTATGAGAAAATGCACCATTGTGCTCAAACCTTCCCTTACCTCTCTTTAAGGCTTTCATGATGGTCTCAATCCCCCTATTTAGCCTCTTTCCCCTCCCAAATGTTGGCTTTCTGGAATCCGCGGCAGCTCCCGGCAGGCCTCACCTCCCACCAGCTCCACCTCAACCCCCTCACTTTGGCGCCCACCCATTGTCCCCTCGTGGCTGTCCTTGCGGGCAGATCCCGAGTTCCGGATTGGAAAACGTGCCCGTCACTCAGTCCACACCCAGGGGCTAGAGGCCTCACAGTCTTTTCCGAGCCTTAAAAGGTCTAAGGGCTGCTTTAACCTCTCCACCCCTCCTGCCTCTTCACGAGCCAGCAGGTAAACCCGCGCCGGCGGAAGGGCGAGGCCGTGCGCTCAGGTCGGTCCCGCCAGTCGCTGGGGAGCGGCCAGCGGCGGGAGAGGCCGCGCCCTGCACCGCCATCGCGGTCACAATGCCCGAGGCGCGGGTCACTCTCGTAATGCGGCGCCCCCTGAACAGCCCTAGGGACAGTTACCACCGCGAAGCACTGAGGGCGGCGCGGCCCGGCGGCGGGGGAGGGGATGGGGGCCTGTGAAAGGTCCCGGATGTTGCCGAACCCTAGCCCTTTCAGGAGGGAGTAACTGGCGCAGGCGCAGGAACGAACGGCAAGCTAAGGTGGGGGGTGGGGGAAGATTTCCTTCTCGCTATTTGAAAGTAAGAGTGAGCCGGAGGTTACGGTTAGTTAAAAGAGGGTGTCGGGGATTCAAAGGAAAAGCGAGGCGGTGGGGTAGTGGGGAGAAGACCAAGCAAGCAGCTCCCTGCTCTAGAGCATTCGGGACCAGCGTGGAGAAGTTGGAAACTGAGCAGTGCAGAGTGGTGTGGGCAGCGGGAGAGGACGCGCGCTCCTCCGCGCTCGCCCTCTAGCGCGGGCGGGCAGGGCGCGCGCGCTAGGGAGCGGCGGTTGCACTGGGCCCCCAGAGCTGTGGGCACCAATCAACGGTTGCCATAGCAGCGTTTGACGTCATCGTGCGTGTGGTGCCCCTGCTGCCGGGCCCGGTGATTGGAGGAAACCCCGTGTCTGCGGAGCGGCTGTAGCCTGTGAGCTGCGAGATCCAGGGACAGAGTCTCAGCCTTGCCGCTGCCGCCGCCCAGAGTCTGCTGAGCCCCCATCCGTCCGCCGCCACCCACTCCGGACACAGGTAAGGGACCCGACCGCAGCCACCTCGCCCCACTCCTTCCTGTCGCGGGCCAGCCTTCCGAAAGCGTGGGAGCCTTTCCCACTCCCCATCTCCTCGCCCCGGCTCTCCCGGTGGTCAGGGGCGCTGGGCTGAGGCGGAGTCTCCTCGGGCGGAGACGGGCGGCGGCTCCTCTTCCGCTGGACTGGGGCAAGCGGCTCGCGGCTGCCCCCGGCTCTTTGCTTCCTGATCAACCCCTCGGCCGGCAGAAGCGACCGTTCTCCTCGTCCCCACTCCCCGGGGGTGGTAAAGGCGCCCACACGCGAGGTCCCCTGGGATTCGCCCGCTCGCTGGTCCCGAGGGTGAGCCGAGGCATCGCCGAGGGTCCCCCGGCCCCGATCCGCCCCCACCCCTCGCCGCGGTGCCCCCGCCGCCTCTCGGGCCCCGTCCCCCGTGGCGTTTCCGCCCGAGATGGCTGCGGGCATTGCAGTGGCGCAGGTGAGGCCGCCCCCTCCCCTCGCCCCCGTCGCCGCCCGCGCTCCCCTCCCCCTTCCTTTCTCCTTTCCTCCTCGGCGCGGGGCGCTGCGGCGAGGCCGGCCCTCCCCCACCCGGGGCGGCGCGGGGAGGGGGCCTGCGGGGAGCTGTCACCGGGTACCGGGCGAGGCCGGGCGCGGGGAGCTGCTGGGGTGGGGCTCGCCCGGCTTCGCGTCGGGAGGGAGGACCTCGGTGTCCCCGGCGGGGGTTGGAACGGGCCGGGAGGAGCGGATGGGGGAGGACGAGAAGTCCCGATCTCCCACCGGATGGACGGACGCCCGGATTGCTCTGCGGGGCGCCTGGGGTGTGGCTCTCCCCTCCCCCCCGCAGCTGTCGGGGCCCCGCGGACTGTGAAGGGGCCCCCTCGGTGGCCGAGGCCGCCGGCCGGCAGCGCGGGGTGTGTCCGCAGCGGGCCCGGCCGCGGTTCCGCTTGTGCGGGCGGCGCTGGCGGGTCGGGCGGGGGCGCCGGGGCTCCTCCCTCCAGCGCGTGGGGGGGGGGGCATTAACACTCTGCGGTAGGTTGGGCTCCTTGACACAGATCCGCCATGACAAAGAGGGAGAGTCGGGGACTAGGGCGGAGCCAAGGAGGAGGGGGGGGTGCCGATAGCGCGGACGCCGGGATCTGCGCTTTTAAGTCCCGGCTGCCGCTTTCGATTCCCCGGCGCTGCGGGTTCGGTCGGTTGAGGGTTAAATGGGTGCGGCGAGTCCTCCGCAGTGTAGAGGCGAGGCCTTTTGGGGCACTAGTGAGAAACCTAATCCACTTCCTCTTGTACTGGAGGGTTGGGAAGAAAAACCTTTTGTACTGGTTCTAAAAATTTTTTTTAATTTTTTTTTTTAATCCTTAGAAACAGTATTAACCAGTGAGAATTCCTGATACTAAAGGGAAAGATAATTTCAAGAAACAATGAGAGATTTTTCGATCACGAGTTTTAACTAGCTTGAACCAGTATAGCCCATATGCAGGCTTGATTGCTTGTTTCAGTCCTGGGGCCATTCGGAGTTGACAGGAGTGGGTTCGGTTTTGGCTGACTTCACTCTGATTTGGAGGTGGGAGGCAAATATGTGGGAGTGCCCTTGGAAAGTAAAGGGTGTAATATGGCGAGTTAATTTTCATCATAACACTGTTAAGCTTTTAACTTTAGTACCGCCCCCCAGGCTGCAAATTTTTTTAGGTGGTTTTATCTTGTGGGGTTACTGTATGGTTTAGTATTTTTATATGCATTTATTCTCTTTCAAATTAATGTGTAGGACAGGTGCAGTGAGAAGTCGAGGAAGCTGTAGCCTGTGAAGGGCAGTGTGTTCAGTGATAGTGTTCGATTAAATCATGGCTGCTGAAAGCAGTGCCGGAATATCTTGGAAATGAGACAGTAATAGTGGAGATACTTGTTAATGATAGTTCGTTTCTACACCGTGGATATGCTAAAAGGGTGTGGATATAAGTGAGATACTTATATCCACATGAGGCCTTAGTGGTCAGTCAGATATTGATGATTATGTTTTACATTCAGAGTATCTTCCTCTAGAGCATTGTCATGCTTTGCAGATGTTGCAAAGACCCAGTAGATTTGGGGTGAGGGTAATACCAACAGGAATTTACAATTAAAAACTCCTGACCACTCAACATTGAAAGAAGTGGCATAATTTCTATGTAAGTTAACATGAACCTTGCCTCTAAATGAAAATTATTTCTGTAGGCTTGTGCTTTCAGTTAATAAAGGAGCCTAGTTTTTAATCATAATGTTCGTGACTGGAGTGGCAATTTTGGCCAGCTCTGAGGTGGATTTTAAGACTGTCTCTGTAAAATTAGGATCTGCTGAACAAAGATGAGATAATGCAGTTTTAGACCCTAAACTGATGTTAATGGCTGAGTATGCCCCCCCCCTTATGTGGGTTATTTCTTTTTTAAAAAAAAATAGGTTATTTCTAACATATAATTTAGGTCTATATTTTTTGGTGGAAAAATAATCTGAATGCTGCTCTTTTACCCTTTGCAGACCATCCAATCATGGATAAAAATGAGCTGGTGCAAAAGGCCAAACTGGCAGAGCAGGCTGAACGGTATGATGACATGGCAGCCTGCATGAAGTCTGTAACTGAGCAAGGAGCGGAATTATCAAATGAGGAGAGGAATCTTCTCTCAGTTGCGTATAAAAATGTTGTAGGAGCCCGTAGGTCATCTTGGAGGGTCGTCTCAAGTATTGAACAAAAGACGGAAGGTGCTGAGAAAAAACAGCAAATGGCTCGAGAATACAGAGAGAAAATTGAGACGGAGCTAAGAGATATCTGCAATGATGTACTGGTGAGAAACATTCAGTCTAGTAGCATTGTTAGCCTCACTTTAATGTACATATTCCATAGTTTGTTATTCTGAACTTTTTTCATTTAGAAATTGTTCTAAATAATTCAGGGGTATCATCCACTAAAAAATACGTATGTAAAAAGTAAATGCAACTGTGAGTATCAGTCAATTTTAATAAGTCTTATTTTTTTTACTCATTGGAAAGATAAACTTCATGTTACCATTTTATTTATAATTAATACGTGTTGAAATTCTAGAGTTTGTTTTCTTAGATGCACCTATATTGAAGGTGCTCATGCATGGTTTAAAGTTCTTAGCTGTCGATCCAAAGGTCAAAAATTTGAACCAAATGATGACTTTGCAGACAAAGAGGCAGTCTCTTTCTGTAAAGCTTTTAGCCTTAGAAAATGCTAGGGCTGTTATGCCCTGTGTTATATAGTGTGTCTTGAAGGATTGTTAAAAAAAAAAAAAAAGCATTGTTGTAAGTAGGAATGAGTTTGGTAGATATAGGCATTTTGTTTTTTATGGAAAAGAGACCTAATAGATTTCTATTGTATTTAACACCTATCTCTAGATTAGATGCTGTATCAGTATAACAGCCATGCAAAAAAATACTGGTTTCAATGGAGCGTTTCTACTTCTGCCTGTAATTTTAAGTGTTAGAAGTCAACTTTGAACATTGGCAGCCATGCTAAAAGGTTATGATTAATTCAAGCTTAATTTTTCTAGATGAGTCAAGTAGTATTTTAACTATTGAGTACCTACAGTAATGAATCCCTTTGCTTGTAACAATTAAAACATTGCTTTTTTACATTTTAATCTGATTAGTAAATGATGGCTCAATTTTCCTGGGAAGTTTAGAGGATAAATGATAGAAGATCTAACCAGTTGGCATATAATACCCTGAGAGTATTAATACTTCCCCTTTGTAATGAACCAGCGATTTAAAAAATACAGTGGTTTACTGAATGGTTACCCTTTAATATTCTTATGATAGGTTGTTTTTAAGGAATAATTTTTTAAATCCTAGTTTACACTTACATTTTCGTATGACATTGGTCTTGAACACACAGAACATAGAGATAGCTTTGGTTTCTTATTTCTAAAATGAGAAAATTACATGTTATTCTTGAGGCTAAACTGTTTTTGTAATTCATTAAAGCAGTAATATTTAAAATTCTAAAGTTAGTCTTTATTTCTAAAATAAAATTGTTTACCCTTTACACTCTTTACTAAGTAATGTTTTTCTACACATTACTAAATTTTGTTCAGATTGGTGGGTTTTTTCTCACCAGTGAGCCTTAACAAGTCTTTTTATTATATTAATTATGTATTCTAAATTATTGTTTTCTTTAATATAAAAAGCCAGATTTATAGAAAATTTAGAGAGTGTGATTACTATTTACCCTCTCCTAACAAGCTTGTTGATTGGTTGGTTAGGGGTTTTTTTTTCCAGGTAGGTATTTGCATGTATTACACACACACACACACACACACACAAAATATTAAATCGTTATCAGTTTAAGAGTTCTTGGAGGAAATAAACTTAAGTTTTGGCTTTACTTACTTTTTATTTTGTTGCCAAAAAAATTGTTGCATAGAATGAGTGGATGTTGGCGCGCTCTGGTGGCCTAGTGGCAAGAAACTGTACTGCAATCCCAGAGATGTGAGGTTCAAATCCACCAAGATGCTCTCTGCTGAGGAAGGAGGGACAATTTCCTCCTGTACCAGTCAGATCTGATTTGACGGTACACACATTTAAAAAAAAAAAAAGAATGAGCAGATGTTAATGACTATGTCAATTTCAAAATGGCTCCTATTGGTGGTAATATTAAGGGGGTTAATACTGGTTACTGCTCTGTTCTTCAGAACAGCTCTGGCTTCACACAAAGTCTGAATGGGGTTTCTACTTTAAAAATTTAGATAATGCAAATATTCTTTTCTGTACTAAAGGCTAGAGAATTGTAAATAGGCTTTTGTTTTCAGCTCTTGTCTCTTCAAAAGTAAGGCATTGTTAAAGGTCTTGGCATTATTCATGTCCCTAAACATAGAAGATGCTTAAATATTTGGGTGAATAAAAAATACAATTAGATTAGCAGCACTGCTGATTTTCAAATTGTGGGTCTCTCCCCCCCACCTTTGTTTCAGCTTGGAAAAGTTCTGTATTAACAGACTTGTGATACTTTGTCAGTGGGCTGCTTTTCTCTGCCAGCTTTTCCAAGATAATTATATTAATTTTGGAAGCATCTTCCTTAAAAATCTATTAACAAAAAAACAAACCAAAAACTCATTGTCTAAATAAAAAATTGTTTTGTATTAAAAGATAAAGGAAAAAAATCTATTTAAAAAATCTCCTTTTTCTATTAGGGGAAGAAAAAAAAATTTCAGGTCTTTGAAGATTAGTTAAGTCTCATTGTTGTATACCATGGAGTCAGAACTGACTCATAGCTGGACCCTCTAGCAGGTTTTTTCAGAGGCAGTAAATTGTATGGGAAGAGATTGCCCATTCTTCTCCCACAACTGGTAGACTCAAACCACGTGCCTGAGGGATTGCAATGCAACTTCTTGCCACTACACCAAAGTCCCATACAAGTGTGTTTTGATTTGCTTTTTAATACTTTAGTTAATTTGGTAAAAATAAGACACTTGTTTTCTTTTTGAATTTTTTTCTCAACATACTAAATTTGAGAAAAAAAATAAGCAATTGTTCCCTTCTCTGACTTCCAGAGAGTTGAGTATTTTCTGAAGACCTCTGTAGTGACCCATTTGCATTTAGCAAATGTTTTATTTACTCCATTTGATAAGCAGATAAAAGTGTGTTACATCGTTTAGAAGAGTTATTGAGTATTACCTCCTAAAATAGTCATCAGTATATTCTCAACGTGGACTTGCTGTTACTGCAGAAAAAACTTGTGGAGAAGACAGAATGGTTGTAAAATTAGAGCCTTAAACTTTTCTGTATGAAGATGTAAAACAAGCACCAGAAAAATTGAGTATGTGTGTGTTTGGGGGTGATTTTTGGTCTTCCAAGTGATACTGAATTTATTTTTTTTGTTTGTTTGGTTTTTTTAAAAAAGGAAAACCTAATTGAGACTCATATATGCTTTGTAAAAAAAGCTGCAGATTGAGAATACTTTTTTACTATTAATAATTTCTTTATTTGACCCAAGCTCTGAGAAGATTGAGTTCCAGTAAGTGGCAGTAATACCCATCAAGCTGTTAAGAATCTGTTAAACACCACCTTCAGTGTCCTTATCTCAGCGCTTGAGTTCTATTTAAAAATAGTAATAGCAGTATAGCCTGACTGTCTAGGGCCAAGTAAGGCTTCATGTTCTTAAAGGTGGTTTACTAGAGGAAACAAATGCTGGGTCTGGCATTTCTTAAAGTTGACAACAAATCCCTAAGCTCACTGCTGTTGAGTCATTTCTGATGCAGTGACACTGTAGAACAGAGTAGAACTGTCCAGTGGTGATTCTAAGGCTGTAAATGTCACAGAAGCAGATCTCTACATCTTTCTTCCTTGGACTGGCTAGTGAGTTTGAGATACTGATTTTCAGCAAACTGCTTTGCCACCAGAGCTCTTCACAGATGGCAGCAATAGTTGAGTAATCCTACTAACGTTTCCGTTAACTTGACTGAGTTCCATTTCATTAAGTTGCTTTTGTTAAGTACCTTCAAGTTGGAACCAACTCCTAACTGATACAAAGGTAATACATTGCATGAGAGGAGATTGCCCATCTTTCTTCCGTGGAGCAGTGGTGGATTAGAACCTTATGCCTTTGAGTTGGCAGCAGAACTCCTTACCACTAAGCCACCAGAGCTCCCTATACATTTTTATATGCTATAGGCAGTTTATGGTGTGTGTGCTGGGCACTGATACTTACCTGTGGCCTGTAGGATAGTCTTCAAGTGGGAACAAGGTTAGAAATCTTAATTTTTAGATCTTTCCTGCTTTGAATATGTTAAAATGTTCTTTGGGCTTTAAAGCTGTTCTATAAAATTTATAAACTGAAAATGAGTAGACAGCTAATTCATTGGATTAAGGACCTCTGTTCTATCCATATTCACTATTTTATGGGGATAGATGTCTTTTATGGCTTTTGGTAGGGTTCAAATTAAAAACAGATTGTGTAACATTGTATGTATCTACAGTCCTTTGAAGGATGGAATTTTGGGTAATATTTTCTAGTCTTTACTCCTTTTTAATGTGATAAAGTAGGATTTGCTATTTCAAATATTTCACATATATGTTAATTAGTGACATTATTTACATCCACTGTGTTGTGTAACCATAACCACTTCATTTCCACATTTTTTTCATCACTATCAGTGCAATGCTACTGAAGCAATAAGGCCGTTTCCTTACTTGTCCCTGGCAACTATTAATAAACTTTGGTCTCTATCTGATCATTTACCTATTTTAGGTCTTTCAGAACTGGGTCAGAGTGTTTGTCCTTTTATGTCTCACTGAGTATGTTTTTAGGTTCATATTATAAGTTATACTAGAACTTCTATAGAGGCCTTTGTGGTAAACATTAAGTGAGGGGATTTTTTACAGTTGAAAAATCTGAGCTATATGATGTGGTAATAAGGAAAACTAAAGGGACTAGCTATTGGACGGGAAGGATAATAATAGCCCAAAATTTGATCATCAAATTTTTAGGTAACCTGTTTTTTTTTCAGTATAAACCAAACCTGCTTTTGAGTTTATTCCAATTCATGTTTACCATGAATTGGTTCCCAAGGCTACACACCTTAATGGGAGAAGACTATCTTAGCGGCTGTAGGTTCAAACTGATGGCTAGCAGCAGCATAGCATTTAACCAGTATGGCACTGTACTACTTAATGATACTGGAAATAAGCTGTGAAGATTATTAAGAGTGAGCTAAAAATTCAAATAATCCTTAGGGCAGTTTGACCACTAAGCCTCCACTAGTCTGAGACCAGAACTAGATAATGCCCAGCTTCCACTACCTCCTTCTCTGATTGGGATCACAGCAGAAGGTTCTAGATGAAGGGGAGGGAGTTGTGAGTAAAATTTCAAATAACTTTTGAAAGCTCCTGAGACACTGTGGCCCCTAAATACCTTTCAAACTTAGAACTAAACCCACTCCCAAAGACAGCCTTTTAGCCAAGTAGTAGACAGCCCTATAAAGTGAAGAAGGGATTCTTGGTGATGTAGATCTTAGGGAGGCAGACTGCTGACTCAAAGGCTACTCTTCTCCAGTGGTTTGCCAAATTGCCAGTGGCTCCACAGGAGAAAGGATGGGCACTCGATCCTTGTGCCCAGTGGAGAGTCAGCTGTGAGTCAGTTCCGACTTGGCAGTAATGAGAGATGTAATGAACTATATTAACACCTATAAGGAACAGAACAGTCAACCAGACAAGACCCAAAGGGACATTAGTTGTCCCAAGGTAGAGTTAGAGAGATGGCAGTGAAAGATGAATGAATGGAAATGGGAAGGAAGAGAAGGGTGCTTTGCAGTGAGAGGCTTGAAACTAATGTCATTTATTGTATGGGAAATGAATTTGTTCTAAGAACTTTTGCCCAAAACACAGTAAAGTGGGATTTTTTAAATTTGATATTATTAAGTGAATCAAAGAAGAGAGTAAATAATTAAAATTCACAGTTGAATACTTAGGAAAAGTCTTTGAAGAAGAAATCTACACGAAATGGTCTAGCTCTTTAAATCTACTCAGAGAAGAAAAATTCTACAAATCAGTTTTGAGTAGGGTTTTGGGTTTTAGTTTATCTTTTAAGACTGTGAACAGTTTAGGTAAGGTCAAGTTTTTCCCCAGATAAATTCTTTAAAAAAAAAAAAAACCCAGAGGGGGGAAGAAGAACGAACTGGGGAGGAGGGTAGAGAAAACAGTGCAACAATGAATGAATGAAAACCCTAAATCTGTAAATGTTCACTAAAACTAATAAAATTTAATAACATTTAAAAAAAAACAAACCCGAAACGACTAGTTTACCCACTAGTGAAAAAAAGAGAAAAACCTCTCCTGGTAATACCTCAGTAACAATTACAGAAAAAACCTGGAAATCTTGCAGTCTTACGAAGCAGAAAAACATTTCAGAGAGCTGGAAAACCTTAAAGCATTTATCTAGCTCAAGTTGTGTAGTTAACAGTGGTTTTCGTGTAGTGAGGAATCTAGCCTAAAGATAATTAGAATTGGATTAATCAAAAACAAACACTAAGTGAAAGCTCTCTGAGAAAATGAGTACATTGTAGATCATTCTATACAGAAGACTTTTGTGTTAAAAAAATGCTTTCTCAGGGGAAACTTTACAGAAAACGTAGATTTCCATTCTTTAGTTGTTGCACATTCTCCTCCATACCCTTCATTGTTCTACCGTCTTTTCCATTAATTTTTCAAGAGACTAAAAGATGCACTAGTTAGATAAATTTCAAGCAAAGAAAATAAAGACATACTCTTTTTTTGTTTTTTTTAATTGTGTGTGTGTGTGTATACCATCAAATCTGATCTGACTGGTACAGGAGGAGATTGTCCCTCCTTCCGCAGCAGAGCATCTGGTGAATTTGAACCGCTAACCTCTGGGATTGCACTGCAGCTTCTTGCCACTAGGCCACCAGAGCTTGGCCAGATTTTGCGTTTTAAGAGATGAGGTGGTAGACATGTAAGAAACAACTGTTTATAAAAGTGACTTTATTTTGATCAGTTGGTTTTTTAAATTGCTCTCTGATCAGCTGATTCTGTTCTGGATTAATTTTTACCTTTAAGTAATACCAGAATCCTGTGGTACCCTACCCTAAATCATAATTTGATAATTGTTTTAAAAATTATTATTTTGGGCATAGCATCGGTGTTAAGTTAAATTCTAGGACATCCTTAACCTTTAAAAGTGCCTCAGAGGTTTTCCCCGTAGATATAATGTCTAATATTAAAGTCAACTTGGTTTTGCACATGGAGTCCCATGTAAAATACTGTTTTGCTTTTGTAATGCTGAACCAAATGCAGCCATAATATTTTTATTTTTTTAGATTAGATTATTTGGGGGGGGTGTTGAAGGATTATTTGTGAGACGGAGATAGTTTTTTTAAGTTAGAGTTACAAATGTTAAGGTGAAAGTTAATTTAAAAAAACTTGTAGCCCATTAAAGTTCTAATAAACATCCTAGAATTTTTTCTCAGAATTTCTGTGATTCTGTTGTGATTTCATTCTATGATTCAGTGTGATCTTACTCACATTTAAGACAAACATGATTCAGGCATTTACTGGATTAAGAACTACTGTCAAACCAAAGTTCTTTTTGAAAATTGTCCTGATAACTTATATCTTTGGCATCGTGGACTTACTAATCCTTTTCCTTCCTCTGGTGGACTTTTCAGTCAGATTTGATAACATTATTGTTCTTTTTTGATAACATTATTGTTCTTTTCTAAATTGTATACAGTACATACAATTGTGTTCCATAATCTTTCCAAAATATTGCTTTAATTCTTTCCATCTACACAGTCTTTCTCAAATCTCTATACAAAGCTTTTGCCTTCCATTGCTTCAGGTACAAGCCATTGCTAATTCCCATTTAAGAGGCATCATTCATTGTCTTGATTTAGAATTTTAACCTTAGTCATTTTCAACTTAGAGGTTTGGCCTATTTCTTCATTCTTAAAATGGGATATTGATGTTTGGTAATTTAATGTATGTTTATGTTTAATATTTTAAGGTGACACATAAGAATTTTGGCCTGGAAAGATTGATGTACTTGTTGGATGCTGTTGAGTCAGCTCCAACTCATCGTGAAATCTGTGTATGACAATGAAACACCGCCTGATCCTGTGCCATCTTCACAGTGCTGCTGTACTTGAACTCATTGTTGAATCCACTGTGTCATTCATTCCATGTTGAGGATCTTCCTTTTTTTTTCGCTGACTATCTACAAAGTATATGATACCATCTCCAGAGACTGGTTCCTCCTGAAACACCCTCATTAAAGTATGTGAGACAAAGTCAGAGTCTCAGCATACTCTGTTCTGAGGAGCATTCTTGCTGCATGTGCTTTTAGCTGATACATAATATGAATTTGGCCTGGAAAGAAGCATACTTAGCTACGATGCTTGAACAGCTACTGTGATAAAACTTTTTTTTTTCTCTTTGTTATGAAAATGCCTGTGTAATAACAGATGTGTGCTTTATCATTGATAAGGTTTATATTTTGTACAACCATCTGTCATTGGTAATAACATAGAGTGTAGGATAAACCTGTTGCATCTGTTAGAATTTATGTTGACCCCCATGTGTTCCAGAGTAGAACTTTACAGTTTCTTGGTGGAAATCTTTCTGGGCTTTTGTTTTGACACTATTTGATAGGGTCAGATTCCTTCCCTTTAGGTGGTTATTGTTGTTGATTGCCGTTGAGTTGAGCACAACTCATAGCTACCCCATGAACAAAAGGCCTGAAGCCATTCCACAGCTGTTAACATTTTTAAAGTTCACAGTTTCCAGAGGCATGCTGTTTATGAAGTGGATGCTGCCTTTAGATTAGCAGCCAGTTATATATCTTGCTTACAACTCTTAATGACACTTGCAGGTAGAATAAACTTCACAGCTGTTGGATCCATTTCAAATCCTAGTAGTTCTTGATCAAGTTTCCAAGGCTGTAAATAAATGGGAGATACATTTCTTGCCACAGAGCACTGGGTAGATTTGAACTGCCCACCTTTTAAGTATTGTATGCACTATGCCCATAACCAGGGCTTCTTAGACAGTGTACAATACCTTATATGTTTGCATATTTTGAGTCATTGTAAGAATTTCCACAATGTGACAATACAAAGTGCACATGTGATACTGGAAAAATGGTGCCAGATGTCTTTGGTTGCTACAAACTTTTCAGGTTGCTCTAAAGAAAAACACGTTTTAGCTGCAAAGCACTCTAAAATGGGTATACTACTTGAACACAGTACTTGTTTATGTATATTTTCAGTAGTTTTATTGAGGTTATTTTGCATCAGAATTGATTACTTGACATTGGACTTGGGTAGGTGGGTTTTATTTGTATACTTGAAAATTTATCCATTATAAATGTGCAGTGATTTTTGATAAATGTCCATCCCTGCTGCCACCACCACAGCCTTGTTTGAGAACATTAGTACTTTTATTTTTAAAAAACCAGCTATTTTTTAGAACTATTTTTAATAAGGCTTAAAGACATTTCCCCTACTTCTGTCATTCATATTTTATTTATTTTTCTTAAATTTAATTGTATTTTATTGGGTTTCAGGTGAAAGCTTATGTAGTAAATAACAGTTGACATACATACTGTCCCATGCTATTCATTACCTTTTTTTTACAGTATGTCAGTGCTGTCATCATTTTCATTGACCTACCTTCCCTTTCTCTCTTTGCCTTCTCATCTTCATTGTTGAGTTAGTGTTGACCTTTTGATTTCATTATTGGAGGATGGCATTACTCATGAATGACATTGTTTATTTTGTAGTTTATTATTTGGCTGAATAAGGATAACTTCTGCTCTGTAGTTTTTCGGGTTCACCTGTGTTATGTCAATGGACTAAGATATCTTCTGTGACTATGGTCAAAATAAGGTCCTTAAGCCAGTAAAATGATTTTTCTAATTGTTTGTTTATGAACCCTCCACAGTTGTGCCTCCCTATGAACTTTATTAGGTATACTGGGATCTGTGCAGCACACACAAACATGAGTATACACATACCCGTGGAGAAACTTGTATATGCACAAATTTATTCATGCATGCCTTTCTATACACATGTATCTACAATTCTACTCCAGCTAATGCACATATTTTTGGATGTGGCTTTTAATATTGCTGCAAAATTCTGTACATTACAGAATTACGGTACTTGTCCCTTTTTCTTAGTCATGCTGTATTAACTTTGTTCCATATGGAATCTAGAGATCTCTCTCCTCCCCACAAAAGTTAGCTGTACTACCAAGGAACCTCTGTGATTGATACATTGACTGTACCAGTGGGCTCAAGTATGTCAGAGATGTTGAGGATGACGCAGGATAGAACAGCATTCAGATCTGTTATTCATAGGGTCGCTATGAGTTGTACTTGACTCAGTAGCAACAATCATCAAGGAAACAGAGTTGTGTATTTCTCACTTAAAGGGTTAATTACAGATTCTGCTCTGAAATGTCTTTTTTTTATTATTATTATTTTTGTGTGTGTGTACCGTCAAATCAGATCTGACTGGTACAGGAGGAGAGTGCCCCTCCTTCCCCGGCAGAGCATCTGGTGGATTCGAACCGTGCACCTCTGGGATTGTAGTTGCAGAAATGTCTCTTTTGATCCAAGACTTAATGCTTAACTTAGCCTGTAAATATGTTTGTATTTTTTCTATTTTTTCAATGAATTATTATTGCTTTGTTGATCAACTGCAAACAAGAGAGTTGGAATGTATTTTTTATTTTGTCTTCTGAAAACAAACATCATTCCCCATCAAGATTGCCAGCTCAGTTTTTAAATATTTATTTTAGCTTTATTAAAAGAAAAGAAACTTTTTTACTCAAACTTTAGAGTCATAAAAGAATTTCTTTGGGTAACATTCAATTGGATGTCAAGATTATTTGATGAAAATCCTACTAAAAACTTACTACTTAAATGCAGTTCTATGGAATGACATTTGAGGGAAATATTATATAAGGAGTATGTTATATAATGCTTTCATCAGTCCTTTTAATAACTAGTTGGAAGATGTTTGAGAACATGTCATTCTAAAAAATTCTGTTATGAGCAGTGATAGTCTCATACAACATTCCTAATAACTGCACAGGCTACGTATATTCTTTTTCGAACCCATTGTATGAATTGGACAAATTATTAATACTATTCTCTGTGATTCTGTTTTTATATATTCAAATGATAATGGTATCTACTTAAAGATACACATGCTCATTAAATCAGCACACCTCCTTGGTGGTAAATAGACTAGTTTCTTTTTTATCTCTGTGACATCACTTCACAGTGCATCTTAAATCATTTTGTGAGTAAATGAGAGAATTTACTAAATGGTCAAACTTTTTTTTTAATAGTCAATCTTTTAAAGAAAACTTAACATGTCCTGTGTTACATGTTGGAAGCAAAGAAATGTATTGCCCCTGCTCTTAAACGTTTTGATGGCTTAGAATTAAAAGATAGGTACACAGATTTAGAGAAAGTGCATTGCATGTCAGTTGACTATAAAGAGCTGGTCTTGTTTGCACATTCAACCATTCTTTTTAAGGAGCTGATACAACTTAGACCCCCCCACCCCAACCCCCATGAAACTTCACCATTGGTTTTATGCACTGTGTACATGTGTAAGTTTGCAAACACCAAAAATGAACTACTTTAAACAAGAAATGCTTGCAATGCAGTATTACTGGGTTTTGAGTTTTGGTTTGTTGCTAACCATACCAATGCTGGTGCTAATCATAAAAGTTTTGGGGGAAGGAAAGATTCCTATGCTAGAATAATTTTAACAGTTATCGCTTAATGCTCGGCAAGGTCTCTCTGGTTCTCTACCAGTTTTGCTTTTAATAATTTAGGAGTTTCATTCTGGACTTGGAGTAGAAGATAGTGCTCGCCTCTACCATTACTGTTGTGAAAGCATTGATGATCCAGACAGGCAGTTCTTCAAACCTCATTTACCCAGCAGTTCTTAGTTCTTGAGACTAGCTTTTACACTTAACATATACACCTTTGCTTTAGTGTTCTTACTGAATTTTAAATAAAAGATGGGAGATGTGCCATCTTGTGCATTTTGTCATTTGTTGCTATTGGAACCAACTCAAAGCTGACCCTCTGGTAGATTTTCAGAGGCTATAAATAGTGCAGGCATTCTCCTCCCATGTGACTTACCATCGTGGAAACTTCAGTGGGGAGGATCAACTATGAGTTAGTTTTGAGCTTTTTAGTAACCGTAGTACATTAGTTTCCAACTCTTAGTCCAGCAGAATGGTAATAATGTCAAGTCAGAATGTCTGAAATACTTACGTAGTTCTTGATACCATTGTAATTGGTGATGGAACACTTGGCTTATTGGTCTATTAGAAACAACGAGGAAGGGTCTATTTAAAGGAAGGAAGCTGCTCTGGCCACAAGGGAGAGTGAGGTGGTTTTCTAAAGCACTCTATCAAAATAACTTAACTGTTCCACCTATTTTTTAAGACATCAAGAAGTAATAGAAAGCTTAGTGACTTTTTAGAATAAAGCAGAAGTACTGAAGAAAATAAACACTTGTGTAAACTCTACACAAGGGACCATTTAAGACTAGAAATCCTATGTTATGTTACATTGGATAATTTGTATTAGATAATTTCTTGCTAATGAATATATTAAGAATGATAATTTTTTAAATTTATTTTGTGGGCATTTTGTTACTGAATAATAGGGAGTTCAGTTTCATAGAATCTTGAATTGTAGGAGTATTTTAGAAATCAGCTTAGCCTTTCATTTTTTTAATAGATAAACTGAAGCCCAGAGGTTCAGTAACTTAAATAAGTCGTACAGTAAGCATTAAGATTTTTTTGTCTCTTATGTAATGTCACCTTATTTGTAGCTTAAAACATGATTTTCTTAATATAAAATGTTTAGCTATTCAGGAAGGATGAGGATGTTAGAATAAGTGGGGAAAACACCACTTTATTTAATAACCTTTTTAAAAATCTGCCGTTTCAGATTGTATTTTGCTTGTTTTCGGTCCTATATTTAATGGAGATTACGAGAATTACAGGGTTTTGGAAGCAATAAATTGTACAAGAGGAGATTGCCCATCTTTCTCCCACAGAGCAGCGGGTGGATTCATACTGTGCCTGAGTTGATAGTACAGATTCTTAGCACTTTTACAGTTCCTTACCACTCAGCCACCAAAAGTTTCCTGTTTTTATATAATTATTAAATTACCAAAAGAGAAATTGAATCTTATTGCTGGTATGAAGAATTCTTATATATACACTTATATACTCTAAATTTTAACATTTTATAACCATTGGATAATTCTCAAAATCAGGTCTAAAATTATCACTGAATTTTCTTTTAAATGATAGATGACCTTGATAATTACTTAAATATTATATGGGATATAGATTGGAAAAAAAATAAAACTGGAGTAGACACACACACACACACCCAGTACATCCTTCTAAGAATTTACTATACCTCAGTGAGTAATTTTTTCCTTGTTTGAATTGTGAGGTGAATCAACTGGATTTTACACTCTGAAGTTACTATGGTATAGGGAACTCTGTTAAGTTAGTGGTAAGGAGTCCCGCTACCAACTTGAAGGAAAGCAGTTCTAAGAACCACTCAGAGAAAAATGGGCTTATCCCTTGTGGTTTACTCTGACAACCCAGTGGAGAATCGGCTAGGGTCTACTCTGTGATACACAACAAAATAACTGTGGACGTTTTGGAGGGATAATTTTATAAACAATACTTAAGAAAATGGTTGACTAGTATATGTAGCTCACATTATTAGACTGTTACACTCCTATAGGGTGATACATACATAATATGTTGCTTTCTTAACAGAAGTAATGCTCACAGCACCATTATGTGTTATCTTCTACTACTGTTTCTCTCTTAAAGTTGTCCCAGGGAGATTTTTGGAACTTTGTGTTCAAGGAGACAAAGATTTATACTCAGGCTATCTTTCTATTAATAATTTATATAATTCCCTTATTTTCATGAACTCCAAAATCATCAGTAAGGAGTCTTGATGGTATAGTTTGAATTTTGTTAGTTCAGATCTACCCTATGTTCATTTGTGGTTCTGATCTACCATTTGTTCAGCAGGAGAACCATATCATGTATTTAACTCTAGATCATGAAACATTTATTGAAAAGGGTTCTTGTACTTGAGTATGAGAAAATAAGATTATAATTTGTGCTGATAGTAGTCCGTTGTTGAGTATATTGAAAAGTTTCTTTCTCCAAAATCAATCTCCATAATAGTCTATGTGTTTCCTGTTGCCAAAGGGGCCCTTTAGAGTAGTGAGAGAAGACCTTCACCCTGAAATCTACAGCATCCCTTTTCAGCAGGAAGTAGCTAAGAGAATATGCCATCCCCCTTTCCTTATGAATCAGGGTGAAGTCTCTTTCAGGGATGTGTGACAGGGAATGGCAAAGGACACACTGACAAAAGAGATTAATCAGAACTGGCTTTGACAAGCACTGTGGCAATTGGACAATTAAAACAGACTTTCAGTGGGGGGGGAAGAAGAACAGATTGGGGGGGTAGAGAAAATAGTGCAACAATGAATTAATGGAAACCCAAAATCTCTGTAAATGCTCATTTAAATTAATAAAATTTAATAATTAAAAAAAGTTTCTTTCTACTTAAAACATTATCATAGCTATTGTGTAAGTCATAATATATATTAACATTAGTTCTCAAATTAGCCCTAGGCTTTTCTTTAAGACAGTGGCATGGGGGAAAAGTAAAAGCCTGTGTTTTTGAAATGCAGGTTTAGATTTGTACTGTAGTTGAACAGAGTTTAGAAGCTTGCATTATATAGCTAACCTGGAATATGATCTGAAGGTTTGGGACTGTAAAATCGCTACTATTGCTATCCTTTCCTCCCATTTTCTCCTCTGATTCATTTTACTGTCACTGCTACTTTCTAACAGGTTCTGCCTCTTCCCCCCCCCCCCCAGTTTGCCTCTTTACCTGGGCTTTGACAACTGTAAAGTTTGGCTTTTATTATTCCATGAACTCTTGTCTTCCATTATAATTGAACGAGATCATGTATATAAATCCCGTTTACGAAATACACAAATGAACTATATACTTTAATTGTTTGGAGTATGTGCTGCTTTTTTAATGGTTGACTGACTGGAAACTCATTCAATGTTGCTTTCACCTTTTGACTTCTCCCTTCCTCCTAAAAGCAAAAAATATCTTGGATTCAATAAGCGATAAGTTGCCAGTTCCTTATTCTTTTTTATGATTCTATAGTGGGAGTTCTTATAGTTAGAAACTGTGCCAAAGGCATGCAGTTTAAATCCACCAGCAGCTCTGTAGGAGAAAGATGGACAAGTTCTTCCGGTGTGATTTATTGTCTCTGAAAACCCTCTGGAGGGTCAGTTAAGAATCAGCTCCGAATTGATGGCAAATAACAAAATAGTGTGACTGGATTGTTTGTCATCTCAGTTTATGTTAAGCTGATACTGAAATACTCAAGATGGCTATACTTACATGTCCAGTGTCCAAGTTCTAGTTTGACCCTTTTTCTACAGCAGAGTAGTTGACTTCTTGCATGATGGGTTAGGACTGCCAGGCAGCAAAAGTGAGAGCTACTGAACTTTTAAGGGTTAGATTCAGTTAATTAAAACAACAGTCAGAGACATCTATAATGTTTGTACAGTTTACTTTTTGGACCAAATTGTTCTTTTAATCTTGATAATCCAGTCTTTCTTGATTATTACTTTTAAAAATAATATGAAACACTTAGGGATACAGAAGTCACTAGTCTTAAATGATAGATTACATTTTTGTAACCTTCATTACCACCACCTCTTACATACATGGGGTGGTTGTTGAGTACTGTCGAGTTAGAACAGACCCATAACGGACCCATAGCTAACCCTCCAGCAAGCTTTCAGAGGCAGTAAATCACACAGGAGGTGATTGCCTCTTACAGAGCAGCTGGTAGATTGAAATCATGTGTACCTTGAGGATTGCAGCGCAGCTTCTTACCAGTAGGCCAACAAAGTTCCATACATAGCTTTCCTGTTAGACCAGATACGGGAATTTAGAGACAGTGTTGCTCACCATTCTCAGGACTCTACTTTGACACCCAAGTATTTGGAAGAAAAGAGATACACTGTTTTGATGTGTTAAATGAGAAATAAGCCTGTGTAGAGAATGTATTTTATAATTTTTCTTAGTTAGGCTGGGGGGGTTTCCTTAATTAGATTACAATTTATGGGACTTTCCTTTTTATATTTTCTCCTGCTGTTTAATATGAAATTAATTCACATTTAATCCTTTTTCCTGTCCCCTTTACTCAGTATTAACCTTTTGTCTAGCCAATCAGAATCGACTCCTCTTCCACTAAACTACAGATTTTCTTAGTCTCATCTTATTAATTAATATTAGTTTTAACATGTATTATTAGAGTTTTTTACTTACCTCTTCAGTTAGCTGTAGGAGCCCTGGGGACATAGTGTGTTAAATGTTACCCCCTTTTTTTTTGTTGTTACACTTCTAACCAAAACATGAGCAGCTCATAACTACCAGCTACTCCAAGGAAGAAAGATGAGCTTTCTGCTGCAGTAAAGATTTGCACCCTCAGAATTGACAGCAGTGAGTTTAGGTTTGGTTCTGCAGCTAGCTTTATGAAGTATATTTTGTTGTCCTACCTTATAGTCTGTTGTGCAACGGTATTACCAGTAAACACTGTACTTTTTCTTTTAGACAATCTTTATATGTTATAATACCTACTTTAAAGATGAGAAGATGAATGAATGAATCCTTGAGATTGAATAGCTCATAGTGTGGCTTGCCACAGTTTAAATTCAGATTGCCTCCAAAGTGCAGCTATGCTACTCTGTCTCCTAAAGTAAAAGGAATAATGAAATTACATAAAGTCATAGAACTTTAAAAAAACTTGGTGACTTTTCTTAAGACCATTGTTCTGGGGTGGGAGTGAGAAGGAACCAACCTCCTTACTGTTAAACTTCTGTTAGAAATCATGTGGTTTGTGGAGTTTTGGCATTTTTTTAAAATAGTGTAGTGTTCAAAGGACAGAACAGCTTTTCAGTTGAGTCTTTGAATATGAAAGTATGTTGTTGTTGTTGTTGTGTGCCATCGAGTCGCTTGCGACTCATAGCGACCCTGTGTACAGCAGCCCTAAACCCTGCTCTGTCCTGTATCAGTCACACTGCCTCTGACACACCCATCCTGATTACCCAGTCACTGAATCAGTCCACCTCATAGAGGGTTTTCCTCTCCTGCACCGTCCCTCCACCCTCCCAAGTATGATGTCCCTCTCGAAGGACCTGTCCCTCCTTACAACATGTGCAAAGTATGTCAGATGAAGCCCTAGAATCCTTGCCTCCAAGGAGCAGCCTGGGTTAACCCTCTCCAGGATGAATCTTGTTTGTTTTCTTGGCAGAATATATGAAAGTATAAGTGTTAAATTAACCAAAGTGCTTTTCTAATTTCAGACCAGGTATTTAAAATACTGATTAGAATAATCTCAAACTATAATTTCAGGGGTTTTGTTTTGTTTTGTTTTTTTATACCTTTGACTCCTTCCTATAATATACTACACCTTGGCCTCTAAACTACCACCATATGTAGGTGTCTGTAGCTGGAATTGTAAAACTAGGGTAGAGGTTGAGTCAAGTTATTCACGACCACCACCACTCCACCATTAGAGCACAACGAAGTTAACACCTAACATTTAAAGGCATGTTTCAGACTATTTTCTTTTTTTTTTTTGCTAAAATAATGAATTTTCATTGAAAAGGTTAAAAATTATGGTGAAACACAAAAGACAAGGAAGCACCACTCGAAAGCTCACGTACAGAGAACACTATTTTGAAACTTGCTTTTTAATATCTACCCCTTATGTTGACATTGTTCATAATAAATATAATAAAACTTTCATTTCCATTAAATTTTGTGTATTAGATGTTGCATGAAACTCCTTCAGGATAGTATGATCCCAAATACATACGTACATATGTATCTATATCTTTTTCTCTCTATATATCTAGGTATAAAGATCTATGTATATATTTCTGTTTATCTATTGTTGTTACTATTTTTTTTTCTATAATTTTATTAATTTTCATTAA